>NW_024080644.1:2995213-3133600 GCF_003009895.1 Hyaena hyaena | reverse complement strand
GGGGGGGAGGGACGGACTTGGTCCAGAGCCGCCAACAGGGGAAACTGCCTACCCTCGAGAGAAGTCCGCAGTTAGCACGAAGCCACAAAGGTAAAGTAGCCGTGTTCAAGTGAGGGGCCTCGGCTCCCACACAGCCCAGCACAGCGGAGAGAGTGCCCAAGCCCCCACAGCACCCGGAAGCCATGACAGAAGAGGCCTAGCAGGAGCGTCTAGGAGGCGGCATGCAGGACCTACGGGCCCAAGGTTGTGGCCGTCTGGGGTCTCAGGGTTCATGTTCTAGTCCGAGAGGGACAAGCACAGCTCACCCAAGGCCAGTGAGCCCAGTGGATGAGGCAGGACGCGGGGCAGCACGTGGCTACACATCCCTCACTCAAGGCCAGGACGGCATGGGGCTCCCTCCTGCCCACCCCCCAAACCCAGGGCCTGGGCTCACACCAGCGCAGCAAAGGCAAGAGGAAATCCTGAAGGGACAGCGTCGGCCTCAAGAGTGACCATGATTGATTTCAGTGTGAAATGACTGTTACCTTGACCCGACAAGTTCAAGTGGTCCGCCATCAGCTCAAACAGGGGCTCCAGAGCCCGTTAAAGACTGCGGTCCCGCGGATCTAAGGAAAAGCTACAGCTCCGCACAGCTGAGCGTCAGGAGACGGGGACCTCAACCCGCTCTGCTCCGCAAGGACTTCACTCAAGGCCTGGGAACAACATGGGGGCAGGAAGTCGGAATCAGAGCAGATATACACAAATACTCCCGCGCCGGCGGAAGGTCTGACGGGCCAGGACTGGCTCTCCGCGGCCCCGGCCCCACGGGAGGGGGCGGCAGAGGGGGAGGGGCAGGACGTCAGGAGCCTGTCCACAGGAAGACAAAACGTGCCCGTCTCCTTTTTGGATCCTGCCGCCTCTCTCGGCAACACTTAATTACCAGCAATCAGCTCTTAATTACCTACAACAAGAGAGACCGGGGAAAACACAGATAAATGAAATCCATAGATAATCCCCAAACCCCAATTTGGTCGATAACATCCTCCAGCTGCCCCCAAGTCACCTGCCAGGACTCGATCGCCCAGCTGCAGAAAACAGAGATCCCCGATTCTCAGTCTTGTCCTTGTCCCTGCCCTTGCTCCCTCCCCCNCCCCCCCCCCCCCCCCCCCGTGTTGCCGTGGGAGCTGCCAAGTGGGCCCTAAATAATGCCCAACGGGATACTCTTTCCTCAGCCCAGGGAGACGGCTGCCGGGCTCTAAACCTCCTGGCGCTGGACTGTTCGCTGTCTGCCCAATAAACAGGAGGGTTGGCTGTGAATTCAAGCCACCTTGGAGGACAGGAAGAGAGGACAACAGGTTCGACGGCGAGGGCCCCCCGGACCGCAAGGGCGTGAGGGCTTTGAGGGGCCTCCGAGTGTCCGCAAACCCGAGGGCCTTTTTTGTCCACACCTGAGGCAGGATGGCCGCCCGGGGTGGAGGACAGAACTAAGGCAGGTTAGAGCCTGCAGAGAGAGCAGAAACGAGGAAAGATGGCACGTCCAGAAGGGGGAGGGGCTCCCTGTTTCCCAACTTTTCCACCATTAAGCATTCTTTTTTTTTTTTTTTTTAGTTATTATTGACTTCTTTATTTTGAAGGAGACAGAGAGAGCGCGAGGGGGGGAGGGGCAGAGAGAGAGGGAGAAAGAGAATCCCAAGCAGGCTCCATGCTGCCTGCTCAGAGCCCGATGCCGGGCTCGAACTCACGAAAGCGCGTGATCAGGACCTGAGCCAAAACCAAGAGTCGGATGCTTAACTGACTGGGCCACGCAGGCCTGTTCTACTACAAAAAAAAGTCTTGTGGTCTTTGCTCTGGGAAAAATGTCCAATTGTGACCCAAGGGCACCAAAACTTGCGCCCCGTATTAATTAAAAAGGAATAAAAGGATCCACGGCAGGGAGTAACACCCCCCAAACCCTCCATCCCCTCTCTTCCCCCGACCCATCGCCAAGGCCAAGGCAGTTGTAGGGGAGGGGAGGGGTCCTTTGCAGTCCAGAGGAGGAGGGAAAGTGGAACCCAAACCTGAACGTTGCTCTCTCTTTTCTGACTTTTTTTCCTACAGACCTGTTAGCACAGTGGACAAGCCAATCCTCATTCCCGCAGGCCTCGTTAATGACCCTGCAGTAGCAAATGTGCCTTGTTATTGCTGGAAATCTGGAAGCGGCACGCTCCTCACCAATATGTGCAAATAGCACACAGAAAGATCCCTCTCCCCTCCCCCGCCAGCCAGTCGCCGCCGCCCTCTCCCGGGGCTGTTCACGGAGCCAGCGCTCTAGACCCCTGCTGGGCAGCCTGTCCGCGTTCCCCACCCCCTCCTGCCCTCCCCCCACCACAAACCCAGCTTTTCTCCTGAGCGGACTCACTGCCAAGCTGGTGGCACACGGGGACCCTCCAGGGAGGAGGCTGCCCACGTGAGGACAGACCGGGTGAAATGCTAGCGCTCACCTGGCCCACATACCTGCTCCAACGCCTGCAAAATCGGGTGCATTGAAGGGGGACCCCCTGGGGGGTTGCAGGCTGATGAGGAGATTAAGGAATGCTAAGAGTTATCAGGCCACAGCGCTGGAGGTGCTGCTGTGGCCTCGCCCCCCACCCCCCGGCCCCACCCCAGCCCTGACTGGTGACGGCCCCTTCTGCGCTGTAAGTGGACATTAATGCGACCAACACTAACTCAATTTGGTCACAGGGAGACAGGAATAATTTTTCTCCAGTCCTACGCCTCTGCTCTATCTCCCTTGATGGGGATGGTTGCCTCTGCCTCCCGAGGTCAGATTTTCAGGCGTTTTGGCCTTTTTATTGTTTTTTTTTTTTTAATTTTTTAATGCTTTATTTATTTTTGAGAGAAACAGAGACAGAATGCGAGCAGGGGGCAGAGGGGCAGAGAGCGAGGGAGACAGAATCCAAGCCAGGCTGCAGGCTCTGGGCTGACAGCAGCGAGCCCAATGCGGGGCTCGAGTCCACAAACCTCGAGATCGAGACCTGAGCCTAGTTCGGGTCCTTTACCGACACAGCCACCCGGGCGCCCCAGCCTTTTCTTACTCACTTAATGACAACTGTGAGTAAAGGAGAGGCCAGGAGAGAGAGGTGGAGAAAAATACGGACTCTGGGGACAAAGCAATTTCCTACAACCTGTTTCGGGGTGTCCTTATGCAGGTCTCGTGTCACCTGATGCCCTAGAACACGGGAAGGCCACCTGGCACAGCAGGGGAGATCCGCCAACCACCCTTTTCTCCAAACTGATGAGAAATCAAATGATGCAGGGAAGTTTTTCGAAGGCAAAAGAAGAAAAGAGAGAGAGAAAGACAACATTCGATTTCCCCCCGCTGCGGAGGCTGACATCACTGTCTGCCAAGCAGAAATTGCCTGCCTTTCTCCAAGCCAGCATTCTGGAGCGGTTTTCTGATTATTTCAATCAGCCTAATAACGTGTACGTCTGAGACAGCTGCCTCGGCGGCGCAGAGACTTTGGGTTTTCTGCTGGCTCCTCTGTAGACGCGTAATTGGTGCTCCCTGAAGTTCACGCACGCTAGGGAAACGGGGTGTGGATGGATTGCCCGACCCCGAAGTATAACCACCCCAGAATTCGGTTCTAGGTCTGCGCATCTTCTTGCACAGACCGACCGGAGGGGAGGCCCCACCGCTGTGTCCAGCTGGGGCACTGGAAAGGAGTGCTCGGGCCAGTTCCCTTGCCGACAACAGGAGCTGGCTACCATGGGGTGAGCTGGGTGCTGTGCTCTCCCTCGGGGCTTGTTGACTGCAGGCCAGGCACGTACAGGGGCCTGGGGTGGGGGGTTACCAGCATGGCCATAAGCATCTGCAAGAGCAGAGAGGACACGGTTCATTCATTGCTGTCCATCGGGTGCAATGGAGCCCAGAGAAATGGGTGCCATTCACTGGACCGTGTTTAATCCAAGGTAGCCCCTGAGGTATCCAAGGTTAGAACAAGGCTTCCGATCCAGCTAGAGACAAAATTGCAGAATGGCATCGGAGAAAGTTAAGCACTATATTATATAGCACCGAATTTATTAGAATAATAACTCTGAGATCTTGAGTGCCTGCGAAGGGCGGGTGGGCACGTGCCCGGTGCGCTTGCATACATTACCTCGGCCCCCCAGCCTCACAACCAGTAATACGCATGTTACAGTCACCGCGTTCATTTCAGAGATCTGGAAACCCCTTCTGTGAGTTCATTTTTTTCTGCAATTGCAAATGTTCCCTTCTCTGGGCCTGTGTAGCCCTTAAAAGATCATGATCTTTAGAACACAGTGCAGGAAGAGGTGCCTGACACGTGGCTAGGCTCAGTCTGGGTGGCTCAGTCACTTGAGCCTCTGACTCTTGATTTCGGCTCAGGTCGTGGTCCCAGAGCCGGTGGGATTGAGCCCCGAGTCAGGCCCCTCGCTGAACATGGAGGGATTCTCTCTCTCTCGTTCTCGCTTTCTCGCTCTCGCTCTTGCCCTCTCCTCAAATAAAATTTTTTTAAAAAAGAAAAGGGGCGCCTGGGTGGCTCAGTCGGTTAAGCGTCCGACCTCAGCTCAGGTTACAATCTTGCAGTTCATGAGAGCTCGGTGCTGACAGCTCAGAGCCTGGAGCCTGCTTCGGATTCTGTCTCCTTGTCTCTGCCCCTCCCACCCTCTCTCTCAAAAATAAAATAAACACTAAAAATTTTTTTAAAAAAAAAGAGAAACAGGGGCGCCTGGGTGGCTTAGTCGGTTAAGCGTCCGACTTTGGCTTAGGTCATGATCTCGCGGTTCGTGGGTTCAAGCCCCGCGTCGGGCTCTGTGCTGACTGCCAGCTCAGAGCCTGGAGCCTGTTTCAGTCTGTGACTCCCTCTCTCTCTGACCCTCCCCTGCTCACGCTGTCTCTCTCTCTCTCCTAGAAATAAATAAAAATATTATAAAAAAAAAAAAAGAAAGAGAAACAGTGCATGAAGAGGTCCATCTTCCTGGATGCATAACTGATGGGAAGGGGTGGATGAGACGGAAGGCGGCTTTCTGGCTGCAGGTGCAGGTGAGCTGGGACAGACAGCTGTTCCCCCAGGGGCCCTCCCAGCTGTCCGCACCCACCTATCCCCTCACCGGCCAGGGAAGCACTCTGTTCTCTCCCTTCCTTCCTTCCTTCCTTCCTTTTTTCTTTTTGGCTATTCTGTCCCCGATCGGAAGTTTCTTTCTGACACCTCTGTACACACACACAAGTTGGCTAATATCTTTCTCCCAGACTGTGAAACATTATCAACAGTAGAACTGTCCCGAATATTTCCTGGTGCTCATCATCCTGCAGTTTTCCAGAAAATGGGGACGAGACTGTCGGGGAGCCTGGAGAAGCAGACGCCCACTGCCCACCACAGGGGGCAGAATGGCAATCAGGCAGGGCGTTCGTGGAGCATCTCTGTCTCGGACTCCACAGAAGTCATGGAACCTACAACCCGAGCAGGCAACTGTGTCCTGTCCTCGCTGAGTGACTTTCTAGAAGTCACTATGGGGGCAGGGTTACACAGCTATGAGACTAATCAGTCCCCAAAAGTGTCTCATCTCCATCACCATTGCTACCTTATGCAGCCACAAACTTACTTCAATGATATAGTCCTTGCTCAAAGCCCCGAGAAGCTCCATTTTTATATATAATTTTTTTAATGTTTATTTATTTTTGAGAGAGTCAAGCAGGGCGAGGGAGGGGCAGAGAGACTGGGAGACACAGACTCTGAAGCAGGTCCAGGCTCTGAGCTGGCAGCACAGCGCCCGACGCAGGCCCCAAACTCACGGACCGTGAGATCATGACCTGAGCCAAAGTCAGACGCTCAACGAACTGAGCCACCCAGGCACCCCGAGAAACTCCATCTTTTAAAACCACCGCCAGGGGCGCCTGGGTGGCTCAGTTGGTTAAGCGTCCGACTTCGGCTCAGGTCATGATCTCAAGGTTCGTAGGTTCGAGCCCCGCGTCAGGCTCTGTGCTGACAGCTAGCTCAGAGCCTGGGGCCTGCTTCAGGAGTCTCCCTCTCTCTCTGACCCTCCCTTGTTCACACTGTCTCTCTCTCTCTCTCTCTCTCTCTCTCAGAAATAAATAAAACATTACAAAAAATTAAAAACAAAAACCACCACCAGAGGTAATTGACAGACCCATGAAGAACTCCATTGCATTGCCTTCAGCTTCATCTCATGTTTGCTGCGTCCCTTAAAGCGTTAGTCCTGGAGTACAGGCAGTCCGCCTGGGAGGTGGCCCCAGGAAATGCAATGGAGAGGATGGAGAAAGTAAGATACAAAGAGAGAAAGCCCCATCTGAGACCCTCCCAGAGACCACGCAGGATGAACTTCAGAATGGCCTCACCGAGTAGCGATGAAGCAGAGATATTGATCCACTGCATCCCCTGCCTCTGAGGGGGTTCGTTCTCCAGCACTTGCAAGAAGCCGTCTGCAGGTACAAGCACTGTCAGCGGGGCCTCTAGGATGGGCTCCTGCGACAGATGGGGATGGCTTTTGAACCGTCAGCAAGAAATCAAATCCACCTTCAGAAGGTAAAGACTGCTATCAGCAGAGGTCTTTAGGAGAGAAATAATAATGGCCAAAGTTTATTCGGTGCTCACTGGGGCCAGCCACTGTTCCGAGCCCTTTATATTCACCCACCCTTTTCTTTCTCACACATCTGTCTCAAATAGGCACCATTATTATCTCCTTTGACGGATAAGGAAATGGATTGCCATGAACTTCAAGGAAATTCCACAGGCATCTTTGAGCAGTGAACCCATCATTGAAATAAACAGGTGATCGTCTTAAGGAGATGCAGTACATTAATATGTATATATATAAATAGATGTAGATGCAAATGCATTTGGGTGTGTTGGTTAAAAGCAAAAATAGTCTTGTCGTGTCTACATGAATCAGTGAATAACCAAGTGAATTTTGACCACCCTGAGGACCCTAGGAAGTTAGCAACAGGAAAACTATGTACCAGAAATACGGAGGAAGGCTTTCTGGAAAACATGGGTGCGTAGCTGCGGTTGAAAGGTGAGGAAACAGCATGAAATAATTCCCAGAGGCGAGAGAGGGTAGGGCACGGTGGGACCCGTTCGTCCGGCGCATCAGCTAAGATGTCCACAGTACCATTCGCCACGTATTTCTACCTTTTCTGCCACCCCGGCATACAGCAGAATTACATCGTCTTACCCTCCTTGGAAGCTGGGTGTGGCCATTTGATTGATTTGACCAATGAAATGTTAGCAGAAGTCATTTGTGGCCCTTCTAGTGGAAGCTTTCAGAGTGACGGCATGATTCTCCAAGCTCCCCCCGCCCCCTGCCACCCCTTGGAGGTGATCACAGAGCACAAATCAAAATGAACTCTCCGTTCACTTGGATACCCGAACAGCTAAGACAAGAAAAGCCTCTCTCCCCGCTGACCTACATAAAACAGGTAGCGTGAGTGAGACGCTAATCCATGTTGCTGTGGCGCAAGGCCCTGAGACTTTGGCATTGTCACTGCAGTATCCCCAGCCGCTCCTGACTGCCATGCTGGGTTACGCTGCAGTAGCAAACCACCCTCAGAGCTCAGTGGCTCGACAAATAAATTTCAGGCCCTTGCAAGGCTCGGCACAAGGCAATGGATGCAGTGGGGGAGGTGCTCTGCTCCATAGAGTCACTCAGGGGCTCAGGCCAATGGAAGTTCTGACATCTGGAACATTGTCACTGTTCAGCCAGCAAGGATTGAGAGAAGTGGAAGATTCCTACAGGGCCTTCCCGTTGCCTCAGTGTAAACGTATCACACATCACCTCCATATATGTTTGATTCACCAGAGAGTCATGGGGACACAGGTAACAAAAGCTTTGGAGAACCAGAACATGACCCATGAAGTCTCAAGGAGCCACTGTAAGTGTATGAGCCAGGCAGGGCAAGAAAAAGGCTGACTTAAGACCATTAGACCAGCAGTCTAATGCTGGACGCACAGGCGAGCAGGGGCCAGTGGAGCTGGGGTGGGGACTATATGCCTATATTCAAGGGGGTTTGCTGGGAGGTTGTTGTATTAATCTAGGCATGTGGTGATGAAGGCTTGGCACTCACTGTTGTCAGAGGAAGGGCAATGGGGAGCAAACCCCGTGACATCTTAAGGAGAAAGAAACTATGGTATATTGCGAGCCCAGGTTTTCACCTCAGACAGACCGGGATTCAAATCCCACCTCTGACACCTACTAGCTTTTTGCTCCTTTTTTTTTTCTAAGTTTATTTATTTATTTTGAAAGAAAGTGCATGGTGGAGAGGGAGAGAGAGAGAGAGAGAGAGAATTCCTAGCAAGCTCTATGCTGTCAGCACAGAGCCCAACGTAGGGCTTGATCTCATGAAACACGAAATCATGACCTGATCCAAAATCAAGAGTTGGGCCCTTAACTGACTGAGCCACCCAGGCACCCCTGATCTTTTTCATCTTGGGCAAAATACTTCTCACAGCCTCAGTGTTCTTATCTGCAAAACGGGGGTAATAATATCACTTACCTTATACAGCTATTGTGAAGATTGGAAGACCAATGATAGTGTTTGTAGGTTGACAGCAGAGGGGGTGATGATGGCAGAGATGGTGGGGGGTAATGGCGCGAGTGACCATAAAAGGACTGTGATGAAAGCTTTGGGGAACAAAATATCTAGAATGAGGCAGCAACACAAAGAAGAAGCCCCCACTATATAAAATGTAGAAGTCATAGTCAGAAGATAGAAAGTAAACTATGAAGTCCAGGATCCTACAAACCAAAGAGAAAAAGAGTTTCAGTAAGAAGGGTTAAGCTCAGGGGCGCCTGGGTGGCTCAGTCAGTTAAGTGTCCAACTTCGGCTCAGATCATGATCTCGTGGTTCATGAGTTCAAGCCTCAGGCCGGGCTCTGTGCTGACAGCTCAGAGCCCGGAACCTGCTTCAGAGTCTGTGTCTCCCTCTCTCTCTGCCCCTCCCCCACTTGCACTCTATCTCTCTCTCTTTCTCAAAAAAAAAAACATTAAGAAAAAAAATTTTTTAAAAGGAGGCTTAAGCTCTAAGTGGACCCAAAGGATGTGAACAACAGTCATTAGCTTTTACAAGAATAAAATGACTACGATCTAATGAGAAAGCAAGTTAGTGACAAGAGATCAAGAAGGACAAACCATTCAAGAGGTGAGACCCAACCAGTGTAGACCTCCATCATGAAGAGATTGGCCACAGTATGGTAGAGTGTTTGGCTGGCTCGGTCAGTAGAGCATGTGACTCTTGACCTTGGGGTCATGAGTTCAAGCCCCATGTTGGGCGCAGAGTTTACTTTAATGCCATTGGCTGCAAGTAACAAGATTTTTTTTTTCTAATCAAAGATGTAAGAAAAGAAGTCCATGGAGAGAAAGAGAGGAGAAACATTTATAAAAATGTTTTGCAGTCAGAGTTTAAAGGATCAGCCATAGAGAGACCAAAAATCTCAATAGCTAAAATTAACAATAAGGCTCTGTTTAACTTACAGCTCCTCTCTTTTCCAAACAGATCTTCACAGGGCATGTACATCGAAGCACCCCAATATTGGGGTGAGATAGAGGCATTTTTCATAGAGTCCTTGCAAGCTAATCCCAATATTTCCTGTCCCCTGGCCACCCTGGAGAAAGACTCCATTTCCCAGCTAGGTGTGGTCATGCGACTATGTTTGGGCCAATGGGACGTAAATGGAAGCATGACGTGTCAGCCTCAGTCACCTCCTCTATCCTATCCCTAAACATGGGCTTCATGGCTGCCATCTTGGACCCTGGGGCTAAGGGCCCCATTCTTCCAAAGGAAAAGCATGGAGCCTGAAGGATCCCAGATCCCTAAGGATGTCTTGGAGCTGAGCAGCCATTCTAGCTCTGGCCTGTAGCCAAAGCACATGTTCCCAGACACAGTCCCCAGAGAGGAGACACCTGGCCGGGATACCCACCAGGGCATGCTCAGAGATCCACGTAGCGAGCCCCGCCTTCTCTCTAGGGGGAGCAGTCTTATGAAAGGCCATCCCCAGTCCTCCTAGGCTCTGCTTTGTAGGCGGTGGGGGGGCTGGGGGGAGTGAGGTCCACACTGCCCTCAGTCTCCTCGGGCTGAAGAAATCTTAGAAGGAAGGTGCCCGAACAGCCCTTCAGAGCTGTTTGCGCGACCCTTGGGCTCTGTATTGGCCGGCTGGCTGGCAGGAGGACAGATTCTGATCTCAGTTGTGCATAGCTAACAAGCAGTGACTTCACATTGGCGAGGCGAGCCAATTTGAGTGCTTTCAAGGACAAAATGTGTCCTGCTATCTGGAGATGGAAATCAGAACCAAGTTGTACCACGTCACTATTTCCAGAGGTGAAGGGAAATCTTTTAGAGGCCGATTGCAGCCCTATTCTGAAATGAAGGCCTCTCCTCAGCCACACCAGCCTTGCACACCGTATGAGCGCCTACGTCGTTTCCCTTCATGATTCATCCAGCAAATCACACCAACTGCCTGGCTCTGCGGTCATCCTTTTGGGTAGGTTTCCCATCTCCCCCATTCTCCCCCGTGACTCCCTTATGAACCTCAAAAGTGCAGAAACCCTGAGTTAGTCACCTCTGTAAGCTCATTACTTAGCACCGTGCCTGGCTCGCAGCACATGCTCAAAAAAGGTTTCTGATGAATCGTTCCTGCATATAACTGGGGGTGTTTGGCCGCAAAAGGGAGGAAGGAGGCCCAAAGGAATCGTCCGCGGTGGGCCCCTAATGCCGGACCCGCCTAACGGAGCTGCGTCTAGTCCATTTCAAAGACCTGCCTCTTGGAACCCCCAAAGGTTCAGAGAGCACTTCCTCCAAGCCCTCCTCGGTAAAAAGTCGTGTTATAGATTTTTCAGTGACTAGCCTAAATTTCTCCTGTCGCAGTTTATAACCACTCCATCTGCTCTTAACGTCAGTGTGACAGCCCAGCTGCTCACTGCCACCGACAACCTGGGCTGACATTCAGCTGCAGTGCACTGGGGCAGCAACTGTACTGGTTGTTAAAATACTGAAATGCTTCTCTACCGTATAGCAAATAGCCACTGCCCCAGGCCCCCTGCATGGCCCCACCTGCCACCCTGCCTGCCCACCCCTGGCCACTCCCTGGGAACTCCCAGAGCACACACAGCCCTCAGAAGCCCAGATCTCAGAGAGACACCTCTGAACGGTGGGTGCCCACACAGGGCTCTCACCCAGCCATGGCACCTCTCCCCTTCTCTTCCCGGAGCTGTCAAACGGTGACGCCGGCCACCTGTCCCTCCCCTCGTGCACCAATGTCCAATGGCAGCAGCCCTTAGCAGATGTGTAGTTCCCGTGGGTGCAACGAGCTATCCATGAGGGGAGAGGTAAAGTCACTCACCAGGGACCGTCGGGGACCAGATGCCCAGAGAGGGGTCATGAGGCCAAAGCCTGGCCTGTGAAGCCACCAAAAGCCAGGATGGGGCTGGACTGGATTCAGCTGGAGCCAGACCTGAGCAGGGTGTCCGGGAGAGGCCACGCTCTGGGCTAAGTGTGAGGTCAAGGCCAGCAGGCAAGAGGCAGGCTTCTCTGGGCCACTGGCTCCCCTCTCCCATGCCTGGACATGCCCAAGAGATGACAGGGCAGCCTGTATTCCAGAAGCAACCTCAAAAAATCATGAGAAAGCCCAGGGAAAACCGAAAGTGTCCTTGAAGTGTCGGTTGGGATGGTGGGTGACCAGAAGCAGAAATGAAAGAAAAGAGAAGAGAGAAGCTTTCGAAATTTGGCTCTTGCCTCCACCCATCTGCCTGAGGCCCTGAGACTATCACTTCCTGCCCTTCCATGGCACAAATCAGAGGCCATAGCCCACGTTGGCAGTGCCGGGGGCCTGGGGAATGATGGGGCGACATGAGCCCGCTGCGGGATGAGCTGATGTAAAAGAGGCACAGGACAGAGCAGTCCTCTCAGGAGCTCTCCTCCTGCCCCTCCAGGCACCGGGGCTGCTGAACTTGAACCCGGAGAGGCTGCCCTTCCCCTGCCACAGGTGTCCGAGGCGGGAAAGGAAAATCCCCATGCATAGGATTTGTCTGGTGACAGGGCGACAAACTGGGGTGGCCCACACTGGTTCTGCGATGCCCGCGGCTCTCCTTAAAGTCCACGGGACGCCACTGCCTGGGGCCTGGCCTTCCGCCCAACCACTCCGCACGAGACCTCACAGGGCAGAATGACGAGGCCCCTGAGGAGAAGACCTAGTGCAGAAGAAAGACCAAGAACCAGACATCAGAACCGGCTGCGGCGGATATACGTGCCTGGGACTGAAAGCACAAGCATGTAAAATAAGCATGAGGAGGGGCCCCCTGGGTGGCTCAGTCGATTCAGCACCTGACTCTTCATTTTTGCCCAGGTCATGATCTCATGGTTTCGTGAGTTCAAGCCCCGCATCGGGCTCCGCGCTGATGGTGCAGAGCCTGCTTGGGATTCTCTGTCTGCCTGCCTCTCTCTGCTCCTCCCCTACTCACGCTGTCTCTGTCCCTCTCAAAATAAATAAATAAACTTCCTTTATTTTCTTATTTCTTTGAGACAGAACGCACGAGCTGGGCAGGGGCAGAGAGAGAGGGAGACGGGAACCGAATCAGGCTCCGCACTGACAGCAGAGAGCCCAATGCAGGGCTCAAACTCACAAGCTGTGAGATCATGACCCGAGCTGAAGTCGGATGCATTGCTGACTGAGCCACCCAGGTGCCCCTCAAATTAAATAAATAAACTTTTAAAAGAATAAAAATAAAATAAGCGTGAGGAATATATACCGAAGAAGAAAACGTACGACAGGAGTGACCTCAAACATGAATAGAGGGTCATGGGGAAATACCAAGGGGAAACTGGGGAGGGCGGGGGGAGAAAGGAGAGACAAAATATGAAGCGCACTTGTTGGCATTAATACTAGGATCGGCACAATTAGAGACCAAGCTGGTGCGCCTGTTCCGATGCCATCCTCGTACCACCCACATCCCTCAAATCCCTTTCTCGTGTTTGCGTGTACCCAGAAGACGGCTCAGTGTCCCCTGGCTGGGGGACCGTCCACAGCAAGTTAGAAGTGTGTGCCGATTCGATTTGAGCCCTTAACCAATAATTGGAGCTCTGGAGAGGCAGGAAACGTGTGGCCCCCTTGTCCCAGACAAGGGTCAACTCTGAGAAGTGACCCGCCCTGTCTCCCAGAAGTCCCTGCGGGACTGACCTCAAGGACCCTCCATGGGACTTTGTATGGTGACACGCCCAGGCTTGGGCCCCTTCCTTCCTCATCCCGGTTTCCCGCATTCCCATTTGGTTAAGACTGAAAGGTCCTGACAAATCACTTTCAGTCCAGGGCAATCCTTCGCAGTGAACGACATGGCCATCTCTCTCGCCGCCTGCACCAAAAACCTTAGAAGCCGCCTGGACCCGGACCCCATTCTCTCTCCATCCCCACATCCAATCCGCCCAATTCCCTTTGCTCTGGCCCCTCCGTGTCTCTGGAATCTTCCCTCTCACACAGGCACATCCTTGGCGGACTATGAGCTCCTACCAAGTCTCAGCCTGGTGGGGGGGAGGCTCCCTGCTGCCTCAGGCCGAAATCTGGTCTCACATGAACTTGCAGGGGCCTCTCCTACCCTGACCCCTTGCACCCTTCCAGAGCTGGACAGCTGACCGAGCAGAGCCAGCGAGACCCTCCTCCAGAAGTTTTGGACCTGAAATGAAGAAAAGTGAGTGAATCTCTGACTAGGTGGCCACAGCTGTGAGACAGGATGCCCCATGGTGCCAGGCATCATCTCCTCTGTCCCATGAAGACGCTAGTCTGCGTGAAAGAGAAGAGAGATACTAACGAGCAGAAAGGAGATGGCGAGAAGAGTTTCCTGAGTTCCTCGTTCATTTCCAGAGCCTGATGATGAGGACGTAGCAGAGGGAACCCCGTTACCACGTGGCTCCGGGTGCCGGGCGCCTACAGAGAAATGGGCTCCTATTCCCACGGACCAGCACACTGACGTTTGAAGAGGCATGAAGACATCCCAGCTCAAATCAACCCGCAAATGTGTCTGGAAAATGCACACGGCATCTTGTAGAAATGTCAGCTCCCGCTTATAAGCAAGGGTGGGGAACGTTCTGTTGCTCCTCGGGGATGGCACAGCCCGGGAGAAGAGACACCAGCTTTTTCGCCTTTGGACAGCGGGTGTTTCCCAAAAGGGATTCTCAAAGGGCAACACAGGTTAGGTACCAAGGTCTAAATTAGGCATAATTACCAACCTCGCAGTTCCGTACGCTTCTTTATCTTTTAGACCTACAAAGGCTTCTCTAGAAGCCCAACCGACCTGTGACTCTCCCTCTTTATTTATTTTCCTCTCATTTTTTATGTTACTAGTACACAAATGAGGCTATTTTATGTTAATTTTGTGACTACGGATGATCAGATCGGCACGGGATTTCTTTTTATGTGTAAGGTACAGCACCCCCCCGCCTCCATCTACCCGGTGCTCCCCCACTCCGACACGATTCATTTCTGGTTTCTCTTTCTAGAGTTAATGTATGCAAATACAAGCAAATACAAATACATATATTCTTATTTCTCTCCCCTTTTTACATAAAAGGTAGCCTTACTCTACACACTGTCCTGCACCTGCTTTTTTCACTCAATCTACCTTCAGAATTTTTTTCCAATCATGCACAGGGGAATTCTTCCTCCTTTGTTCAGCTGCAGATTATTCTAGCACGTGGCTGCCATAGTTTATTTAGCCCGGGCCCTACGGATGGCCGTTTCGGTTGTCTCTATCACAGGCAATGCCGCAGCAAGTAACCCTGGACGAATGTCATGGCATACACGTGGAGGACTGATCGCGCTGTTCGCTCCAAGCCTTTACCTCTTCTTGGGTCCCTGTCCCTTGACCCTTGACTTTGCTACTTCTCTCACTAAAGAGGCACGGTGCGTTTTCTTGACCCTTAAATCTGGACTTCACCATGTAACTTGCTCAGCCGACTTGATGCAAGCAGAAACTTTAAAACACACTAGAGATTTCCACTTCCTCCTTTGTTTCTCTGCAGTTGCCTTGAAGCACGCCCAGGCCGGCCTGAGAACAAACTCGGGCTAGCCTGCTGCATACAGGGATGAGAGACTACATGGAGCAGGACCACGTGGCCCAGCTGAGGCTGTCCTGGACAAGCCAGCCCCTCGCCAACTTGCCTGCTGACCGCAGATACATGAGTGAACTTAGCCAAGGCGAGCTGGGTTGACCTCAAATCAGCCCACCAACCCGTGAGCTCTTTATTGAGCTGTGGTTTTTAAGGCCCCCAAATAGGGGATGGTTTGTTATGCAGCGCTAGCTAACTGGTACAACATACAATAGTTGTGCAAGTAAGAGAGTCCCAGACCTGGACTTGCTGGATCAAAGGGTGTGTGCATTTGACAATCTGATTGATATCGCTAATCTCTCCATGTAAATGTGGAACTAATTTACATTCCACAAGCAATGTATGAAAGCACTCATTCATGTATGGCTTTGCCATCATACTGTTATTAGGTTTTTGAATTTTTCTCAATCTGGTGGGTGAAAAAGAATACCTCGGTGTTGTTTTATTTGCATTTTCCTATTATGAGTGACAGTGAGCAACGTGTCATGTGTTTAAAAGCCATTTGTGCCTTCTTTTCAGTCACCCGTGTGTTCAAATTTTTTGCATGTATTTCCCATTGGGTCACTGATATTTTTCTTACTGACTTCTAGGAACTCTTTATATATTGGTGAAAAGAGTCTTTTGCCTGTGGTCACCCTTCCGTGAGACCATACACTGCAGAAGAGAAGCTTAACGGCAGGCCAAGGAGGGAAACAGACAGCCGAGATTGAGCAGAAAGATGGGGCACCTGGGTGGCTCAGTCGGTTAAGCGTCCAACTTCGGCTCAGGTCATGATCTCACGGTTTGTGGGTTCGAGCCCCATGTCGGGCTCTTTGCTGACTGCCAACTCAGAGCCTGGAGCCTCTTTCAAATTCTGTGTCTTCCTCTCTCTCTGACCCTCCCCTGCTCACCCTGTCTCTCTCTCTCTCAGAAATAAATAAAATAAAAATTTAAAAAAATTTTTTAAAAAGAGATTTGAGCAGAAGGTATCTTTCCCTCAAACAATCAGCAACTGTGTATTGAGCACTTTCTTGCTTCGGGCTCTGGGTTAGGCATCACATCGTATTCCGAAAAAAAATACGACACGGTACTCAAGGAACGTTCTAGCAATGCCCATGGTTAAATCTCCACATTTTTCTCCCCACAGTCTCTGCCTAAGGGGTGGGTTAGGGGACCAGATAGATCCTCGTGGCCCAACCTCCCTGGCCACGGCTAATGGGACGGGGCAATCTGACTGACCGAGGGCACACCCAATCCCTAAGCTGGACTGAGCCAATTAGGTTCTCTTTTTGAGATCTTGCCCTCGGAGGCATGAAATGAGTCAGAGAATGGCAGGCCCTGGAGCCAGCAGATCACATTCCAGAGTTGTACCTACCATTTGGGGCAGCCACATAGAACTACGTGCAGCCAGATAAACAAACCGAGGAAGAGCCAGGGCACAAGGACAGAGCCCAGCAGCCCCCCAGAGACCCACAGGCAGGAGCAGCCACAGGCCCCCTCTGAGGGAGAGACAGAACACAGCCCCATTTCCAGGTCTCCAGGGCCCTGCTCCCATCTCCACGGCCCCCAACAATCTTCCTGCGGTTGGGTCCTGTAAGAGATCTCTGTATCCTGTTACTAAACCTCCTATTTCTGGGGCGCCTGGGTGGCTCCGTTGGTTAAGCATCCGACTTCGGCTCAGGTCACGATCTCACGGTTCGTGGGTTCGAGCCCCGCATCGGGCTCTGCTGGCAGCTAGCTCGAGAGCCTGGAGCCCGCTTCTGACTCTGTGTCTCCCTCTCTCTCTGACCCTCCCCTGCTCATGCTGCCTCTCTCTTTCTCTCTCAGAAATAGATAAAATATTTTTAAATTTTTAAAAAATAAACAATAAACAACAAACCTCCTATTTCCTTGCACGAAGTTAAGTAGTATTCTTATTCTTGGTATCACAAGCATCCTAAGACAAGGAATTTTCCTATCAGCTGAAAAAAAAAAAAGAAAGAAAGTATTTTCATCTCACGTGGCATATTCCTGCTTTAAAGCTAGAGAGAGTAAGGCTGGACAGCCCAGGGGCTTGGCCAAGTTCACCCTCACCATGAAGGACAGAGGCCAGCCATGAGGAGGGGGCATCTACTACCGGGTGGGCTTCCCCCCACCCCACCTTGCAGCCTCCAAGTTGAAACATTGTATAAACACATGCTAAGCCACGGGGCTGAGGCTGTAGGTGCTGAAGAGTTCCCAGGAGACGTGGCCCGTGCAGGCTCGCACAGCCAGGAATCCTGGCCAGGCCCCAGACAACCTGTTCGGTTCCCTTCCCACATACCCGCCCCACCCCCACCACCTGGGGGCACTTCCCGTGGTCACCCATGCCTATTTATGTATATGGCACCCTTCCTGGGAGCAGGGCTGGCTCACTAAAGGAAAATCAGGGTTCCCTAAAGACCTATGCTTGGCCTGCAGGGCCTGTCACCTACCTGGCCCCTATACAGGACAGGCCATGTCTCTGCAGGGACACATGTGGTCATGCACTGCACACAACGATAGCTCTTCCCACGTACCCATTGTCCCTGACTATCTTTCACATTAGACGTGGGGAAAGTAGGGGACACCTGGAGGGCTCAGTCGGTTGAGCTTCCGGCTTCGGCTCGGGTCATGATCTCGCCCCGCATCAGGCTCGCTGCTGTCAGCATGGAGCCCCCTTAGGATCCTCTGTCCCCCCTTTCTGCCCCTCCCCCGCTCTTTCAAAACTAAACCTTTTTTTTTTTTAAATGTAAGAAGTGGGCAAAATGAGATGCTGAGCCAAGTGGCTGGCCACTGCCTCTCCCATCCGCAGCCTCTTTCTCCCAGCGATCAGCAGAGGGGCCCAGAGGGCTCAAGTTGCCCTCCCACGTAGGATCCTGACCTTCAGGTAGGGCAGGCTAGGCTAGAGCGCAGGTGGGGCGAGGCCACGGGGAGACTGGAACAGCCTCCGGCACGTAGGGCTCCCCGGTTTCCCCCCCCCCAAGAACTTGCAGACCTCCCCTGTGGGCACAAACGGGTCCCCGGAAAGGAATTCACACTGTCCCTCCGTCCACAGACACATCAAGGACAAGAATTCGCTCCTCCAGTGTTTGCTAGGTGCCCAGTATGTACAAGTCATCCTTCAGGGCACCGGCCCCAGTTCCGAAGGCTTCTGGGTGCATTCTCTACAGGAGGGAGGGGACAGGGCTGGGGCGCAGGGGAGCGAGGAGCAGGAAATTGCCCTCCTGCCAAGTAGGACGGAAATTGAATTTCCTCCCCTCCCCCTTCTTCTGCCTCCCGCGCCGCCCCTCCCTGACGACTCACTTTTTATCTCTCTCTCCAATTACAGTTTTAAGCATTTAGGGTGTTGCTGTTTTAGTTTTAAAATTTGTTAGGCTCAATTTATGCCACTTAGTAAAACCTCTTTTCCAAATGAAGCCAAATTAGAACTAAAACACTGTGAGCAATAAAATGTGGGCATTTCATTTGGGTTGGGTTGGCTTTTTTGATTGTTTGTGTAAACGAAGCCGAGAGGAGAATTCTGGAGCCTGGGTGAGGGGAGTGAGTCCCTTGCCCCCCCCCCAGGTGTGTGTGTGTGTGTGTGTGTGTGTGTGTGTGTGTGTGTGTGTGTGTAGCTGGCTCGGGCCAGCCTGCCCCTCGCCCTCAGGTCTGTCAGCCACTTCCTGCTGGCCGACCGCACCCAGGCAGGCCCGGGTGGCAGTGACCCGCTACCACTGCGCGGTGACCAATAAATAGACGGCGAATTGAATTGAAGTAGCTGTAACCAAGGGCACAGCCTGGAAACACCTCTTCCCACACCCTCACCGTGCAATGCCTGAAAATATGCTCCTTAATTTCAGTCACAGTTCCATCAAGGTATAAAGGTGGGACCCCGAAGTGAGGGAGGGGAGGAGGGGGGAGGAGGAGAGAAGACTTTGGTCAAAAGACCTCTCCTTTGAAGAGGAGGAGGAAGAGGTCCTGGGCTACTGATCAGGCAGCTGGTGTTAGGGGAGTCAGCTGCCAAGCGGGTCAGAGAAGTTCCCGGCAGATGAGCCAAGGACCCGAGCCACAAGCGACGCCTCCCCCAGGGCCCTCGGGAGCTGAGATCGGGGCTCCCAGGCCGGTCCCATCCATGCCAGCAGGAGAAGGTAGCGAACACCATGAGGGTTGAGAGCCCAAGCAGGGACACTAAGGCAGCAACGACGGCCACGATGATGAGACAGTGACTAAGGGCCGGTGTGCGGCTTGCCAAGCGATTTGGCTTGTCCCCGGGCCAACCATAAAGGCCCGGTGTCTGGCAGGAGACGGGGTTTTTGCGTGCAGAGGGGCACCTTCCGAACGACCCTGGCAGGAAGCCACAGCCATCAGGAATGAGCTGGGGAGGAGAGCGGGCCTGAGGGGGCACAGACGTCCCTTAGAGGAGCAGAGAGGCCAGCCTCGGGATACGGGGTGTCTGGGGAGGGCGGACAGAGGGCGGGATGAAATGGAACAGAATAAACTCCGCACTTCGATGTCTAACACAGGGCTGGGGCGGGGGGTGGGGGTGGCTCGCCCCTAATGAAGAAGTCTATTACGTTTGGGATATTCTGTCAACGCGAATGGAAATGAAGTACAGTCCGTGGAGGACACTTCGGGAACACGTTAAAGGAAACTGGACCAAACCCCCAGAGACTGCAATAAAATGACTCAAAGGTATAGGTTAACCTTCTGTGGCCAACACAGTGTCCTGCCCGGGGCCAGAGTGCCCGAGCCTTTATAGGGACCCCCCACCGGCTATGGGCGGCCCAGGAAAGTGTGGCCTTGGGTAAGGTGCTCTGGGCAGCTGAGGGCGACCCTGAAGGGGAGACTGCCCAGCCCGCAAGGGGGGTAGCCAGTCCTTCCTCAAAGGGGGATCTGGCTGGCACTTCTCCACACACGCCACATCCTCTCCCCTCCCGTTAATTTCTAAGCTCCGGACACACCTGGACACATAAACCTCTTTCTCGTCCTCTGGGGCTAGGTGCCCCCTTGCTGTTCCTCCAGACGCTGATGCCAGCATGACTCTAGCCGCGCTCGGGGTCTTTCATTTGCTCACTCCGCCCGGGCCAATGGATGAGAATTCTGGTCGTATTCCTCCGCCGTGATTTCCTGCTACGTTCAAGCCCTGCATCCTCGTAAGCGACGGCCATCACAGCTTGCGACTGCAGGGGGCCTAGTGCTTATGGGCTCGTCTGGGCTTTAGCGCCGGTTCTCCAGGGCTGGTCATCAGGCTCCATTGTACCGCCCGCCAGGGCACACTGGCCAGCCCAGGGGAAGCCCCCGATGAAGTCCCCCTCAGTTAAATAGGACAAACCAATCAGGACCCCAAGACTTCCGCTGCTCCGTTCATCAGCTGTAGCGAACGTGGTCCCTGCCGGCCTCCAGCTCTGTCCCCTTCCTTCCACGGCTGGCCAGTAACCAGCTGTCCCTCGGCCACGTAGCTTCACCTCCAGAGAACCTGGGGCCCCAGCTCCCCTTCCGAGCCTACTTATTGGAGTGACCGACACGTTCTCCAGGTACCCGCCGGCCTGCTGATTTGCCTAGGCTGCTCAGAAGCACGATGTCTCTCTCTGGACTCACGCTGAGGGCCTGGCAGAGGGAGAGAATAGGTCTGCGGACACACGGGGACAGAGCTGAGTGTGCTGGACAAAGCCCAGCCCTGCCCTCCCTTCCTGACATCTGTCCTAACCTGCCTGGTTTCGCAGGTCCTGAAGCCCAGCCAGGGCGACAGAAGTCACGGCAGAGGACAAGCAGCACTAGGGAATGTCTGCCCGTCTGCTCTAATGTGAACCAGGGGGGACAGAAAGGAGGGGTGTGGCGCACACGAGCGCACGTGAGCACAGAAACGGGACCAGCTGACTCCAGCTCTATCCCCTCCCCGGTCCCACGCTCCCCCCGCCCCAGGAGGGTGGTCTCTGCGGGAGGTGCCCAGCCTCCCCTCGCTTTTACCTTGGGCATCTGGGAGGTGGGATCCTAAGGAGACCCACTTAACCCCCATTACATTCATTCCCTAATATACTTTTCACCTTCAGCAAATAGTGCAAATTTGAATTTTTCCTCACTGATCAAATATTTACCCTGTGAGCTGCCAGTCTGCTGAGCTTGACTTCCATAATTCTCCACATTTTTTTTTAATTCTCCACATTTGTATTAGATGAATTGGCATTTATTGTCAGCCCACTGGTTTCGAGCCCAAAGGGGAAATAAGGAAGACCGGAGGGAGCCACCCAAGAGATTCTCCGCAAAGAATGGGTTTGGTCCCATCTGTGTCTTCGTGTAAGTGACAGATCTCCCAAACAACTCATCAGATATTTTAAAACGTTGTTTTGAAAGATACAGAAGCTAATTGCTTCTAAAGACCAACATCCTATACATCTCGTCGGCACGACATACATCTTCCAAATCTGTTACCTACAAGAGAGGACTCAAGTTTGTTTCTTTGTTTTTAATTTCCTTTTTTTTTTTTTTTTTAAAGTAATCTCTACGCTCAACGCGGGGCTCGAACTCACCACCCCGATATCAAGAGTCGCACGCTCCACCACCTGAGCCAGCCAGGCGCCCCTCATCTCACTGTTCATTTGCCACACAAATTTGGGAAAATCAGGTCATCTCTCTGAGCCTCAGTTTCCTCATCAGATTTCCCCCACCAGATGGTTTTTGCCAAAGTCAAAAGAAATATTCGTGGTGACAACACTAAAATATAAGGCACTAAATGAAGAGTAGAAAGGCTGTATGAAAATAGAAACTGGAGCTGTTGTAAAGTATGGCCCCCAAATCCCATCAAGAATCAGGGTCTAGGGGCACCTGGGTGGTGCAGTCAGTTAAGCTTCTGACTCTTGGTTTTGGCTCGGGTCATGATCTCAATGTTCCTGAGTTTGAGCCCTGAGTCAGGCTCTACGCTGACATCACAGAATCTGCTTAGGATTCTCTCTCTCTCTCTCTCTCTCTCTCTCTCTCAAAAATAAAGAAAGAAACATTTAAAAAAAAAAAAAAGCATCAGAGGGGCGCCTGGGTGGCTTAGTCGGTTAAGCGTCCGACTTTCACTTAGGTCATGATCTCGTGGTTCGTGGGTTCGAGCCCCGCGTCGGGCCCTGTGCTGACTGCCAGCTCAGAGCCTGGAGCCTGTTTCAGAGTCTGTATCTCCCTCTCTCTCTGACCCTCCCCTGCTCACGCTGTCTCTCTCTCTCTCTCCTAGAAATAAATAAAAAAATATTTAAAAAAAAAAAAGCATCAGAGTCTGTAAAAAAGAAATGGGGTCGATGTCGCTTCCCACTGAATCTGAGTAAGCTTGTGACTGCTTCAGTTGATAGAGTACAGCACGTGTGACACTGTGTGACTTCTGAGGCTGGGTCAGAAAAGAAGCTTCTGCCTGCATCTCCTGGGATACCCACCATAGGGGAAGGCAATCACCACATAGGAAGCCCAACCTCAAGACTGTCCTTCTGGGGACCATGCGCAGATGTTCCAGATGACAGCTCATGCCCTGAGAGGCACCCAACTCATGAGAGAAGCATCTAGACCCAGCTCACCCATCAGTGGATGCCATGAGGAGTAAAAGAATCGCCTAGCTGAGCCCAGCCTGAATTGTGACCCACAGATCTGTGAACATAGCAAAATGCTTGTTATTTTACATTAAATTTGGGGTTATTTGTTACCCAGCAGTAGCAAGTGGAACAAAAACTTAATTGGTTATATTCTCCCAAGCAATCAAATCTCCCTCATCTCTTACTTTCTTTTCTGATCCCTATTTGACTCTAAGAGACAGGGGGTCAGGGCACCTGGGTGGCTCGGTCGGTTGAGTGTCTGAGTTTGGCTCAGGTCATGACCTCGTGGTTCGTGAGTTCGAGCCCCACGTAGGGCTCTATGCCGAGAGCTCGGAGCCTGGAGCCTGCTTTGGATTCTGTGTCTCCCTCTCTCTCTGCCCCTCCCCTGCTTGTGCGCGCTCTCTCTCGCTCTCGCTCTCTCTCTCTCTCTCTCTCTCAAAAATAAATAAACAATGGAAGATTTGACCCTGGAGTCCTGCTGCCCAGAGCCCTGCTTCTCCCACAGGATGGAGCTGCCGGGACCTTAAAGGGAAAGGCTATCCTCATGGGTTCTGACCTCATGTAAAAGAATTCCTAGAAAACTCTAAATTACCAAGCAATAAAGTAAATGGGTGCCACTGAAAACCACAAGCAGCCCGTCATCTACAATTAATTTTTTTTTCCCTCAATTTGGGCATGCTGGGGTTTTTGTCGTTGGAGCAGACTGTCCTTCCCACTTCAGTGTGGGCTTCTAAACTGCAAAAAAAAAAAAAAAAAAGTGAGCAAGAGGGACAGACAGAGAGAGGGAAAAGTACAACAGGCTGGCCTTCCCGGAACCCACAGCGTCTCGAAGGAGGCTGGTGTGGCCCAGAAGGGCATGCCAAGTGTGCCGGCAGCGGCTTGCCAGGGATCCGGAAAGGGAGCAACCCCACACCTGGAAAACAGGTTGCTGGCAGCGCCCAGGTCTCCGAGTCTGGATCCCGTTTACACTTGCCGAAGCGCGGGCTTCTAATTCCAGCCGCTCATGAAAAGGCACGTAGGTCCTCCGTGACGTCAAATCGCTCTTTCAACCGAGCATAATTTCTTTCAATGATGGGCTTGGAGGGGTTTCAGCGATGGTGGGTTTTTTTTTTTAATGAATCATAAACATGCAGATCAGATTTAGTGTTATGACTGTGGCGCGCAGAGCGTCACTGTTAATTCTTGCTAAGCGCTGACAGCAGGATCAACCCCCAAACAGCACAGGCAAATACACCATCCCAGCCCCGGGGGCTTAGAGACTGCATAATTACAGACGGCGCACGGCAGTCATTATCATCACCGGAACATTTCAGGCCAGGCACAGCACCCTCGATCCACAGAGCCCCCCGGTGCGCCTGCCAGCTTGAGTTCCAGGGCAGGGGTGTGGGGGGGCTCCCATCGCTCGACCAGAGTGCAGGTAGAGGTCACCCGAAGCCGGACTGGGCGAGCAGAGCCCCAGCACCCGCCGCTTACCGGCCCCAAGGACGCGGTCCGTGGCATTGAGGCTCGCTCCGAAACGCTGCTGCGTCTGAGCTGGAAGGGAAGGGGTGCAGGGCTGTGCAGAATGCATGCCAGATTTTGCTAAATGCCGAACAGCTGAACAAGTCCCCAGGGCTGAGGAAAGAGCGTTCTCCTTCCCTGCGAGCCACTCTCTCGCTCCGTGTCTCTCATCAAAGGCCCGGCGGGGGGACGGGGGAGCGGCGTGGGGTGGCTGGAAGTCAAGAGCGCTCGACTGGGGTGCCCTGTCACTGTGTGTGCCCCGGGATGGCCCCGGGGCGGGCAGCGGGAGTCACCACCACTCGACTGTGTTCCCAGAGCTCAATAAGGCCACGATAAAACCTGCATCTGGATGGTCCGCTCCATCTTTCCCCCGAAAGGTTGAAAGGGAAAACCAAACTCCTGGGGTCTGCCGAATTCCACCGGGCTCTCCTTCCGGGCTCTCGGTCAACCTGCCAATATTCAGTGAGCCTCAGCCACAGGCGCGTGGTGGGGTTGTAATTAACGAGGATAGGAAAGAGCCTGAAGATCCGGAGGATGGGAAGGTGATTTTGGATCTTTCCACTGGCTGTTCCATAGGAATGCCCGTTAGCCCCCGCTGTCCCAGAGCACCCGCCCTGGGCCCTGAGCTTCACAGACACGGTCGCCCTCTGTCCTCCCGAGATCAGACACCACAAGCAGGGCGTCACCGCCGCCCACTCAACGGATGAGGAAACCGAGACCCTAGCAATCTGCTGAAAGGCGCACAGCTGGGGAGGCTCCAAGAGTGAATGCGGTTCTGTTCTTTCTGACCCTGAAGCCAGACCCTTTAGATCAGTGGTCCTTACCCTGAGCCACACACTGGAGTCCCCGGAGAGCTACCAGAAACCCTCACGCCCAAGCTGCACTCCAGACCAAAACGAGTCTGAATTTCTGGGGTTGAGACGGAGGCGTCAGTACTTTCAGAGCCTCCCAAGGGAATTCTGATGTGCAGTCAGTCAAAGCTGAGAACCCAGGCTTCATACCACTGTAGCAATCTCTCGCTCTCTTTCCTTCCTTCCTTCCAACAAATATGCATTGAGTGCCTATTCAATGCCATGCAGAACAGCTAGATGTCCAATAAATGAGTTTCCTTCCCTCTAAAGCAGTGGTTCTCAGGGCACCCGGGGTGGGGTGGGAGGCTCCGTCGGGTAAGCATCCAGCTCTTAATTTCGGCTCGGGTCCTGATCTCACGGTTCATGGGTCCACGCCCCGCGGCGGGCTCTGTGCTGACATTGCACAGCCTGCTTGGGATGCTCTCTCTCCCGCCCTCCCTCTCTGCCTTCCCCCACTCGCTCTCTGTCTCTCTCTCAAAATAAATAAACAAAATATGCAAGCAGACTTAAAAAAGATCAAATAAAATAAAGCTGTAGTTCTCAGGCGTGTGTGTGTCCCACAGCTAATCACCCCGGGAAGAAACATGGGCAGCAACGAAAGTCCCCATGGAGCCACTGGTGTGGGTTCCGCCAGCCGGAGAGTCCCCTTCTCCTTTGTCGGGAACAGAGAGGGGGAGCACCTTGCCTTCTATTGTTCAACCCTCCCTCCTGGAAGCCAGGGAGCCGTGCTTACAAATCAATTGTTTTCAAACTAAGGGATGCTCTGATGGGCTTGCTTCTTGCATTTTACATTCAAAGAATACCAAGCCTCCCATGTCAAGTGAAATATACGGACTTTTCTTGGGCAGCAAGCGGAAATTTTTTTCTACCTTTAAGATGTACCGTGTAGGGAAAACACTAACCGCCCCCCTCGCCGAAGATGTGAACGCGCAGGCTAAGCTCACCCCCTGTAAACTCGGAGATTTGAAACCAAAAGTGCACCTGTTTTTAAGTAAACCATGTCTAACCTGCATTACACATTTCCGTTTTCCTTCGAGGACACTGACGCAGTTCAAGTTGTCTCGGCGGCCCACTCACAACATGGACAACGGTGTCGTGCTGACAGACGAGGCAGCCGTGGGCATCAGTCTGTCCCTTCACTTGAAGGCCCCCGCCCTGCCACCCCCCTTGAGCTCAGGTTTCTGGTTTGTTCCCGCCTCCTCCTTTGCTCAGATGTGGACAGTAGCCCTCTCCTGCTGCTTTCCATGTCCCGGAAGCCTCTCGATCTCTGTCCCCACACCCTGCTCCCTCTTCTCTTGTACTTCTGACCCTGGCTAATGGCACCCACGGTTACCTGGCCATCAAAGTCGAAACAAAAACAAAAACGAAAGCGGGGGTTGGAAGGAATTTCAGAGTCATCTGGGTTGTTAAAATAGTTTGTGAAATAAGAGTTTACTCCCACGAAAAAGGATCTGAATGCTTCCCCAGTGCGCCGTCGATGGGCTTCATTTCTTTTTTAAGTTTATTTATTTATTTTACCTTTTAACATTTTTTAATGTTTATTTTTTGGGGACTCCTAGGTGGTTCAGTCGGCTAAGCGTCTGACTTCGGCTCAGGTCATGATCTTGCAGTTTCACAAGTGCGAGCCCCGCGTCGGGCTCTGTGCTGACAGCTCAGAGCCTGGAGCCTGCTTCGGATTCTGTGTCTCCCTCTCTCTCTGCCCCTCCCTCACTCATGCTCTGTTCTCTCTAAAATAAATAAACATTAGGGGCGCCTGGGTGGCTCAGTCGGTTAAGCGTCCGACTTGGGCTCAGGTCGTGATCACGCGGTTCGTGGGTTCAAGCCCCGCGTAGGGCTCTGTGCTGACAGCTAGCTCAGAGCCTGGAGGCTGTTTCAGATTCTGCGTCTCCCTCTCTCTCTGACCCTCCCCCGTTCATGCTGTCTGTCTGTCTGTCTGTCTGTCTCTCTCTCTCTCTCTCAGAAATAAGTCAAGTAACTTCTAGATAAGCAACACGTCGTGGTTCATTGTTTGTTCGTTTGTTTCCCTTTGTTTAGGGCATCAATTTTGCAATATTCCATAAACAGTCTACAGTTCAGAGGAGAGTGAAACTCTCAGGGGGCAGAGGAGGGCACCCGGGCAGACCACATCTGGGGACTGACTCAGAAACAAAATTTGGTCAGGGGGCCTATGGCAAAGCCAGGGCAGCCAGGATAAGCTCAAAACCTCGATGCGTAAGTCAGATGCCAATACAGCCATGGGCAACGGGGCATGGCCCTTCCCCCCGGGCAGGAAAGCCCATGTTCACCTCTGAAGTATCCTTTTCGAGGTTCCTGGGAATCAGAGTCAGAATGTTGCAGGCGTGTCACGGAAAGAAGAACCAGAAGTCACGGTCAGTGTGTCCGCCTGGGCCGCACCGGATAATTCATGCTGACCATCGCTTGAGACCTCTTGACCTCTTGACTCCGTGCTGACCAGTCCCCCGCCTTTTACACAATCTGCTGAACGACAGTTAGACAAGACTTTCCGTGGACGTCCCCAAGAGAACAGCCCTACATCGTGGGAGGGCCAGGCTGTCCCGGCTGTCCCCAGGCCGACCCTCCGTTGAATACGAAGGGAAAGGCGTTTGGGAGAGTGAGCGGGGCGGACGGGCCTGCAGAGGGCTTCTCATTTGCCGAGCTCTGTGGTTCTGCGTTTCCTCACCGAAGGGCCCTATAAAGTAACTCTAAGTGCCGCTTGTAAAGTAAGTCCCTCCCTCCCTCCGGCCTTCCCCGCCACCTTCCAGGGGCCCGATGGCTAATCATCAAGCGGATTTTTAAGATCCTGGGCTCTCGGCGCAAGGCTGGAAGGAAGCGGGAGCAGGGATGGTGTGTTGGTCTCCACCAGACCCTGGCCCCGCTTCTCTGGATCTGCTCCCCCTGCTCACGGCCGTCCTGGGCCATCCGTCTCCAGGGGAGCCCTCCTTGACCTTGTGGGAACCCCCCTCCCGGGGCGGACCAGCCTGGCAGAACGGCTCCCCACAGCCTCCTCGCCAACCCCCGGGGCGGCTTTTCCAAGCTGTCTCTCTGGCTAACACAGGAGCTTTGGAATGAGACAGGGAGAGAAAGACATGAGCGGTGGGGGTGGGGACCTTTCTCCGAGCTTATTAAAAATCTTTTGTGTGGCATAGAATGAGTCCAGTCTTGCCCGCCCCGCTCCCCCAGCGCTTAACTTTTTCAGGCCTCGTGAGCATAAACGCTCCAGTTAGTCCGTGAAACCAAAGACCCCCCTTGGCCCTCAACTGTGTCTGGGTTTCCTTTATGTGGCCATCATAATTAGGCAGTGGCCCGACCCCGCGGCCCGAGGTGCCTGCTTCGGCTCCCCACTGCCCTGTCGTGTCTCAGGGGACCCACACGCTGGGCCAGCCTAGAAGGACGGCCTTGAAGGAAAGCCCGTTGTCAAACAAATCATCTTTCTGGAAACACAAAGCCGCGGGCCCCTCCGGGTGCTGCCGACACCCGGGGCCGGCAGCATCAGAGAGTCGCGTTCCTGTGTGGCGCTGAAGCCCCAAGTTGGGAGACAGAAAGCTGGCTGGTGGCCAGCGGCGGCGGCGGCGGACACCTTATCTAAATAAAGGGAGAGGGCGCAGAGTGCAATGTTATCACGGACGCACAACGGGCTCGCCGACGGCAAGGGCTGGGTGGACGCTGCGTGGGTGGTTTCGCGTTGCGATTTTTTCTTTCCCCCTTTGGTGGCTGTTTTCTTTTTTATCTCTGCAGTTTTGTACTATTCAGCAGCCGGGTGCTTGGCAAAGCCTGACAGCCGTACCCACAGGGCCCTTTCCAGTCCAAACGGCTCCCGTCAACTTTTACAACCAGTCGCTAAAACCCCAGGCCCGTCTCTGACCGCCAGAGCTGGGCTATTTATCTGCCCTGCCTGTCTGGCCTCACATTTTTCACATGTGCGTTACGCCCCACTCCCCGGGCCGCCCCCACCGAGTTGCTTCGACTCCCCTCCGGCCCCTTAAAATGCCAGCAAACGCCCAGTCCAATTTAGAGCCGGGAGGAGTTCGGCATTTCATGTTTTCAGGTTCCTGCGTCGGGATGTCCTTTTCACCCCTGTTCAGCTTTGACCTGAAGGAGGAGGAAGACTTCTCCGTTGTGAAAATCACTCTCTTTCACTGGAAATCGTTGTTACTTATAAGAGCGTCACGGGGCGCACCGTCAAAGGGTCCGCAGTATACCCCTGCCAACAGGGGTCAGGAACACACTACACAGAGGGGCCATGGCTGGCCCAGGTCAGCGGGCCAAGGCCACAGCCGCAGCTGCCTCTGTGTTCCGGAGCCCTGGTCGTGTCCTGCCGCTGGACCTTTCATGCTTTCCTAATCCTTTACACAGTGTGTGTGCTCATGTATATGGGTGTGCGTGCGGGCGCGCATGTGGGGGTGGGGGGCTGGGTGTCTTTGAAACCAACCCAAAATAAAAAATAATACTGACTAAAAGGGCTTTCATGCTTGAGCCTGACCCAGTGCGATGCAGAATATATTATCTCTTTCGGAGCATGGATAGCAGATCTGCACGTGAAACACAGATCAAACACGGCCCCCAGAAACAATGGTAGGAAGCATAACCAGAGTGAATCGATTCCTTGATCCCACTGTACCAAAAAATTAAAGAGGAGACCTCCTGGGGCTGTTAACCCGGCTGCGACTTCAGCTACAGCCGTTTCTCCCATGTTCCGGGGTCTCTTGTTCTGACTCCCTTTTTCTGGTTATGAGACGTGCCGCAGAGGACACAGTGTCGAGTTCCGCAGGCCCAGCCTGATTTCAAAAATATTAAATACCTCCATCCCTTCGCCCTCAGCATACACACAGGTGTGCATATACACACACACACACACACGCGCCCACACACACCCGTGCACACACACGTTCGCTTTATCTTTTCCCCAGAACTAAATACGAAACAGGACAGATTCTGCCATTTCCCTCAAGAGGCAGAGAAGACCCAGTCAGGCATCAGGAAAAATCCCTAAAAGTAAAGAAGGTTCTAATCCCCAGCCCGAGGCCCGTCTTGTCTCTCTGTCCCCAGGTGGTCATGGCCCCTTCACTCTCAAAGATCTGTTTCGATATGTAGGTGGTCTTGCTCAAAGTGGCTGGGGTTTATATCGGCATTGACCCTGGGCTGACCCCAGGCCCAAAGATCCAGATGGCCCGGCTGGCTGAGTGCTGGAGGGTGCAGCTGGCCACCTGACGGGCCACCAAGCCTACCCTGTCCTCTCCTACTTTTGCTCTAATCCCAAGGATGCCCTTTATTTAGACAACATAGTCCAGCCGGGTCCCCAAGTCCCAGATCCACTTGCTGGAGACAAGATGGGATGGATACAGGCCAGCTCTGGAAGACTCCCCAAAAAAGGCCTCGGGAAGGCAGGCCTGGCTCAGGAAGGTTGTGATGAGATGGAACAGAGATCACAGAGCTGAGTCTCTAAGGCCTGCGTTCAAATTCCAGCTCTCTCACTGGCTGTGACCTTGGGCTACTGTGTAACTTCCCCAATCGGGATGTACAAATCAATAAAACGGAAGAGGGATGGGGCCCTGAGTGGCACAGTCAGTTGAGCATCCAACCTTGGCTCCGGTCCTGATCTCGCGGTTGGTGGCTTTGAGCTCCACGATGACAGTGTGGAACCTGCTTGGGATTCTCTCTCTCCCTCTGTCTCTCTGCCCCTCCCTTCCTCTCTCTCTCTCTTTCTCTCTCTCTCTCAAAGATAAACAAATAAACTTTAAAAACTAAACTAAAAAAATTTTAATAAAATGGAAGAAGAGAAGGCCCTACGAGGAGGAAGCAGACTGAGATTTGAAGGTGCTGGCCTCGAAGTTTGGAACGATATGGTCCCAGGCTAAGGAAGGTCGGCGGCCCCCAGAAGCTGGAGGAGACAGGGGACCAACTCTCCCCTCAGTTCTCCAGAGGGAAGGTGGCCCAGGCTAACACCCTGATTCCACCCCTGTGAAACCAATTTCAGGCTTCCGGCTTCCAGAACACGAGAGAATAAGCTCCTGTTGTTCGAAGCAACTGAATTTGTGCAATGTCTGACTACTACCCGTTTTACCTAGGGCCACCGCGAGGTTTCTAGAAGATGGTGCTAGATACTATGCCCGGGCTGATTTACCGGCATGGGGCCCTCACAGCAAGCTCGTAAAGTGGTGGCCAAGACAGCCATTATCCCTGTTACCGATGAGGACCTGGAGGCTCCCAGAAATTAAATCTCTTACTCGAGGTCATATGATGTTTAGTGGCAGAGCAGAGACCAGCACACAGGCCCCCAGAATCTGGTGCTCCTCCCTGTCCACCAGCCGCCAGGCCCTGGGCTCACCCTCTCTCCTCCAAACTATTCTGATGGAAAGAGGGAGCACTCTCCCACCCTCTTCCTGGCCCTGGTGTTTGCGTTTGCGCTAAGGAGGAGTCCGCCCGCGTCCCGCAGACGCCCGTCCCCTAGTCGCCTCTCCCAGGGGAGAGGGAAGGGGGATGGGACACTCCCTCAGTGACTCACACGGGAGCCCTGCCGGGTCTCCCGGCCTCAGAGTCCTCTGCGGTGACATGGAGATACGAACAAGGCCACCCTCCCCGCCTCGAGATGCTGTGGGATTGGAGAATGCGCGTCTCTACAGAAAGGCCCTTGGAGACTTGGTTACCAGGCCCCGCTCTCCCCCTCGGGGCTCCTCGGGAGGCTTGCCAGGGGCAGGCCACGTGGAGCCTCCCAGGCAAGCCCTGCTCAGTCCCTCACCCATGTGAGCCCCAGCCATGACCCCTGGCTCTGCCCGGAGGGACTGGGACAGTCAGGGACCCTGCGGACCTGACCTTGGATTACGCTGGCCCAAACTCCCTTGCTCTTGCTCTCTCTCTCCCCTCCCTCTCTCCCTCCACCACTCTGCTCTTTCCTGCCCTCTCCCGATTACCCCCTCGCCCCCCTCCCCCTCCTCTCTCACTGGCTCATTCATCTTGCTCTTTTTCTTTCTAGACCTCACTTTCTGACTCTCTCGCACTCTCCGCCACAGCCGACACTGGGAGCTCGCCTTCCGCATCAGGCTGAGGCCAGACTCCCCCTGAAACCACATCCTCGCCTCTACCCCACTCCTCTGCAGCTCCTGCTTCCTCACACCCTCCCTGGTCGCTCCTGAGAGCACACTCTCCGTAAATCACACGCACGTGACTGCCCGTGCTTCCAGAGAGTTCTTATCCAAGGCACCATGTTAGGTTCCAGGGAAGTGAAACCAATAAAGACATGCCCTCCTGCCCTCCAGCACCTTCTGTCCTGGTGGGGGAAGCAGCGTGACGGGGAATCCAGAACAATCCCTGGTGTTCTGTTCTTTTTAAGTTTTAGGGGTTTAGACAAGGTGACCTCTCGGGTTCCTTTCACTCTACAAGTTCGAGAAGTCTCCGGGGAAGATAGGGAGAGCTGTGGGGCGTAGACAAGAAAGAAGGGCAAGAGCTGGCCGGTCAGCTCCCCTTGGAGGCAACTGCCAGGGAATGTGGCAACCAGCGTTAGGGCAGGCCCGCCTGTGTGCTGGGCTCCGCCGCGCCCAGCCAGCCCTGACCCAGAGCCATTCCCACTTGGGCCTATCACGTGGCCAGGCCCTGAGGTGCCCGGGGCAGGCAGACGGGCCAAAAGGACACAGCAGGCCAGCAAAGACAGCAGCGTGACAATGGACTGAAGAGAAGCCACGGGAGGTCCTGGGACAGAGCCAGGTGGGCTCAGGACCCTGTATGCTTGGGCCCTTCTCCAGCCCTGCCCATGCCTCAGCCCCGCTTTCCTCTCCTCTGCGGGGCCATGGGGGGGGGGGGCGGGGGAGCAGGGGGGGCGGGGGTGTCCCCGCCGCCACCAGTTCCTGAAAGCCCCTGGGCAGGGATCAGACCACCCCTCAGGGGGAGGCTCGGTTTCTGCAGGTCTGAGGATGAAGGGAGCCCAAGAGCAGACAGCAAGTGGCCAGGGGTGGGGAGGGGCCCCGAGAGGGGACGCCGCCTCCTTAGAATGCAGCCCTCTGTGGCAAGCCTCCCTCCAGCGCCCCGGCCACCCTTGCCCAGAGCCGTGTGCAGAGCTGCGGGGAACAGGGCGGGACAAGGAGCCCAGCACCAGGATCCCAGGAAGACAAGGAGACGCTTGTCGGGGTTCTGGGCAGCAGCGGGGGGCTGAGGCCCGGGGCAGGCCGAGGCTGCCTGCAGAGGTGGGGCAAGGAGGCCTGGCTCCCCGGGACAGGCACCGTGCGCCTCGGCACCCCACCCACTGTCCTTTCTGCCTGCCTCCCTCCTCCCTGGCTTTCTAAGACCCTGTGGCCGAAGGAGCCGCCTTTAATTCCTTTCTGTGTCATTCTGCAAACATGGAGGAGTCCTCGCAAACGGGGCAGAGGGGAAGACGTGGGTCTCTACGCCCTCCAGAGGTGCCCCTGCCCTCCAGGGGTTCCCAGTCTAGTGGGCAGACCACCCACAGCGCTGGGCACTGCGAGCCAGGAAGGATAAACGGCATCTATACTTAGGAACCGGGGCGGCAGCGTGTGGAGGAAATCAGGGCTCGGCACTTACCCCTCGGGCCCTGCTCCGTCCTTAGCTCGTTCCCTCCCAACCCCAGCGCCCAGGCTGGTGCCGGAGCGCTCCCGTTTTCCAGGTGAGGCAGCTGAGGCACAGAGACGTTGGGTGACTTGGCCAAGGTCACAAGGGTAGAGTGGGATTTGTCCCTAGTGGCCTGGCTCCAGACAAAGGGAACGATGGCATTTCTTGATTCAAATAGGCCTGTCTCACTCTGAATGGCCTTGGGCACCTTAAACTAGTTTTTTCACCACTAAAATGGGGATAGCAACAGTTAACCCCTTCCTGAGGGGCTGCTGGGGGGGGGGGGAGGCTAAATAAGCGGACGGACGGGGGGGGGGGGGGCATGGCACTGGCTGACACTGTAGGCGCTGGATTTGCAGGGGCCTTAAAAAAACCTCAAGGTCCTTTCATGTTAATTCATTCAACTTGACCTTGACTGCCCAAAGCCAGGTGAGAGCTGCGGGGTCCTGGCCCCAGGGACCTTGCCAGGATGAGGGCTTTTGCCATGGCTCAGGCTTGCCTCTTCCTGGTAGCAGAGCCAGGCCCCAGAGTGGCTCCCCGAAAGCCACCTACGCCGGTTTTATCTCCCCCTCACGGATTCCCGAGCCATCGCACGAGGGCCTTGACCACCCCCTACATCAGTGGAGAGGCCAAGACTCGGCAGCCCCCAGCATTCAAGAGCTAGGGGCCCCAAGTCAGCCGCCATCCAGATGACAGACCAGAATCTAAAGGACAAGGCTCTGGTGGGGGCAGGAGGGGAGGGAGAAGAGCCCCTCCATCCACCCCCCCAGGAGCTACAGAGCCTGCCTGGGATTAGCTCCCCTCAGGAAAGCTGCCCTCAGGCCGCCCCCCCCTGCATGAGGATTTGCAGATGGCTCCCTGATGCTATCTAAGGCCCTCCCTGGCTGGTATCCACAGCCTCAGATGCAATTAGGGGAAAATAATGCGTAAATGAGAGCTGGGATGGGAACTGCGGTGGCGAGGGAGGGGGTCGGACAGGAGAGGAGTGAGCACACCCTCCTGGACCTCAGCCTTGGGCCGTCACCCGCCTCTGTGACCTGGCAGCTCCAAAACCTGGCAACTCCTTGACCTTGCTCGTCTGTGACCCAGCGGCTCTGTGACCTTGTAACTCTGTGACCGGGCACTGGCTCTTCCTTCTCCGGGCACGGTCCTCACCCCGTTTTGTCTGCCTGGAGACATCCATCCCCGGCCCCATCCCTTCCACGGCGGATTTCACCTGGCCAACACACCACGCACAGCCACCGACACACGAGGGCGAACGTTTCTCTCTCTTCCCTGGCGCCCAGGTAGTGGCATGTAGATCCCTGTGTTGAAGAGAGTACCATACAGCGTTACGTTTTTGTCTTCCACCCGTCCTCCCCGCCGCACCCCGGTTCTGGTTATCTATCGCTTCATAACAAATCACCCACAACCTAATGGTTTAAAGCGGCGACACTTCTTCTGCTCATCAGTCTGTGACTTCAAACAGGTGTGGTGGAGACGGCTCCTCTCTGCTCCATGTGGCGTTAGCTGGGGCCACTGGAAGGCTGGGGGGGGGGGGCTCATCCGAAGGCCCCTCTTATGTCTGGGGGTTCACACTGGGGCCAAAGGTCAGCTCTTACACAGGGTTTCTACGTGTGGCTACTGGGTCTTTCCCAGCATCGCCTGCAGAGAAAGGGAAGGTGTGAGGGAGGGAGGAAGTGAGGGAGGGAGGAAGCGAGGGAGGGAGGAAGGGCAGGACGGATTTTATAACAAAAGTGGAGACGCTTTAGAACCAAAAGTTACGGAGGGGGTGGACCACCTAGTCTAACTCACCCATTTTACAGATAACTGAGGTTCAAAGGTGTACACACACCTGCCCGAGGGCACAGAGCCAGTTTAGTAAGGTCTGTTCTCTGAGGCCCTCTTCTCCCCTTGGGGGCGGGGGGGGGAGGCCCTTGATGCCGACCTAGGTCTTGGACCTCCCTGGTCCCCAGAGCCAGGGCCACTGTAGTATTTGCAACATCAACACCATCCTGCCCCCTCGCCCCCCGCCTGCAGCCAGCCTTCCTAGACCTTCACATGTCAGCCCATCCAGAAGTCCTTGAGTGTCAGGACCACCACCACCGCCCCCCGCTCACCCCACACAACCTTTCTCCCAACCAGCCCCAGGCAGGGCAGGGAGAGGGCATGGGCTGGGCAGTCAGAATGGGATCAGTCCAAACACAGGTTCAAGCTGGAGTGACTCAGGAAACAAGAGCTCCCGGCACATAAACGAGCTGGATCAAATGGGATCTCCTCCCTGGAGGACTCAGCCGCTCATCGGAGGTGTTCAAAACTAGTGGTTCCTCTTCTCCCCGTTTCCCTGACCCCTCTATGGCCTCAGGAGAGCCAGCAGGCCCCAGTCCAGGGCTTTCCTGGATTCCAGAAAATGGAGCTCGGGAGGAAAGAGGATGCTTGCCCTCCCGGGCCTGGCCGGGGAAGGTGGTCCAGGCTGCTCAGCCTGTGGAGGGGAGAATGCTCCCCCCGCGTGGCAAGAACATCGCTCAACATTGTGGACGTCCTTTCCCACTGCACCACCTCCAGGGTCCCCAGACAGCCGGCTGTCTCTTGCTACATGACAAAAGAGCCCAAACCAGCGGCTTAAAACAAGCACTTTATCATTTCTCTTGATGATAAAGGAGTGAGGAACGCAGACAAGGTTCAGCTGGGCAATTCCTTGGCAGTCTCTGGCATTGACTGGGGCCCCTTGGTGGCACTCCTCTGGTGGCCGTGCTGTCTGGAGGATCCAAGATGGCGTCATTCCTGTGCCTGGCACCTTGACAGAGGACGATGGGAGGCTGGCTCAGCAGGGCCTGTCTCCTTGGCCATGGGGCATCATGACCTCTCCACAGGGTCCCTCCGGTAGTGCAATCCAGCTTCTGACTCGGTGGCTCAGGGTCTCGAGAGACCAAGGCAGAAGGTGCCAGCTCTCATAAAGGCTAAGCCTGGCATGGGCACGGCATCTCCTCTGTCGTCCTCTGTGGGTTAAAGCAAGTCCCCGCTCAGACTCGGTCTGTCACTCCGAAGTGACAGACCCTGACCCTCAATGGGACAAGCGTCAAAGCATTCATGGTCCTCTTTGATTTTCCTGAGCCAAGTGACCTTCGGACCCAAGGCCTGGGCTCCTGGGTAGGTCTGTCTGCCCAACAGGCAGCTCTGGGCCCAGGGTCAGTCCCATGACTCACACCAGACTGAGTTTGTTAAGGGCTGACTTGTGGACCGCCCCCCTTTCCCATGTTGAACCCCTAATGCCCAAGACCTTAGAATGTGAGCGCATTTGGAGACAAGGCCTTGAAAGGGGTGATTAAGTGAAAATGAGCCCTGAGGGTGGGCTTAACCCAGTGTGACCACCGTCCTTATAAGAAGACAAAACGCCGACCCACCGACCCCAGGGGCGCACGCACGCACGCAGAGGGAGGACACGGTGAGAAGGCGGCCGTAGGCGGAAAAAGGCCTTCGGGAAAAAGGCCTCGGGCAAAACTGATCCTGATCTTCGACTTCCGGCCTCCAGAACCGTGAGAAAATAATTGTCTTTTGTTGAAGCACCCCAGTCGGTGGTATTTTGTGAAGGTGGCCTGATACAAACCTCCTCCAGGTTACTAAATACATTGGCATTTTGGTGTCTATCACTGGCCGGTGAATTTGGTGGAGAGCCTATCAGCTCCTTGATGACTTTGCCCCATGTGATGAAAGTTCACAGAATGGACAGTGGAACAGAGAGCCCAGTCTGGACCCTGCCAAGGGAAGGCTTGGGCAGAGCCCCTTTGGGAGCCCAGCCAGGTGCGGCCGAGGAGGGTGGCAGCCTGGAGGGGGCATCCAGTCGGCGCCCACCCCGGCCCCCGTTCCGGGGTCCCACGAGGAACAGTCGGCTTCCGCTGGGTCTTGGCCAAGATCCATGGGCCGACTGGAGAGGCACTGAAAAGACAGATAAAGGACGCACGTCTGAGGTTCAGCATTCGGTGTCTAGGCGTCAGCAGAGATGACAGATGTTTGTCACCAGGATCACAGCAGGCTCCTCTATGGCTTCTGTCCCCTTGGCACCTTCCACAGCCTCCTACACAGCTCTGTGCCCCAGTTTCTCCCCACTCCGTGTGGACTGGTGCTGTCTGACCCCCAAGGGACAGCATCCAAGATGCAGGGGCCACAAAGACCTTGGGTTCTAGGGAGGAGGTGACCACCTGGGCTGCGATGACTCTCACTGTTTTCATTTCCAGCAGTGGTACCTCTGTGAGGCACTGTGCCCGCCCCAGGGCCAGGACATCTGGCCCGCCCCTGCCCAGGCCAGTTCCCAGTCCGCGCGCCCCACCGCTGTCCACTGGGGTTAGTTCACTTGGTTAAAGTTTTCTGGACCCAGATAAACAAGCAGGGCACCAAGAAAAAGGTGACAAGCTCTTCTGGGAGCCTGCCTCTGAGGGAACAGTACCCCAGCCCCTGAGCCACAGGCCTAGCCCTTATGGGTCCACCAGAAGCCACCTACACACCCACCCAGGGTGGCCTGGGCTCCCAGGCTAGGGGAGGAGGGACACTCGGGCACGGTGTCCCAAAGGGCAGTCTCTTCCTGTGGCTGGGGGATCGGGGCAGGGGGGGAGCTGGGCAGGTGCGCACCCAGCAGGAGAGGCTTCAGCTCACCCTTTCTAGAAGCCGGCGGCACGTTGAAGCGGAGGAAGGACGACCAGGAGAAGTCACAGCAGGGGCCCGCGGTTCCCCACTCCCAGGCAGGGAGCTCAGCCCTGGCCGAGGGCCTGGAGGGCAGAGTCTGGATTTCTCCTCAGCCACTTCCATCGAGGATGCTTTGCTTCATTGTATGAGGTCAAACTGAGGCTCAGAGAGAGAAGGTGATAGATTCAAGGTCACACAGCTGGTAAGCGACAGAGCCCAGATTCAAAGCCAGGCCTGCCCGATGCTGTTTCTGTGCCCTTAAATTCTCCCCCATGCTATACTGCCAGGCTAACGAGGCATGGGAGGTGCGTGTGTGCACACGTGTGTGTGTGCGCGCGCGCGCACGTGTGTGAGCTCAGAGTCTTAGAAATAGCATAATACAAGAACTTAAATGACACTTCTCAGTGGCTTAAAAATTCATCAGCTGCTCCTGGCATTAGGGATTTTCTCACTGGCCCCGATCCACGGCCATGTTCACAGGCTTCCCTCCTTCGGTCCCTCTTCTCTCCCTGTCCCTTTCCTCCCTCTTGTGCAGACCTCCCCTGGACAATTCACCCTAATCCATTAGGAAAATTATCAGTTCTCACTTAGCCTCACCCACCCCTCCCTCCCAGACTGGGGATATGGCCAAGAAGCCTCACCGAAGTGTTGCGATAGTTTTATGCCAGCCGGAGCAAAACACTCTGGTCTCTGCCCACCCCACCCTCTGCTGCCTTCCTCACTCTCCGCAATTTGAGACTCTCTAGCTGGAAGAAGGCCAGCCCCAGCTAGAGCCACAGTCTCACTTTACATACGAGGACACCGAGGCCCAGATTGGCGACACGGTTTGCCCAATGCCAAGGAGAGCGTTTCTGGAAATTGGGGGTTAGAACCCAGGGTCAGAGACGCCCAGATGTTACTTAGCACAGTAGCTCTTAATATTCTGTGGGTTGTCTCTGCAGGATTGTCTCTGTTCCAGTGACAGGAAGCCTGTATTCGTTATCTGTTGCTTGGTAACAAATCGCTCCAAACTTCGCAGCCTAAAACAGCAAACATCACCTCACACGGTTTCCGAGGGTCAGGAATCCAGGAGCGGCCTGGCTGGGGAGGTTGTGGCTCAGGCTACAGTGACATGGTTGTCTGGGGTGGCAGTCTCTCAGGACGTCACCAGGGCAGGAAGACCCACCTCCAGGCTCACTCACGCGGCGGTTGGCAGGAGGCCTCAGTTTCCTGCTACACGGGCATTTTTGTAGGCGTGTTCATGACGTATCTTTCCCCTGAGCCGGTGAGAGACAGAGACAGAACCGAAGTCAGGACTAGCAGGCTTTATAATCACATCTCAGAAGGGACATGCCATCACTTCTGCCATCTGCTAGTGGCCATACAGACAAACCCTTGGCACAACGTGGAAGGCAGGATCGTCGAAGTCTTATCTTGGCAGCTTCGTGACACGAAACCCGAGAGCAGTGGCTTACTCAAGAGAAAAATGTGTTTCCCTGTCTCACAAAGTCTTCGGAAGCAGTCCAAATTTGGTATAATGTTCCATGTTCATGAGGCATCCGACCTCTTCTATCGTGTTTCTTTGCCGCCTCATAATCCAAGATGGCTGCTCACGCTCTAGCCAGCACATCAGCACTCCAGTCAGCAGGAAGGAAAAAGATCCCTCTCCCTTTGGGGACACCTCCTGGAACTTGCACCTGACATGTCTACTTATGCCCTCTTGGCCAACAATTAATCACAAGTCACCTCTAGCCTGCAAAGGAGGCTGGGAAATGTAGTCCTTATTTCACATGGCCAGTGTGCCCAGAAAGAGTTCCAGGTCTCCATTCCTTGGAAAAAAGAAAAAAAATAGATGTTGGGCAGCCGCTAGCAATCTTGATCTTTGATAACCCAGTGAAGGCTATGAACCCTTTCACAGGAAAAAAAAAAAAAAGCATGGACATGCAAAATCGTGCACACAACGTCAGAGGGCTTGCAGGTGCCTATAAGGTCAGTTCATGGCCATTGTGTGAAGAACGTCTATAGCTCTAGCCAGGACCACACCCTCTTCCTGGGTGTGAACAGCGTTGACTCACACTTTTTGGATGTGCCAGCTTCTGGCAGAGGGTATGCCTCACTCTCCCTCCATGACTCACTGCAAACCAAGGGCCAATAAGGAGGGAACTGAAACGGATTGGTGTCATGTGCAATGTTGAGAGACACCCCATTGGTGTTTACAAGAATCAGCAAATAGTGTTCATTGGAATTCCAAACCAGCTTTTCTCTGTTGATATTCCAAATGCCAGGTTATAATCACACAGGCATGGAGCCATTCGCAACGCTACTCAAATTAATCGTACTTTTCCTGGGGCTGAAACATGGTCCAAGGTTAAAACCACAAGGAGATACCGTTTCACATCCCTGAGGGTGGCTAAAATAAAAGCAACCGAGATCACCAAGTGTTGGCAAGGGCGAGAGGTGGCTGGGGCTGTCAGACACCGCTTTGGAAATCAGTTTGGCAATTTCCTATAAAATTACACACCTGGCTGGGGCGCCTGGGTGGCCCGGTTGGTCAAGCATCGGACTTTGGCTCAGGTCATGATCTCTCGGCTCGTGAGCTCGAGCCCCGCGTCGAGCTCTGTGCTGACAGCTCAGAGCCTGGAGCCTGCTTCTGATTCTGTGTCTCCCTCTCTCTCTCTGCCCCTCCCCTGCGCACGTTCTGTCTCTCTCTCTCAAAAATAAAAATAAACATTTTTTTAAAAATTATACATGCGGCTGCCATGAGACCCAGCTCTCTCACTCGTGAGTACCTGTGCGAGAGAGGTGAAGGATTTGAATGTCGGTGTTCATAGGGACATCACTCAGAGCAGCCCCAAACTGGAAGCAAGCCAAATGTCCATCAGCGGGTTAGAAAATATACAAACTACGGCACATCCACACAATGGAAACTACTCAGCAATAAAAAGGAGCAAACTCTCGCTAAATACAACAACTTGGGTGATCTCAAATGCATTACGCTCCCTGAAAAGAGCCAAGCGTGAAAGAGGAGACGCCCGTGTGACTCCATTGATGTGAAATTCAACCACCAGCAAAATTAAACTATCGTTATGAAAGTCAGAAAAAGGAAGGAGCATGAGAGAATGCTCTGGGGATGATGGGAACGAGCTATCTCTTGATGGGAGGACAGGAGACACCAGGGTAGACTTTTGCCAAAGCTCCTCGGACCCTAGCAATGAAATCTGGTGCATTTCATGGTATGTAAGTTACACCTGAACTTAAAAAAAAAAAAAAAAGGGGGGGGGGGGGAAAGATCTGGTGAAAATGCAGAGGGCAGCATCCCCACCGACCAAACCCAGCTACTCAGCGCTGGGTGAGCCGGGCCAGAGCACATCGAGAACTATTGAGGTCCGCCAGGGAAGGGGGCTTTATGTTCTGGGCCTTTCCAACACAGCCCCAGCCGGTCAACAGGCCCGACTTTGCCGAATGTGGTCCCTCTGCCTGGAGCAATGAGCTCCCCCAAACGCACTGGGGGCTCAGGCCCGGACCGCTGCCCTGATGTGTCCTTTGCATCTCCTTCAGCCTCGAAAAGCCCAGCAGCATGACCACGATGGAGCGAGTGTAGATGCCACCAATATCAACAGATGAGGGAAACTAGACTCACAGGGGTGGCGCCTTGCCGAGCATTACCCGGGGGCTGAGTGGCACGGTCCGGAGTAGCAGCCCGTCCCTGGGCCCCCACCCACCTCCCCCTGCTCCAGGGCCCACGGACCCACAGACAACTTCTTCTCTTGCTCACTATTTTCCTAGCAGCATTTCCAAAGGTATTCAAATGAACAAAAAGCCTGTTTCCCTTCATCTCCTCTCAAACATTTATGCCCCCAAAATCATTTCATGGTGGGAGTGGTTTCCCCTCAGGTGGATTCCAGTCCGTGTGTCCCAAAATAACCAAGTGCCAAAAGTAAACGAGTCCTCCGGGCACCCGGGCGGCTCAGCCAGTTAAGTGTCCACCTTGTGGTTTTGGCTCAGATCGTGATCTCGGGGTCTGTGAGTTCGGGCCCCACATCAGGCTCCACGCTGACAGCACAGAGCCTGCTCGAGATTCTCTCTTTCCTTCTTTCACTGCCCCTCCCCCACCTGCATACGTGTACTAATTCACTCACTCTCTCTCAAAATAAATAAACATTTAAAAATAAATAAATAAACAAGTCCAAAAGTTGCAGGGGCTCTTCCATGAGCCATGAGTCAAAAGCAGCTCATATAACCATACATCCCCACTGGCATGGTTAAGGTTAAGGCAGGTTTCTTTTTTTAAATTTTTTTAAGTGTTTGTTTTTTTATTTTTGAGAGGGAGAGAAGGGGAAGGAGAAAGCATGAACAGGGTGGGGCAGAGAGAGAGCAGGAGACAGGACGGGAAGCGGTCTCGGCGATGTCAGCACAGAGCCCGACGCGGGGCTCGAGCCCACGAACGTTGAGACCATGACCTGAGCCGAAATCAAACGCTTAACTGACTGAGCCACCCAGGCACCCCAGGTTCAGGCAAGTTTCCAAGTGGCCTCGTGTTAGGGAGCGGGACCCATCGGAGGACCATCCTCGAAGCCACAGGATGAGAATGTCACCAAGCCAGTGTCCAGGGAGACTCAGAAACCCTCTTCCCTTCCCGAAAGGCAAGCACCTCTTGAAGCGCCTCAGTTCCTACTAGAAGGGACTAAAACGCGGTAGGAAAAGGGCCTTTCCATGTGCACGTCTAAGTACCGTGAACTCTCCCCTCCCCGCCCCTCCCCTCTAGTAGCTGCACCCGCCCCCTCCTCCACCCACACAACCTAGAAGCCTCGTCCCCCTCCCTCTCTCGGTGACTCTCTGGGTTTGATACTACTAACACCAGAGCAGCCGCAATTCATTGAGCACCGACTAGGTGCCAGGCGCCCTATCAGTTCGCTAGAGTTCCTGGATCGCAAACAACAGAAACAGTCTGACTAACTTGGGCAGAAGGGAACTTACTGGAAGATGACTGGGGATTGGCCAAGGCACACCCAGACACAGACAACCTCTACCCTTCTGCTAGAAGATTCCAATGCTGGGCAAGAGAACAAAATGGCAGGCCCCTTTGGACAATAGCCTGGCATCGTCTCCCGAGGTGAAACATACTACCCTACACTGCAGCAATTCCACTCCCAGGTATTTTCCCAAGAGACGTCAGAGCAAATGTTCATAAAAAGCATTTGCACGGGAACGTTCATAGAAACTTTACTCGTAACGGCTCCAAACTGGAGGCGACTCAACTATCCATCAACTGGTAATGGATAAACAAGTCATGGAATAACTGTATAATGGAGTACTACTCAGCCATATAAGGAACTGTGCTAGCAGTACTCACGACGATGTGAATGAATCTCACAGACGTTGTGTTGGGCGAAAGAAGCCAAACGCAAGAGAATACGCGCTATATGATCCATGTATGGCAAGCGCAAGAAGAGACAAAACTGACGGAGGGTGACAGGAATCAGAACAGGGGCTGCCTCTGGTACCAGTGGCATTGACTGGGAAGGGGACAAGGGAACTGTTGGGGGTGACGGAAACATTCTGTATCTTGCGGTGGTCGCTCCACGGATGCATATATTTGCCAAAAACGCATCGCGCCGTACACCTCCAGTGCATTTCAATGCATGCAAATTAGGCTTTAATTAAAAAATTAAATTAAAAAGAATCTCAGGCAGGGTTTGTGCCAGAAGCAGGAGATATGATAGTGAGCAGGGCAGGCAGAGCCGTGTCCAGAGGGAACTTCTGTCTGGCCCCAGAGCTAATAAGTGACAGAGCTGTAGGCAAACTGCCGTCCTCCTGTCCCCCAAGTCACTACCAGCCTTCCTTGGGGTTGCCCGGGACAGCGCCCCCCAGAGCATGATGGGAGCTCCCAGGGGGTGGCCAGACGCTGCTCCCGCAAACCACTCCAGGCTGCCCCGCACCGTGTGGCCCGCAGACTCAGAGCCCACCGTCCAGACCCTGCACAGGGCGGCCGAGCCTCTCCCTCTCCCGACGACTTTCTGGCTGCCAGGACCCCCACACAGTAGGAAGAGGGAGCGGGATGAGGCTTCTAGGTTGTGTGGGTGGAGGAGGCGGTGCAACCTACAAAAGGGGAGGGGAGGATAGAGTTCCGTGATACTTGGGCATGCACATGTCATTCTGTCACTCAAGAATATCATTTGGAAAGTACCAGACTATTAAAGGATTTTTCTCACCCATTCTGGCCAGTTAAGAGGTGGGCGGAGAGATGTCTAAATCGCAGATGTGGACACCCTAGCACACCAGAAAGGACGGGAAAGGCAAGGCTCCGCCGAGGGGATGAGGTTTGCGGGTCACTACTTGCCATCTCCTCAGACTCGGGTCCTCAGAACAGCACCTGGCAACAGTCAGTCAGTCACTTAATGACTGTTCAGGCTTTCGTCACTCTGGCCCTTAAGGCCCTGGAGCCCGGAGTGGCCAGGATAGCCCACCACAGTAGAAACTGTCACCCACATAAGCCCCAGGTCCCCCAGTCCCAGCCGGGAAGAGCGGCACACGGGGGAATGTTCTCAAGACCGACAATGTAATTCCCTCCATCTTACAGCATTTTGTGGCTCAAGTCATTCAACTAGTCCCACATTTGTGAGGTTGGCATTGCTATCCCTACATTATAGATGCAGAAGCCTACTCTTCGAGAGACTTTTGTCTTTGCTCTGAGAGAGACAGGCGGGAAATAGAGTCAGGGCAAGAACCAAGATCTTCCAAGTCTCACATCAGAAGCTCTTTTCTCCAACACTCATTTGTCGCGACAGGAACTTTCTCATGCCGTGAGATGGTGGCGGTGATCAAGGGCCCGACCTCTGTGGCAGGCAGCCTCTAAGATAGCCCCCCAGTGATCCCCACCTCCCGGTGCTCACCCCTCCCCCCCCCCCCCACCGAGGGCAGGGTGGGGGGCTGGACTGACGGACAGGATATAGCAGAGGTGATAAGATGTCACTTTGGAGATTAGGTTACAAAAGGACTGTGTGACTTCAGTCTTCGGCTCTCTCTGGCTCCCTCACTCACTCTCTCTCCCTCAGGTCACCAGCTGACACGTCATGAGGACACTCTGGCAGCCCAGAGAAGACCCACGTGGGGAGGAACAAAGGCCTGACAGCAGCCATGTGAGTGAGCTTGGAAACAGATCTTCTGATGCTTGCTGCCAACAGCCACATGTTTAAGCCATTTTGGAAGTGGGTCCTCCGGCCCTGCTCAAGCCTTGAGCTGACTGCAGCCACAGCTGACAGCTTTTCTGCAGCCTCATGAGAGGCCCCGGGCCTGAAACACCCAGCTAAGCCACTCTGGTGTCCTGACCAGAAGAAACTGTCGTTTTAAGCCACTAAGTTTGGGGACAATCCATTATTCAGCATCAGATAAATAACGCAGCTCGTAACTAACAGCCTGATGCTAGGCACTAATAACTAATACTCCCTCACTCCCAAGACTTCTCGGGCCAGAGCACATGATCTTGACTTTCTCAGCCTGCTACACACACACACACACACACACACACACACACACGGGTGGGTGCAAGCACGAGGATGCGTGCGCACAAACACTTGCGCGTTCCTCCTCTGATACCTTTCCATTATTTGACTTGGTTTCCTTTTCCCACCTTTCTCTCTTCCCTTTTCCCTGAAAGGCCCGTCAAGGTTGGTCCTCGTACCTGGAGGACCTTTCCACTGCAGCTGAGCCGTCCCAGGAGAGAGCGAGCCTTGAGGTGCTGTGCACTCTACCTTGGCTGCCGAGAATACGTCCCCTGTGCCTTCTGCGTGACTGCCTTTGTTTCGAGCACACCCTAAACTGCCACTGTGCCAAATGCTGAATGTGACCAGAAATGACACGGGATGAATAATGTGGCATATAATTATCACCACATTTCAGATGAGGGCAATATGCATTTTTCTCGGAGCCGAAGGGATGCAATTTTATTTTGTAACACAAAATGCTCCATTTGGCGGTCAGTTTTCGAGCAGCCCTTCATTCTGAAGCAATTTCACGTGAATAAAAGCATTTGTATTCATGCGCTGCGTACTGTGCATTATCCCAGCCTCGGCTCCTGCTGTATACTTCTCCACAGGATCCCGGCTCTTTTCAGTGAACCGGCCCCCAAATCTGAATAGGGGAAGGTGACTATGAAGATGTTTTTGATGTGTGTCAGGTCTCCAGATCTTTGTCTCCTTGTCTGCCCAATGGGGATGAGCCGGCTTCTGTACAAACTGCTCTCAGACCCCACCGTGTCACAGCCTGGGTCTGTGACATCCAGAGTAAGACGAGAGCAACCTTAATGCAGCACTGACCTTCCGTCCCTGGAAGATGGCGTCTTAAAATTGCTTCCCCCCCCCCAAAAAAAAAGCAGACTCCGAACCCAAGATTGGGGTGCCGGGAGTTTATTTGTCTCTGCGGGCCGTCATAGCAGAACCCCACAGGTCAGGCGGTGTCAGCAAGGGATGTTTTAACTCTCAGAGTTCTGGAGACTGGAAGTTCAAGATCAAGGTGCAGGCAGGTTGGAGTCCTCTGAGGCTTCTCTCCTCAGCTTGCGGCCAGTCATCTCTTGCCTCTGTGTCACACGGTCGCGCCTTTGTGTGGGGGTCCCCGGTGCCCCTGTCGGTGCCCAAGCTTCCTCCTTATGAGGACACCAGGCACCTCTTTACAGGCCCAGTCTCCAAAGTCACCTTCCCAGGTACCAGGGGTTAGGGCTTCAACATAGGAATTTGCAGAGGACACAGCTGGGCCCATCACAGGACGCCACCCAGGAAGTACGGGGGGAAGGGCGGGGAAGTGGGACCGGAAAGGGAGGCCGCTAGCAGAGGATGTACGGAGGGGCAGGACTTTGATGTGCGGCAGCCGGGGCACAGGCCCCCAGGGGCCCTCGAGGGAGCGTGAGGAGCTCACCACACAATCGTCCCACCAAAGCCAGAAGGAGCAGGGCGCCTGTGGGACCTGGGATCCTCGTAGTGTCCGTTAGGAATTAACTCCTGGAGACATTTTCTCCCTGGCCTTCCCCCAGGGAAGCTCAGTGGCTCAGTGGGCTGAGCGTCTGACTTCAGCTCGAGTCATGATCTCACGGTTGGTGGGTTCGGGCCCCACATCGGGCTCTGTGCTGACAGCTCAGAGCCTGGAGCCTGCTTCAGATTCTGTGTCTCCCCCTCTCTCTGCCCCTCCCCCGATTGTGTTCTGTCTCTCTCTCTCTCTCTCTCTTTTTTTTTCTCAAAAATAAATAAACACTTAAAAAAAAGAGAGAGAGAGAGAGAGAGAGGCACCTGTGTGGCTCAGTCTGTTAAGTGTCCGACTTCGGCTCAGGTCATGATCTCCTGGTCTGTGAGTTCGAGCCCCACGTCGGGTTCTGTGCTGACAGCCTGGAGCCTGGAGGCTGCTTCCGATTCTGTGTCTCCCTCTCTCTCTGCCACTCTGCTGCTCACGCTCTGTCTCTCTATCTCTCAAAAATAAATAAACATTTTTAAAAAATAAAAAAGGAAAAAAAAGAAGAATCACAAGAATAAAATGGACTGTCTACTTTAAGCCCCTTGTGATACAGACAGGCAGCTGTGGCCCAGCAAGGTTACCTGAGAGGCCCAAAGTTGACCGAGTGGAGGAAAGAAATGAGAAGGAAGACCCCTAGCCCCCAGACTCTCAGGCCGTCGCTCTCCCGCACCAACAGGCCACTTCCCTGTGTTACTTTCTTTCGCACTGAAGGAGAGCAGGCTCGGAGCTGATGGTCCCTTTGCAGGCTAATAAACGCTCAGCTCGCCAGAAAACGCAAATGAACAACACGGAGACTCTAAGAAAGGTCAGCCGTCATTCCTTCCCGACACACACCATTTCCATCTGCCCAGGAGCCCGGCACAAAAGACAGGCCACCCTCTCGTCCCATAAGGCTGCACACAGAGCCTTACCCGAGTCCCATACATGAGCGGAAGAGGCTTTACGAGCAACACGATCTTGTCAAAAGGCGACAAATTCTTCTAAGGCCGCAACAAAGAGGTCCCTGGTCCTGCAGAATAGTGGGCTTGCCCGAGGGAGTCTGCCCCACCAGGAACAATGAAACCAGACACGTTTATAGATTTCTTAATTTATGTTGCTCATTAATTCCTCACACAACAACCACATGAGGTCAGTATCACTGGCCCCATTTTATGGAAGTGCACACTAAACGCTCCGGCCCAGTGGATGTCACCTAGGACCAAACGTTCAGGTAAATGAATGAAGCACTTGGTCTTGAAATTGGAAGGCTCTGTTTGCAAGGCAAATTGCCTCCCAGACAGCCTGCAAGGGCTGCTGGCACCAACAATGAAGTTACAGCTCTTGCCGGGGTCCATGTGGTTTCTAGAACGTTCCAAGAGCAGCGGTCTAGCAGAAAGTCATGCAAAACCCCTGGCAGTTAACAGCTACAGCAGACCAAGGGGAAAGCCACGAACACTCCCTTGCAGCCTGAGGAAAAGGAAAATGCCAGATGATCACTCTACTGTCCACATCAAGAGAATCTAAAGTCAGCTGAGGAGGAAGAAACCAAACTCCAGGAGTGACAACCATGGAATTTTCGGAGTGCCTTCACTCTCAGACCTAGGAATGGTGAGCAAGGGTCCCGCCAGGGGCCAACGAACATCCTTGCTCTTCACACATTGCCTGTGAGACAGAAATCAGTGGAACATTTATCTAACTGCCACTCCATCCATCTATCCATCCATCCATCCATTCATCCATCCATTTATCCATCCATCCATCCATCTATCCATTCATCGATTCATCTATCCATCCATCCACCCACCCACCCATCCATCCACCCATCCATCCATCCATCCATCCATCCATCCATCTTTCATCCAACAAATATTTAATAAGTGCTGACTTTATACCAGACATTGTTCTCGGCATTCAGGATACCAGCCGAACAGAATCTGTGCTCTCACAGAGGCTTACATTCCCACAGGGGAGGGATAGACAATAGTCAAGATCAATAAGCAAGATGCATAATCCCTTCAGTGGTAAGTGCTAGGGAGGACAAAAAGCAGGGAGGGGGTACGGAGTGCTGGGAACAGGAGTTCAGCTCCCAAAGGGTGATGGGAGAAGGTATCACTGATCAGGAAGCATGAAGAAAGTGAGAGGACTGGGGGAAGAGCATTCCGGATAGAGGGAGCAGCAAGTGCAAAGGGCCTGAGGCCAGATGTGTCTGGGAGTGGGGGGAGTGGCAAGAAGGCCAGTTCACTGGAGTGGACTAAGTGCAGGTGAAGTGAGAGGTAATGAGGTCAGAAAGGCGACAGGCACCATTCTGTAGATGGGGAAGGCTCGAGGCTACCTAGAGCCTGATGCAAAGCCACTAGAACAAGGATTGCTGCAATCTGACTTAGATTTTAATGAGCCCGCCTGGCTGCCATGTTGAGAGTAGAATGAAGAGGCACTGGAAGGGACAGCAGGGAGACCGGCGGGGTGGGGGTGCTGCAGGCATCTGGAGGGGGAGAGCAGAGGCTGCACGGGGAGGGGGGCGGGGAGGAATCATACCAAGGCTTGAGAAAGGCGTGCTGTGAGCCACACTGTAGCAGGTGACCACAGGCTTTGAGAAAGTGTCCGTTTGAGACCTCTCGGCCTCACTCAAGGAACCATGGACCCCAAAAGCAGATGGACCTAAACATCCAGGAGACCAATAAGCCCAAAGGAAGAGACAACAGGTCAGAGTGCAGCCTCTGCTCACCGAGAAGTTCATCCTTCAGCACTTCTGGGCAACAAGACAAACAGAACACGTTAGGCCTGAGGGGCAAGGGGGTGAGGAATCTGTTGGTGTGCAAAGGGCAGGGTGGTGAGGGAGGAGCGGGGCTCCGGGCACAAAGGAACCCTTTCCGGTTTCACAATTTGCTGCCGTAGGGCAAGGCACGAGCTCTCGGACAGGCTGTTCGAGGCTGATCCAGAGCAGTAATTGCCAGTTACATATGTCTCAATCGACTGAAAAACAATAAAATGAATGAATTAATGGCTCAACAATTTATAGACAGACTCCGAAGGTGACACCCGAGAGCTGCCTGCTGCCATTAGAACAGGGGTGATCCACATGAGGCTGGACAGATTTATTCTAGAAAGCCGGAAAGCAAAGTTCCGTGTGCAGCGCTTGCAGGGCACGCAGTAGCTTGGGGCCACAGAGATGCCGTTGTAGATTTGGAGGCTGAGGGCGAGGAGGCTGGAGGCCAGAGAGGTAGAGCGGAGAGGGGCGCTAAAGCACCCACAGAAACTTGACCTCCATCTCCAGGCCCTGGAAACCTCACAAAGCATTTGTAGGAGGGAAGAACATAGTGCAAGGTGCATTTTAAACAGATCATTCAGGCAGTTCTGCGGAGAGCAGATCTGAAAAGGATGGGCCGAGGGGCGCCTGGGTGGCTTAGTCGGTTAAGCGTCCGACTTTCGCTTAGGTCATGATCTCGCGGTTCGTGGGTTCGAGCCCCGCGTCGGGCTCTGTGCTGACTGCCAGCTCAGAGCCTGGGGCCTGTTTCAGTCTGTGACTCCCTCTCTCTCTGACCCTGCCCTGCTCACGCTGTCTCTCTCTCTCTCTGACCCTGCCCTGCTCACGCTGTCTCTCTCTCTCTCTCTCTCTCTTAGAAATAAATAAAACATTTAAAAAAAAAAAAAAGAAAAAGAAAAGGATAGGCCGGGCAGCCCCGATGCGAGTTGGGGTGGAGGGGGGAGGTGCGGTCCTCTGAATCAGTGGATTCTCCCCTACCCCGCCCCACCCCTCCCCTCCCCGTGGAATCCAGTGGGTCAGGAACCTCTCGCCTTCCCCACGGGGCCACTGTCAACCTGAGAGTCCCGAGAGAGATATCATAAAAGGAGCTCTGGGGGAGAAGGGGTGGGAACCTTCTGCGGGGTAGCCTCATCCGTCAGCCCTCCTGGCGGCTGCTGACGGCGGGCCCCTTGGGAATGTTGGCGACAAGGGGTCCCCAGGCCGGGCAGGAGGCTGAAAGGCGAGGCAAGAAGCTACCCTGCTTCTCATTTCTGCCTCTGGCCGACCCGGGAAGTAATCATGGCAGCCGCGGGGAAGGTTTAGTTGGTGCATCACTGGGGAAACAAGACACCTTGGATTCCACACTGAGTCCTCGGTCTTCCGTGGGGAGAAGGGCTGTCCAGGGCAGTCCCCAGGTGAGCACCCCCTCACCCCACCTCACTTCCCAGTCCTCCCTGCTTTAAAGGTGAATAATCACGTTCCCAAAGCAGCATACTGGAGCCTACTAGGTCAGAGAAGGCAAACCAGGTAAACTGAGGCCTAGCCGCCGCCCCCCCACCCCACTGAACCCAATGCTGACAATGGCCATCTAGACCGTGGCCCCCAGCAGAACCACCCCCACCCACCAAGCACACACCGCCCCACACACAGGGCCCCCTCACTCCTTCCTCACTATTATTCTTTGTTTTCCCACCGGGATTCCGCATCCTGGCTCAGCGAAGGCCACGGCCACGGTGCTTGCTGGCATTAGCTCCGGTCTATACGGCAGGCTTGGGGGATTAAGGACCTTTCCCCAAATCCCCCAGCAAATCAGAGTAGCGCTAGGGTAGCCACGGCGCCCAAGCAGGGAGCACCGAGCAAATCCCGTCCAGGCACCAGGGAGCCCTCTCGCGGGTCTCAAATGGCCTCAGAGAGGCACGGGCCGGCCGGCCCAAGACTTCATTAAAAGCGCTCGGGGCGGGGGGGGGGGGTCCCCGCGTTTGCCGCCAACCCATTAAACAGCCGACATAATCCATTCATACATAAAAATAAGGGAAGGGGAAGGCGCATAGTCCCACAGGATGTGTGTCTGGGAGAAACCGTTTCCATAAAAATCCAAACAGAAACGAAGTTCACGGGAAGGTTTTGGCCGCAGTCACTTTTTGGCTTCTGGAAATTCTAGCCAGGGGAAGATTCCTTCGGTGGCCCCTTTGCAAGCGCTCTGACTCGGAGTCACAAAAACAATGGAGGGGAGAGGGGCTCCCAGGCTCTTTGCTGACCACCCGGCACCTGAGGAATTGTTCTAGAAGCCTGGGGTGCTTCGGCCACTGCAGAGCCAGGCCGCCGGGCAGAGGGTTCATAACAGCTGGGGCGACCGAGACGCTCCCAGAGCTCTGGAAAAGGAAGGATGATTGCAAGACTGAAATAACTCGGGTCGTAGAATCCCCGTGCCTTCCCATGGGAAACTGGCGCGCAGGCCAAGAAACCCCACCACAGGGACCCATGTCTACACCCTCCGCTCAGGCCGCAGGCTTGCCGTGCGCTCGCACGTACAAACACACGCCGTCTTGCAGAAGAGGAGGTTAGGAGTCGTTGGATTTTTTTTTTTTTAATAAGCTGGTAAGCTGGTATTTTTATTCTCCGTCATCTTTAAGAGAAAAAAAAAATACCAGAAGAATGCAGCGAGTTTCTTAAATTAGAGATCTGTTGTGTAATGAGTCCATTTTATCTTCTGCGAGTTGTTGCTGTTTTCTCTCTGCGGTTTCCAGAAATGTCATTGGCTAGGCTTAAAAGTAGAGGGTTGTTTTTTTTTTTTTTTACTTCCAGAGAAAAATTCTATAAATATTTTCTCCCTTTTAGCATGTTTTAAATTTGAACGACATATTGTAAAGATAGCAAGAGTTAGGAAAGTCTCTCTTGGCCGCCAATGAAATGCAGTGGGAAAACCGATTAGAGAGGGAAGTTCTGTCCGGAAAGAACACCACTGGGCCACTCCCCCTGCCCCAAGGGTTCAAGAGACAGGCCACCCCAGCCATCTCTGCTCAGCTGGCGCTCAGGCTTGGGAGCTGGAGAGAAGGGAGGGCCACTCTCAGGGTGAGCAGGCCGACTCTACTAAGCGGTGCCGCTTCCTGATGGTCAGAATTCCACGCTTAGTGATTCATTTCTTTGGGTGAGATTTTAGGCACGGATTTTACATAGGTATGCCTTAATCGTTTTGCATTTTAAAATGCATAGCTCAATTTCCAGCAAAAGCATACAGATCTACTACTTGTGAGTAAGAACCTGGGTAAAGGGATATTCGTAGCAGGGTTATTTGGAGCTGTAAAGGGCCAGAGACAACCTGAATGAATATCCATTAATAGGAGGCTGGTTAAATAAAGTCTGGCACATCCTCATAATAGAATGTTATGCTCCCATTAAAAAGAATGCAATAGGGCTCTAGGTATTGCTGCAGAATGCTCTGTGAGACAGAGCGCTAAGTGAAAAAACAGGATGTATTGGTCTTTATCGCATGTTGAGAGTACGCTATCATCTGTCCTTTTTAAAAAGATATATATGGGGGCGCCTGGGTGTTGAGCGCCTGAGGTCAGGTCATGACCTCATGGTTCATGGGTTCGAGCCCCGCGTCAGGCTCTGTGCTGACAGCTAGCTCAGAGCCTGAAGCCTGTTTCGGATTCTGTGTCTCCCTCTCTCTCTGACCCTCCCCTGCTCATACTCCGTGTCTCTCTGTCTCAAAAATAAAAGAACGTTAAAAAAAATTTTTTTTAAAGGATATATATGTATAACCTTGCGTTAGAACTTGGTAAGTCAGGTGGCCTTCAGGAGGGGAAGGGAGTCGGAGGGTGACTCGCTTTTATTTATGAATACAGGGGCGCCTGGGTGGCTCAGTCAGTTGAGCTTCCGACTTCGGCCCAGGTCATGATCTCACAGTTCGTGGGTTCGAGCCCCGCATCGGGCTCTGTGCTGACAGTTCAGAGCCTGGAGCCTGCTTTGGATTCTGTGTCTCCCCCTCTCTCTGCCCCTCTCCCACTCATGCTCTGTTTCTCTCTGTCTCAATCATAAATAAACATTAAAAAAGATTTGAGGGGCGCCTGGGGTGGCTCAGTCGGTTGAGCGTCCGACTTCAGCTCAGGTCATGATCTCACGGTTCGTGGGTTTGAGCCCCATGTCGGCCTCTGTGCTGACAGCTCAGAGCCTGGAGCCTGCTTCAGATTCTGTGTCTCCCTCTCTCTCTGACCTTCCCCTGTTCATGCTGTCTCTCTCTCTCTCAAGAATCAATACAACATTAAAAAAAAACTTTTTTTAATACAGATGATAGCGATGTCCTGTTACCCTTTGTGGATTTTGCAAAGGATACGTCATTCCCCATAGTAAACGCGCTGATCCCCGACACACACACAGACACACGCACACACACGCGCACACGCACACACACACACAGTGGACTTCACTGGACCGGCGGGAGTTTGCCGATACTCTGTTGAGGGCCCGCATAGCCAGGCCATAGCCTTCCGGCGAGCCCTGACGGCTCTTGTCCAGGCTGCCAGGAGCTAGGGGTCCAGCACTGACACAGGACCCTTCCCCACAGGGCAAGGCTCAAGCTGCCTAAACAGCACTAACGGAAGGGAAAGGCAGGGCACTGCGATTCTAGACTGTTCGGGATTGGATGGGTTTCGTGTTGCACTCAGGCTAAAACGGTGTCGTTTCTAGTACCTGAGCAGGAAAGAGAGACGTCTCTGTCCAGTGCCTGCCTTTGGAGGGAAGGCTAAGATACACAGGACTCAACTGGTGGGGGCCGGGGATGCGATGGCCACTGGGAGCACCGTCTGCCTGTTCACCCGCAGCCCAACAAATGGCCAAACAAAGATGAGTTTCTGAGCGATACCAACAGCTGAATGCAGCCAAGGCCAAAGTCCATGGTGGGAAGCCAAAACCCTGATAGCCAGTAGCTTACAGGTCATTGTTGAGCTTGCGCCCTCTTCTCCCTCTCTCTCTCTCTCTCTCTCTCTCCCCCTCTCTGGAGTCAGCAATAACACTGGGAGCCAATGAACCAGATGGAGTGAGTCCAAAAGTCAAACTTTCAGAAAGAAAACCTCAGTCCTTATGGTGCATGTGAAGGCTGCTTAAGAGAAAAAGACCCAGAGACCATAGTGGACCTCAGACTTCACACAATTTAGAAGCAGTGTGCTGTTAGAAAGTTGTCTAGATTCATTCTGGAGGGCTTCCGGGGGCCTGGCTGCCTCTTATCATAGGCGGGGGACCCGCGGGTCTGCCCCTCACAAACTCAACCCTTAAGCATTGAAGTATGCTAAGGTTCCTTGATTCCAAAGATAGGCTTGAACCCTGTCCTTCCACCTACCGGCTGGGGTCTTTGGGCAAGTTATCTGAGCTCTCCAAGCAAACTTTCCTCTTCTGCAAAATGAAGCTAATAATGATACTGACGTCAGGGCGGTGTCGTGAAGTTTAAAGAACGTTAACAACACGGTCACATTTTAGCCGGGCGCCCGGCACATAGTAGGTCCTCAAGAAACGCTTAGTACTTGCCGCTCCCCACAACCCTGGCCCGGGGCAGCTCACAGCAGGCCTGCAGAAGCCCAAAGCAGTGACACAGCTGCCAAAGTGATTCTCCTCACTGGCTGATGTTCCAGAAGGTTCTCTAAGTCCGTGCATCCTCCACTCTTTCCCAAAGAGGAAGCCAGACCCCCTGCTCACCACCTCATCACCCCGCACCTTCCTTATCACAGCACATTTTAGGTCTCGCTGGCACCTTTCCCCACTGCCTTTCAGTTTGGGGCTGGGGGTGGGGGCGGGGGCTCTCCCTGGGCCTCCAGCCGAGAGGGGCACCCATCAGCAGGGCGCAGACGAGCGGGGCTCCTGCGCCCAGAAAGGCGGCGACGCTGCGCGGCCACGGCGCGCACAGGTGACGCTCCGAGGGGCCGTGCTCAGACACATCTTGAGGGAAAACTGCAAGACAGCCATTGTGTTTATTGGCCTCATAAATCCCCCACTCTTCCGGTCCCTGCCCTCGCTCCCTTCCAGCCAAACTGTCCCCGGGGCCCCCCTCCCCACCCCCTCTCCGCACAACTCCCCACTCAGGGGCCAGAGCCAACTGCTCGCTTACAGGCAAGATGAGTCCGGCTGGGCTTACTTTTCCTCCTTCGCCTTCACAGATCTGAACTGCCTTTGTTCACAATGAGGAGCCTGCGGCTGCGGAAGGTGGAGGGGGCGGGGGAGGGGAGGGGGGGCAGAGGGGCCCGGTTCCTTCCTCCGAGAAGCCACGGCAGGGGCCTGGCTCCCCACGTGTAGACCAAGTGTCACCTCTGAGGGTCCCTTCCCTCTGAGGACACTGCCGCCGGGTGGGCCTCCTGATTTCCTCCATTTCAGCAGGAGACCAGGCATGAAGACATCTCGTTTACTTCTGAGCTTTTTCGCGGCCTGGGCAGCAGAGACTAGATGAGTTCTGGAAAACCCCCCAAAGGGCAGAGAAAAAGTCCTAACTCAGAACAAAAGCAAGGAAGAGGGAAGGATGAAGAGGGAGATCAGGGCACGAGATTGCATCAAGTTTCTGCAACCGGAGGCCCTGGCTCGTGATGCGGGAGCACACGTGCCACACTAGGGAATTCTCTAAGACCCTAATAGCGGTCGTCTCCAGGGAAAAGGAGGTTCCGGACGACCTTGGTTTGCCTCTATATCCCAGCTCCCCTGGGCTAGCGGTATGATTTAGAGGAAGTTCTCTTGAATCTCAACACTCAGCTTCCTCATCTGCAAAATGGGATCATAATAGTACATATTGCGGCGGATTGAAAAGATTCAGTGAGATTATATACATCGACATCTTAGAGCAGTGTCGGCGCACATGGTCACAGAGTCGATAAATATCACAATCATAATTATTCCTCTCGATTTCCTTAGGCTTCAACAAGGGGCATGCATTGCGACTGAGATTTTGTTTTAAAAAAATGTTTTGTTCGAATTCAGGAAAGCAATCTGTGCTTATAAAAACTCAGTTCCCAGGGAAAAAGGTGAAACTCTCTTCTTCCCATCCTTCATGATACCGCTGTCCTCTGCGGAAGGACCCACCATCTCCACCCGGCCGTAGAGCTCAAACCCTTTCACACAGAGGGGCGCCCGGGCAGCTCAGTCGGTTGAGCGTCTGACTTCCGCTCAGGTCATGATCTCCCGGTTCGTGGGTTTGAGCCCCGCGTTGGGCTCTGTGCTGACAGCTCAGAGCCTGGAGCCTGCTTCCGATTCTGCATCTCCCTCTCTCCCTGCCCCGCCCCAACTTGTGCTCTGTGTCTCTCAAAAATAAATAAGCGTTAAAATTTTTTTTTAAAAGTAGACATTCTGAGCCAAAGGTTAGGACCACGTTTAAATGTGCATAAATAGGCTACACTGCTCTCCAAAAACGGCTCGCCCGATTCAAATCCCCACCAACGGCATATGAGATCACCTGTTTCTTCCCATCCTCTCCATTACCCTTCTTTGGTTTTTGCCACATGACAGGTGAAAACAGCATCTTTTGGTTGCTCTGATTTGCATTTCTTTGATTATACTCCATAGAAGCATCTTCTCATGTGTCGTTGGTTATTTGTGTTGAGGATGCCTTCCTGCCCCACGATTATTAAATAGTCCACTGTGAGATTTCATCTCAGGTTTTTACAGTTTGGGGACATGTTCAGATTTTTAATCCACCTGGTATTTATTTCTGTGTAGGATGTGGGATTGGGTCCGAATGTTATGCTAGTAATTGCTTATAGATAATTTTTTTTTTTTTAATTTTAGAGACAGAGTGTGCCCAAGCAAGGGAGAGGGACAGAAGGAGAGACAGAGTGGGAGGGGGTGGCGGGGAGGGTCTTAAGCAGGCTCCACACTCAGCGAGGAGCACAACTGGGGGCTCGATCCCATGACCCTGAGATCTTGACCTGAGCTAAAACCGGAAGTCAGATGCTCAACCGACTGAGCCACCCAGGCGCCCTCAAATAATTTTTTTTAAGTTTATTTATTTATTTTGAGAGAGAGAGAGAGAGAGCAAAAGCATGAGTGGGGAAGAGGCAAAGAAAGAGGAGAGAGAGAATCCCAAGCAGGCTCTCAGCTACCAGTGCAGAGCCCAGTGCAGGGCTCGATATCACAAACTACAAGATCATGACCTGAACCGAAATCAAGAGTTGGACACTTACCCGACTGAGCCACCTGGGTGCCGCTAAAGAAGAAATGATTTAAGCGGGGCCTGGATGGCTCAGTTGGTTGAGCATCTGACTCTTGATTTCGGCTCAGGTCATGATTCCACGGTTGCGATTAGAGTGTGGAGCCTGCTTGGGATTCTCTCTCTCTCCTTCTGTCTCTGTCTCCCTCCCCACCTCATTCTCTCTTTGTGTCTGTCTGTCTCTCTCTCTCTTTCTTTCTCTCGCTCTCAAAATAAATAAACTTTAAAGAAGAAGCGATTTGGGGTGCCTGGGTGGCTCAGTCGGTTGAGCACCTGACTTCAGCTCAGGGCATGATCTCACAGTTTGTGAGTTCGAGCCCCGCATCGGGCTCTGTGCTGACAGCTAGCTCAGAGCCTGAAGTCTGCTTTGGATTCTGTGTCTCCCTCTCTCCTGCCCCTCCCCCACTCATACTCTGTCTCTCTTTGTCTCTCAATAATAAATAAATGTAAAAAAAAAAAAGAAGAAGCGATTTAAGAAGTGCAGCCCGGTACCCAGACACGCAAGCGCGTGCGCCAGCTGTGTGTGTGAAGCGGACAGCCAGAGACTTCTGCGGCCCCAGCAAGCAGGCGTCAGCTAGAAAGGGGGGCTCTGCCCTGCCTTCCGGCCCAAGCTCCCTCCTTCTGCCTTGTAGGGCGGGACACGTTTTCTGAGCTGCTGGTTTCAGGGAAACAGAGGACATAGTTCAGCCTCCTCACCCTGACCCCCAGCGTGCTGCCAACGGACCCCACAGCCAAAGCGGGGCTTGGCGGGAGGCCCTGTCCACGCACCGGCATTCCAGGGCACAGACTGGGAAGGGAGGTAAGCCCGGACACCAGAAGGCAACCTGCCTCTGCAGAATCATGCTGCAAGCTTGCCCAGACCCCCAGCTTCTAGAGAAGGTGGTCTGGAGTCTGCTAATCGGAGGAGTGAGGAGGGTGTGCCTAGCAGGAGATCTGATAAGTGGACGTTCATGGTGTGCCAGCAAGGCCAGCGTCACCAAGTCTGCCGGGATGTGCAGTGAGGCTGGGGTGGGGGGTGGCGGACAAGGCACGCAGCTGGCATTGGCACGACCACCCCTAAGAGAGGGACCCGAACTGGCGCAGAAATTGCAACTCTTGTAGTCATCTCCTTTTCCACTCACCTTCCCCAGCACCACCCCTAAAATCCACTCCGTCCCCTCTGAGATAGACCACTGTTGACCCGTCCTCATAACCACCGCCAACCTCTAGACAGCTCTTCTCCGAAACTGACCCGAAAGCCCTAAAGTTTCTCTGCGTGCCTGTTGCGGCTGCGCTCCGGAGTCACCGAGCAGCCTCCTGGGTGCCCCCACCCCTGCTCGTGGGGCTTCGCTTATAGTGGGGTAGGCAAAAGCTGAACCACTCTACACACCAAACTGCCTATAATTAAAAGCTGTAGAAAGGATGATGCAGGCCCAGCAGCGGAAACCAGGGAAGAAGGGAACAGGGACCTGTTTCAGACTGGGGACAGCAAAGAGAGAGGAGCGAGTGCAAGTGAGCTGAGGAGGGAAAGAGTGTGGAGCTTTTAAAGAACTTAAAAAAAAAAAAAAAAAAACGCCAGTGTGCCAGAAAGAAAGCGGGGAGGGCCGCGTGGCAGAGAGCACTTTCCAGATTCTGTTCTTCTACGGTGTCACTCCGAGACCCCTTCCCATGGAGAGATGGGGTCTATGTCCCCCTGCCTTGAATCAGATCGCGGAGGAAGGGGGGCTTCTGACTGGCCCGCAATCAACGGAAAGTGGCAGAAGTGACACCACGTGACTTGGGAGGCTGAGTCAGAACAGGGGAACCGGCAGCTGGCGCACTGGTCATTGGAACGCTGGGTCCCTGGGCGGCCGTGAGGAAGCCTGAGCCACACGGAGAGGCCAGGTCAGGTGGCCCACACTGCAGGCCTGCCCTGTCCCAGGGTGGGGTGGGGACAGGGACGAGCCCACGCCTCCAGCCGGCCTCACCACCCCCACCCCCGCCAGCTTTCCAGGCTTCCAGAGTCCCCAGACCCATCGGAGCAGTGATCAGCCGTCTCCGCTGTGCCTTTTTCAAATTCCTAACCCGTAGACTCCGTGAGCATAATAAATGGCGGTTTTACGCCTCTAAGTTTGGGGTGGTTTGCTCTGCAGCTCTGGTAGCTGGAACGAGGCCGGAGACGAGACTGAAGAGGCAGAAAGAACGAGAGTGGCTACATCACGGGCCCCCCATCAAGGGTCGAGAGTGAATGGGCTTGGAGGGGACGCGCTCGAGGGAAGGTGGTCAGGGCCCAGAGCGGAGTTGGCTGTGAAGAGTGGAGCACTGAGGACGGCTCCCAGCTTCTGGAAGGAGCGCCTGGAGGGGCTGGAAGAGCCATTGACTAAGGCGGGCAATGCCGGAGGCGCAGCGGCTTTGAGCTGGGGTTGGCGGGGAGAGGAACAAGGGGTTCCGCTTCGGACACATTAGGTTGGAGGTGCCACTGCACCTGCCACGTGGGATGCCAGCGGGCAGGGGCGGGGAAGGGAGAGCTGCGGCCATCTTTGCGTAGGGTCATTCCGGGTCCTAAAACGAGCCGCTTTAGATCGAAAGTCAACATCAAAGACAAGAATGCCATTTTCTGGGGCGCCTGGGTGGCTTAGTCGGTTAAGCGTCCGACTTTCGCTTAGGTCTTGATCTCGCGGTTCGTGGGTTCGTGCCCCGCGTCGGGCTCTGTGCTGACTGCCTGCTCTGAGCCTGGAGCCTGTTTCAGTCTGTGTCTCCCTCTCTCTCTGACCCTCCCCTGCTCACGCTGTCTCTCTCTCTCTCTCCTAGAAATAAATAAAACATTAAAAAAAAAAAAAAAAAAGAATGCCATTTTCTACCCAGGGCCCCCGTGAGAGCCTTTCTTGGACGCCAAGTGCCCACCCCCAAGAAGCTTGTGGTCCAACTGAATGAACAAGTCACGTAGCAGAGCCAGACAGGTACAGTGGCAACTACCACCTTGGTCAGGGAGGGACTTCTTGCCACCTTACAAGATCCGTTCTCCCCTCTTCCCCAGCAATCAAGCTCCCCAATTTTTCCTGCATACACAACCGCCCAGAACAATGACTACATTTTCCAGCCTCCCTTGCAGGTAGCCTTGGCCATGGGCCTCAGTTCTGGCCTACGGGTTATAGGAGGAGGGAGGGGATACAAACACCGGGAAGCGAAAAGCACAAAGACAGAGGGCTTAGCTTCAGTCACTTCCTAGCTGTGGGACTTGGCGCAAGGTACGCAACCTCTCTGTGTCTCCATTTCCCCATTTGTGAGATGAGGCAAAGAATAGGACTTACGTCATGGGATTATGCGATGCTTCGAGCAGGGGTCGACACACGATAAATAATGCGTAAGTGTCTGCTGCTATGACTATTATTATCCCTAACCTTAAAGGGAAGTGGGGTCCCCTTTTCCTTGCCTTTCCTCCCTACCGGCTGGAGTGTAGTCACGATGGCTGGAGCTGAAGCAAGCTTCATGCTCCATGAAGTGACCCTGGGAACCAAGGCTCTCCACAGTGGACAGGGCTGAGAGAAGTAGGCCATACCAGCTAGCACAACCCCAGCTCAAAGTCCAAGCTACTCAGAAAGGAAGGCAGCATCTGGCAGCGAGGAGCACTGACTTCAGCAGGCAGTGGGGAGCCACCGAAGGCTCGTGGGCTGGTAAGTCAGAGGAGGCAAGACCATGCACAGGGCTGCCGATCAGCGGCCACCACACAAATCCAGAAAGGACGGGAGAGGGCTGTGCCGCCCTGGAAGTCACCAGAGAGCCCGTGAGGCCTCCGACCTGAGGTTCCTGGCCCCGCCGCCCAGAAGCATCAGGGAACTTGACTCCGGAGGCTGCGGTGGCCTCCCTGAGCAGGGCTCCTGCAGAATCGTGGCATCAGTGTCCCACAGTTGCGAGAGGAGGTGGCCGCAGAGAATGCCACCCCACTGGGACTGCAGATGGGGCCAGAACTGGATCTGCAGCTCTTGGCTCTGGAGACCCTGTGGGCTTTCAACCTGCAGTCCCCTCCGTGGCGAGGAAGCAAATGAAACAAATCAACAAAAAAAAAAAAAAAAAAAAGAGGAGGGGACATGTCAACACAAGCTCATAGACACAATGTGGGTCGAAAGAAGCCAGACATGAGGCGCCTGGGTGGCTCAGTCAGTTGAGCATTCAACTCTTGATTTCAGCTCAAGTCATGATCTGAATCATGGGATTGAGTCCCATGTGGGGCTCCACACTGAGCGTGGAGCATGCTTGTGATTCTCTCTCTCTCTCTCTCTCTCTGCCCCTCCCTGATCATGCTCTCTCTCTCAATATAAATTAACAAACTTTTAAAAGGTGGGGGGGGCACCCTGGGTGGCTCAGTCATCTGTTAAGCATCTGACATTGGCTCAGGTCATGATCTCATGGGTCGTGGGTTTGAGCCCCGCGTCAGGCTCTGTGCTGACAGCTCAGGGCCTGGAACCTACTTTAAGGGATTCTGTGTCTTCCCCCTGTGCTCGCTCTCTCTCTCTCAAAAATAAATACATATTTTTAAAAAATATTTAAAAAAGAAGCAAAAATTTGAAAGGAAGGAAGGAAGAAGCCAGTCATAGAAGGCGGACAACACTTGCACCTGCCCGGCTCAGTCAGTATAACATGAGACTGTTGATCTCAGGGTTGTGGATTCAAGTAGAGATTATTTAAAATGAAAATTTTTTTTTTCTAGGAGAGAGAGAGAGACAGCATAAGCAGGGGAGGGTCAGAGAGAGAGGGAGTCACAGACTGAAACAGGCTCCAGGCTCTGAGCTGGCAGTCAGCACAGAGCCCGACGTGGGGCTCGAACCCACGAACCGCGAGATCATGACCTAAGCGAAAGTCGGACGCTTAACCGACTAAGCCACCCAGGCACCCCTAAAATGAAATTTTTTAAAATTAAAAAAAAAAAAGAAGAAGAAGAAGAGGGAGACAATGCTGCATGATTTCACCTTCTAGTTAAAAAGCAAGCAATCCATCTTCGGTGAGAAAGGTCAGGACAATGGTGGCCTTTGGGGAGGGGTGGGGGTGCTAACTGGGAGGGGCATTACAGAACCTTCTAGAACAATGGGGACATTCTGTATCTTTTTTTTTTTAAGTTTTTATTTTTAATTATTTTGAGAGCGAGAAAGAGAGCAAGCGAGGGAGGGGCAGAGAGAGACGGGGAGACAGAATCCCAAGCAGGCCCCGTGCTGTCAGCGCAGAGCCCGATGCGGGGCTCAAACACACGAACCGCGTGATCGTGACCTGAGCCGAAACCAAGAGTTGGTCGCTTAGCCAACCGAGCCACCCAGGCACCGCGGAAGTTCTGGATCATCTGGATGGTGGTGGCATGGTGTAGACATAGGTAAAACTCCATCGAGGTGCATGCTTAATGCACGCTCCTTGCCATGTCCATCACATGCTTCAAGGAAACACAGAAAGGAGAGGGGTCTTCTCTGAGGGGGAGGGGGAGTCGGTACCCAAAATGAACCTTTTTATTTCCCTCTTCATCCAAGTCCCAGGCGGAAGGCACAGCCACTTCACCGGAGCTCTGCCAGGCTCCTCTCCTGCAATGCAATTAGGGGGAAACAATGTCTGCGGCCCAGATGCCACTGCGGAAGTGACCAGGAGGGACAGCGGGGGATGGGCCAGGCCCCCCCGGGGAGCCCGGAGATGCAAAGGGAAGAGAAAGCAGACGCAAGGCAGCAAGGCACGGCCAGAGCCGCGCCAGCCACACAGCCCCGCACCCACAGACACATCTTTCTCCGGGAGCCCAGACAAAACGGTCCTGGAGCACAGTTGCCCAACGCCTCGCAGGGGAGGGCGAGGTGGAGACCGTGCTGTCGGCAACTCTCCAGCCACTCCGCTGAAGCGGCGACACAGGACGAGACGTGTTTAAACATAACTAAACGGGAGCAGCGAAAGGAAAGAGAGAGAACAAAGGCGGGGCGGGGGGGTGGGGGAGGCAAACAAGACCAACAGCTGAAAGCCAAGCCCATCTCTCGCTGTGATCTGCAGTGCTCCCGGTCTGTGCTCGCTTCGGCAGCACATATAGTGAAGTGTTCCCGGGCTGCCTGTCCACAGACACTTCTAGACTGCGGGTACAGGGGACAACACAGGCACCCCACCAAGCGCCAGACTGCGGCAACCCCCAATTGCCCAAATGCCCCAACCCCCGACTAGCCCATCAACTTTTCTTCCAAAATGGCTATTGCAGGGGCGCCTGGGTGCTTCCATCGGTTAGGCGTCTGTCCGACTCTTGGTTTCAGCTCAGGTCATGATCTCAAGGTTCATGGGTTCGAGCCCCACACAGGGCTCCATGCTGACTGTACAAAGCCTGCTTGGGATTCTCTCTCTCCCTCTCTCTGTGCCTCTCTCTCTCTCTCTCTCTCTTTCTCTCTCTCAAAATGAATAAACCTTTTTTGAAAAAATGGCTCTGGGGGCGCCTGGATGGCTCAGTCGGTTAAGCGTCTGACTTAGGCTCAGGTCATGATCCCACAGTCATGAGTTCGAGCCCCGAGTCAGGCTCTGTGCTGACAGCTAGCTCAGAGCCTGGAGCCTGCTTCCGATTCTGTGTCTCCCTCTCCCTCTGACCCTCCCCTGCTCACCCTGTCTCTCTGTCTCTCAGAAATAAATAAAACATTTTTTTAAAAAATTTTTAAATGGCTCTTGAAAGTCAGTGGGGTCTGGAACCCCGACTATTCCCACCCTGATGTCTTATCCCTCTGCGTCAATCTCTGTGTAGTCCTCCCCTGTCCGATATGGGGGCGATTTAACCCACAGAACTGCTAAGGCCGGGAACCTCGCGGGCTCAGTCTTTCCGGGTAGAGTATCTCTACATCCGTCAACTGCGGAAAAATCAAAATTTCATGTACCGATGTGCTAGTTTTAGATTCTCCCCCCCAAAACAGACCGTGAGACAAGGGTTTGAGTGCAGATAGTTCATGTGGGAGGTGATCCCAGGAATCACAAGTGAAAGAGTAGGGAAAGACAAAGGGGGCCGTGGGGAGCCAGTGAATTCCGTACCATTTTACAACAGCCTCTCCCTCCTGACCCATGCACGCATGCCCGTGCACACGCTCACGTACACAAGCCGTGAGTGGCCCTAAAGCCGGAGAACGTCTCAAGCAGAAGGATGCAGGAAGCCACCAGCCTGTAAGGAAACAGTCTGCCACGACCTCCAGCACAGGCCAGCAGGGCACCGCCAGCACCTGCTACATTTAGTCACCGTAGAGAGGAGCTATGCTCTGCTGCTCAGAGACACTAAAAGCGACTCCCAAGTTTACCCACTCCGCTGCAAACAAAACAAACCCATGTCAAACTAGCGGAGACCAAAATAATAAAAAAGGAATTTACTGACATAACCAAGGAGTCCAGAGAGAGGAGGGCCTTCAGGCATAGCTGGATCCAGGGACTCAAGTGGATCCACAGCTCTGCCTCCCTTCATGGCTTGCCTCCACCTGCCTGTGTAGACAGGCAGGCCCATCAGTCCTGCGACCCCAGATCCAAAGCCCCCCAGCTGAACAAGCCCAGCAGAGACGCCCTGGGGGAGATTTTGACCAGCCTGGCCAGAATCACACGCGCATTTCGTACCTAATCGCTGTGGTCAGCGGAATAAGACACTCTGATTAACCAGGCCAGGGAAATGTGCTTTATTCCTGCCTCCACAGGAGAGTGGGTCACTATGATCGACAGCCCCTTGTGCTAGAAGGAATGAGACATGGGCCATTCCACAAAGAAAAAAGGCTATGCAGTGAGTCAGTTGCAAGGCCAGGACCTTGACCTAGCTGCTTTCTCCCTCAACAGACAGCCTGTTATTGATGAGGAAACACAGATTTGGTGTCCCAACAAACAAGTTTCTTGTATGATCTTGACCAAAGGGCTTAGCCTCTCTGAGCCTCACCGTTCTCGTCTGTAAAAGGGGCCTAATGGCACGCCCCCACTGGATGGCTGCGATGATTTCAGTGGCACCAGGGAAACACCCAGCACGCATGCGCACAGTGTCACTGCCCTACTCCAAAATCACATATCTTCTTCTCCCAGCTCCGACATTCTCCTAAGGCAGGAGGGAAGAGAAAGGCGTCCGTGAGGTGTCGGAGGCTTTCAAAAGACATTTTGAAGGACACGAAGAAGTGTGTGGATCTGTAGCTACATAAGGAATCACCTCCAACCTCAGGGGCTTACAACAACACACATTCGTGAGCTCAGAGTTTCCGTGAGCAGAGGCTTCGGTCCTCACCGCATGGCAGCTGGCCTCCCTCTCGAGGGGAAGAGTGTCAAAGGATGTGCGGACATATCTTTCAAAGCACCGCGGGGTCCAATCCAGGGTGGGGTTTTGGCCAGCTGTTTTCCTTCCCTTCACCGCGCCTGTCTGGCGAAGCTCCCGACCGCCTCTCCCACTGTGCACGGCTCACGTCGTCCATAAAAGCAACTTTCCGAAGCAGACATGACTTGTTCCAGAAGTGGCCACATAGGTCGTGCAGAAGAACCGAGAAGGGCCGGGTCCTGCCGGGCCCGGGGGGTGGCCCAGGGCCGGGAGCGGGAGGCGCGGGTCCCACCGTCCTCAGATGTCTATTACCCCGGGGCACATGGTGACTGCATCTTACCCCACACATTGGGGTGTCGTCCGTGCTTGCGGCCCCCACCGTTGTGCCGTCACAGGACAAAGGCTCCTAAAAACTGCCTGGTGGCTCCAGGGGACCCTGCCCGGGGGGGCTGGGCTCAGACTGAATTGTTTCTACGCAAGGGCCACCCCACAGGAATGTCAGCTCAAAGTGGGGGTGCACAAGTCCTTGAGGTTTCCAAGGGGAGGCGGGCCCCCATCCCATAAAGAGGGGGCTGGCATCCGTGTCTGAGGAAGAAACTGAGGCTCAGAGAGGGTAAACAACCCAAATCGCCCAGCTGGTAAGTAACAGAGCCGGTGCTTGAACCCCCACCACATCCCTTACACTAAGCCATTTGTGCGTTGCTTTTAGCATGTTATTTATAGGGTATGGCTTCTTAAACTTTGTCACCAAAGGGCCCTGCCAGCTTCCTGAGGGTCCCAAGTTAGAGCTCAAAGTGGCATCTCCGCCAGCTGGGCATTTCTCTGGCGTTCCACGTTTAGCTCTGACATTCATGCCCATCTGCATTCTGTTCCATCAGACAGCCCTGTGCTTGTTTTCATAGAAAAGCAACACCGACGCTCACTTACAATCAAATACAGGGGCGTCCAGGGTGGCTCGGGCGGTGGAGTGTCCGACTTCGGCTCAGGTCATGATCTCAAGGTTCGTGGGTCGAGCCCCGTGTCAGGCTCACTGCCTTCAGGCTGTCACCGCAGGGCTGGCTTCGGATCCTCTGTCCCCCTCTCTCTGCCTCTCCCCCACTTGCACTCTCCCAAAAAAAATTTTTTTTTAATTTTTTTTAATTTTAAAAAGAAATCAAATACAAGCGATCCCCCAGGACGGACTGCCACCTTGACCCCCTGAGTTCCAAGTGTCCTGGCACCCCTACAGAGACGGCAGAGTCCACCGACCCCCATCTAAAATCCAAGACGAAAGTCCCCCGTGGGTACCCGCTCTGAACCAAGGCAGGAAGCGGGAGACGGGGGTCGGAATGAGGACTTCTCCCACCTTGCTGCGGCCCCCACACCCCCCTCGCCTCCCCAGCCCCACCTCAGCCCAGAACAGCACTCCGCACGTTCTGGAACTGAGAGCCGCCGGCGGCCGCCGACACCCGGGAGGAAGGGGTTAAAAACATCTTTCATCTCTCAGCAGCGCCTTTATATAGTCTACGTGTGACTCTGAATGGTTATGGCTTTATATAGAGCGTGCTCTGTGCAGAGGGAGAAACCGCCGTAGTTAAGGGAACAAAGACGGTTCTAGTCTAACGACCTGCTTTTATTTGTAGGGACCGCATCTCCAAGGGCAGCCTTCAGGTGACATCTGCCACGTTGAGAGCGCGCCTGAAGAATTACACCAATAAACACCGGAGATGCAAATGTAAGAGGGATGAGAACAGACACAAATAAACCGAAGCCACTCCTGTGTATTGTTTCTGGGAAAAAAGAGAGAGAGAAATCACACATTTCCTTTTGGATGTTTTCACACATAGCCGAACCTTCAAATGTCAACTTTCGCAGGGTGTTTGACCTAAAAATAGTATAATTTCTGTGTCATTTGAAAAGCTGTTTAAAATGACAGACAGGCTTAAGCCTGCTTTTTCAAACGTACATCTAGAACGAGAAAGCAAAGTGGCGTTATTTAGGGCACAATCTCCGCACGAAGCTGGTAGGCCTTCATTTGACTAAAATGTACCTGTTCCTGTGGTTTCTCATGGGTAAAATGTGCTCGGGATATTTTTTGGGGGGGTCTCGTCTTTGTGCCTCTGTATTAGGAGAAGGGTGGGGGTGGGGGAGATACGGCAGCTTAGGGGAGGGTGTGGAAGTGATGCCCTGGGACCCCACACAGCTCTGCATCTTACAGTAGCAGCAGCTTGGGGCGCATGGGTGGCTCAGTTGGTTAAGCATCTGACTCTTAGTTTCAGCTCAGGTCACGAGCTCATGGTTCGTGGGTTCAAGCCCCGTGTTGAGTTCTGAGCTAACATTTCGGAACCAGCTCCGGTCTCTCTCTCTCTCTCTCTCTCTCAAATAAATAAATAAACATTAAAAAAAATAAAAAAAGATTAGCACCAGCTCCCAGCACTTACGCTGGGGAACCAAAGGGCACAGACCCGCATTTATACTGGCGAGATCTCAAAATGAGCAAAGCCGGGAGTTCCAACCCGACCCACCTCGCTGGGCCAGAGGATGTCACAAGCACCCTGGTGAGCAGGCTGCCAGATGCTCGTGGTTTGTTTAGACAGCACAGGTCATTCCCGTCCACACCCCAAAGCTGACGCAGCTTTATAAACACAGAGCACAGAATGTGGTCTGTGAAGGAGCCCAGGGCAGAGCTACCTGCTGCAGGGCACGGCACCGCGGACAGGTTCAAGTGCGAGGGGGTCCAGCCAGTTCTGCTCAGAGAGAGACACATTTCTCCACCTGCTGGTAGGACCCCTGGCTTGACGCCAAGTGTGCCAGGCGAAGATGTCCCTCTCCAGTGCCGCAGCCAGCCGGGAGAGGGAGTCACCATTCTGAAAAACTACTCCATATGTGACCCTTAGTCCCAAGGTCCCCTGGAGTGTAAGGTCTGTGAAGCAGGGGCAGTCTGGACCCCTCCGGGCAGCCCCACAGTCCTTGACAGCACCGGACTGGGAGGCAGGAGACCCAACCTAAAATCTTATGCCGCTGGTAAACTGGCTGTGTGACTTTGAGCAAGTCACTTGACCTTTCTGAACCTTCATTTTCCAGACACGGGGATTGGCCTAGCTTCAAAAGTCAGATCGTCCCGGTGGTACCTCAATTCACACTCATGAAATGTACGAATGAACAACCAAATTAATGAATAAATAGCCTGCCACGGGGACCCCAAACCCGAGCCACCTCGGCACCATGCCCGGGCTTCGCACCTGCATCCCTGATCACTGTCTACAACTCCCCGAGAGCCTCTCGTTCCAGAAAAGGTAAGCACTTGAAAAATGCGTCCGACAGACATGAATTCACAGACGCATTTTCAATGCTCCAACGCCCAAGCCTCCCTGCCCCAACCTACAGCATTTACCCAAGGCCATGTTCCCCACGGGTTTCTCCAACCGGCTGGGGCAGTCCACCGTCTGCCTCCCACCCTGGAGCCCCAGGGAGCCCCAGGGAGCCGTGGCCCATGAACTGCTACACCGAACCGCCGTAAAGAAACAAACCCACTGCCCTCTCTCTCCCTACACTTCACCAGTGGGTTCGTTTCAAAGCCTGTGGGTGGATTTCAATGAGAACAACATGAAAACATGGGCGGATTCTTTTCTCTCTAAAAGAAAAAACCTGGAACAATAAACTGAAGTAATAACAAGGCAGAATGTGGACATCTGCTCCCCGCCCTGAACGACTCCCCAGCTCACGTCTCCCTAGCCTCGTCAACCGCCAACCCCCACCCGCCCCCGGCACGGATTGCTGAAAAGTCCAAATTAATTCACCTGTGTTGACTAGGCATTGCTACCTGCTGATGGGCTTTTTGCTATTACTTGTTCATTTATTAAGCTAAAATGCGGCACGCCCTCCCTGGGTGCAGGGCACTGTGTTGGGGGCCGTGGCGGCTTCATTTTGAACAAGCCTTTAAGGAAGCCTGCAGTCTAATGGAGGAGCATAGACAAGCCCATTAATAACTATGATACAGGGAGAAACGAGGCGAGGCATAAATGCAGGAAGCACACAAGCTTTGCTGGAAGGGAAAGCCTTCTGGACGGAGGATACTGAGTGGGGAAGGGTGCAGACGTGGCAGGTGCTAGCAGCAGGGGTCCGAAGACCATCTGCCTTCCCTGGGAGCACGCAGAGGGTAAGGGCAGGTAAGGCCAGAAGAGTGAACAGAAGAGGACCCAAAGACACAGGAATCTGGAGTTTCTTCGGTAGGGAGAGGGGAACGACAGAAGCCTTCTTTGTCAGAGAGGGGACATAGTCTCTTTTCAGACCCATCTCCGCCCCCCCTGCCCCCCCGCACGTGCACACGCGCGCGCACGCGCGCACACACACACACACACACTGCCCTTCACTTGTTCCGCTCAGCATGGCAGGGAACTACATTTCCCAGGCTGCTTTGCACCTGGCCTCCACCTCAGTCCCACCAATGGGACATATCGGTGGGAGGTTGGCCAGCAGGAAGAGGAAGCGACCAGGGTATTTCTCCCCACTCCATGCCAGCATCAGTTGCCTCTCCAGCGTCTTCTCTGCTGTCCCAGCTCCTGCCACACTCCCTCTCCCTTTGTCCCTCCAGCCCTAGGGATGCCAGCGGCTTCCTGATGCTACTAATCTCTGGGTTGCTAACCTCTGGGTTACCCCACTGTGTCTTGCTTGGCTTCTCGGCTCCTCCGGTGTCTGTGAAGCCAGTTTGCTGGATTAAATTCCCTCTGTTCAAACACCTAGGGTGGTTTCTGTTTTCTTGGCTGGACCCTCGCTAATACAGGGTAATTGGATCCAGTCTGGCTTCAGAAGACACGTTGGCTGCAGAGGGCCCCATTCAACAGCATTTGCAACCTCTCAGGAGAGGGAAGGGGAAGGCCTGAAGCAGGGAGGTGGCATGAGAAGAGTCAAGGGAGGATGTTCAAAGAGCCCCAGAAGAGGTGACACAGCAGGACCCAGAGGCACATGCTGATAGTCAGCTCGAGCACCCTGGGGGATGGCCAGGCCACCAACGGAGATGGGAGGAGCCCAGGAGAAGCTGAACCGGAAAGAAGCTGATGAGCGGGACATTTCTTTATTCTTCCTCTCCTTCTTTATTGCTTTTTTTTCTTTAACTAATCCATGCACTTGGCTGTTGGGCTTTTCCTCATTGATTTTGGATTGAGGAGATTGATGGAGTAGACCTCCAAAATGAGAGAGCCCCCAGAGACGGGAGCAGGAGGCAGAGGAAACCTTCGGGCCAGTCGGAGGGCCATGCCACCGGGGGGATGGGGGTGGGGCACAAAGGGAAGCGGGGAGGGGAGCACACGGGAGCATGGAGGGGTCCGCAAGGGCAGCAGCAGGTGAAAGAGGTGAAAAGCCTCTGCCTGCTTGGAGCTTCTATGTGAATGAGGGAAGATGGACAATAAACACAAAACCACTTGGAACATATCCCCCTGCAGATGACGGTAATAGCTTTGTGGGTGAAGTGCAAGAAACAGGAATGGGGGGGAGAGGGTGTTGGTGTCATTTCAATAGCGTGGTAGGAGCGGAGACCGAAGGAGGTGAGGAGACAAGCCACGAAGATATCTGGAGGAAGAGCACGCCAGGCAGAGAGAGCAGTCAGTGCAAAGGCCCTGCGGCAGGAGTGTGCCCCGTGTGTTCCGAGAACGACAATGAGGCCAAGGTGGCCTGAGTGGGGTGCGGTGGGGAGGGGCGTGGGGAACAAGATACGAAGTCAGGGAGGGAGGGAGAAGGGGCCAGATCACCGAGGCCTCATCAGTCAGAGCAAAGACTGGAGCTTTTTACCTGAGCAGAGCAGAGAGCCATGGAAGGAGCTTGGAGCTAGAGTGTGAGGTGGTCTGATTGGAGTATTGACTGCAGAAGGGAGGTGGGCAGTCTGAGGACTGGGTAGCTACGGTGGTGAACTGCTTTCCCAGGGGAACGGCTGCCCTGGGGTCCAGCTGGGGCATGCGTACTGGCAGGAGGATGGCTTCCCCGAGAGCAAGTAGGGCAGGGACAGGGCCCAGGAGGATCGCAGGTCTCTGCCATGACCCGGGCCAGGGCACACCAGTGCACTGAGATTTGCCCGCACACAACAGAAGCCTCCCACCCCATAAACAGCCCTTGAGTGCCATGCTCACCACTCCTTTTGTTTTTCTTTTTAATGTTTTTTATTTATTTCTGGGAGAGAGATAGAGGCAGCGTGAACAGGGGAGGGACAGAGAGAGAGGGAGACACAGAATCCGAAGCAGGCTCCAGGCTCTGAGCTGGCTGTCAGCACAGAGCTCGACGCGGGGCTCGAACCCATGAACCATGAGATCATCATGACCTGAGCCGAAGTCGGAGGCTTAACCGACTGAGCCAGCCAGGCACCCCCCGTGTTCACAATTCCGCAAGACAAAGTATTTATGAGCCTCCTGAAGACCCCTCCCCTTCCCTTGAGCAGGGGTCTTCACTGCTCATCCTCAGGCCCATTTGGCAGGGTGGGAACCATGAGCCTCCAGCCCTCTGGACTCCTCTGCTCCCAGAACCCCCTGCACTGAGGCCTGTCCTCACACCCATCCGAGGTCTCCAGGCTCCCTGCTGGCCTATCAGAGAGGCCACCTGCAGACCAGGGCAACCTTGATGCACTACCCACAGTTTGGCCTTGCCGCAGGAGGCGTCATCTACTCCCGTACCCCCACCTACCAGCGTTTGTGGGCCTTGAAGGAAAAACCTGTCATCCCTCACTTCTAAGATGGGCTGCCTCTGGGAAAGTCCTGACTGTGGCTTCTACAAACCTCTGACCAGCAGTGGAACCGCAGAGCCACAGCAGTCAACCCTGTGGCCTTGGCTGGCTGTGTTTCATTCTAGAGCTTCAGCCTAAACCCAGTCTCTTGGAGGCATCCACAAGAGTGTCTATCTCTGTACCCATGTACACACAACTACTAGACCTTACTTTGGAAAAGTGGCTCCTCACAGCCTGTGAGGAGCAATTTCCCCCCAGAACTAAGAAAAACAGCAGTCCCCCTGGTAGGCACTCAACAGCTCTCATTGGCAGCCATGTTGGCACTGGCGGCCATGTTGGAACTGGCAGCCATGTTGGAACTGGCGGCCCTGTTGGAAAGGGAATATCTGAAAACAGACACTGAGATCTCATCACTGTGAACATGGAGCTCTTTGCAGAAATGATGCTGCCACCCTCTGTCCCCACAACCCCAAACTCTCGGTCCCGGGGAGCCCAGGTGTACTTGACCAGGCATGAAAGGCGCTGCCTTGCGCTTCAGAATCTGTTGCCAAATCCTGCAAAACAATAAAGTTTAGTCTCCCTGCTTGCCTTATGAAAGTTGACGCCTTTGTACTCTGCATAAAGTTGAGCGTTAAAAATAATAGCTTTTGTGTCGGAGTACACACTTTCAATATGCATTTTCCACGCTTGGGGATAAAATATATGACCATTAAGTAACTACAATAAGTTGAAAAACAAGATTACTGCTTTCACATCCTGTGTGAGTCGCTAATAATCTTGCTGTTATCCTGACATTATGGTCAAAAGCTATTGCTTTTAAAGTTATTGGGACAGATTGGGCCCAACGTGATGGTTTTCTGAAAGGGAGGATGGAGAAGGGGAGAGTGTGATTTTACTTGGGTGGGCGCCACGTCTTTTTAACCTTTTGAGTATGGAGAATTCCAAGCGTATGCAAAAATCCAGACAATCATATCAGGAACCGCTGAAAACCATCATCAGCCTCGACAGCCCCACTGTCCCATCTCAATCCCCAGACGCCACAGACTTCACCCGCGCCATCTTAATAATATAACGGGCCATTGTCAAGGGGTAAGAGCTCTGTCCGTAGCCGGCCCTCTGCACGGCAGTGAAAGCAAGACCCGAACTTCAGCCCATGCCACCGAAGCCTGGGACAACCGTCAGTCTCCAGACCCGGACCACCTGGACCTCGCCACCGCCTGAACAGAAGGCGTAATGAAGGCCCGCGAGGGGAGGAGGGACGGAGGGCTGCAGGCAAGGCCTTGCTCAAGTGCCCGCCTGGATCCCTGCTGCCCGTGGGAAAAACACTCCATCTGTAAGAAATGACCTTTGGAAAAGAGCTCCTCTGATCCCATCATTTAATATCAGCTTAAAATTATTCATGGGGCTTCCTGCGGCTCTCAGGAGCGAGCCAGACTTGCTGCCCCCCTTAAGCACCCCTCCACCCTCATCACCACCTCCCTCCCCACCACACACACACACACAATGGGAGGTGTCCTGGCGGCTCTCGCGGGCCAGATCCCGGTGATCTCTTCGTGTGGAATACACAAGTCCCTTCCTACCACCTCTACACCTCCTGGGCCTTTCTTTCTTTCTTTATTGAGGGGGAGAGGGGCAGAGAGAGGGGGAGAAAGAGGTTTGGAAGCAGGCTCCACTCTGTCAGCGCAGAGCCCAATGCAGGGCTCGAGCCCACAAACTGCGAGATCATGACCTGGGCTGAAGTCAGACGCTTAACCGCTTAACCACTTAACCGACTGAGCCACCCAGGCGCCCCTACACTTCCTGATCCTTGAAAGCTCAGCTTTGCTCTCCCTCCCCCCACCCAGGAAGCCTGTACTGGACTCCCCAACAAAAGCCACCCCCTGTACTCCCAGAGCACCTTATATTCCTTCTCACTGAATCATTTTCCTTCAACAAATACCAACCGATCTTCTGCGGCGTTTTAGGTGCTGTGTTAGCCACTAGTGATGTAAACGTTTAAGGAAAAAATATATAAGTAAGTATGTCCCCTCCCTGGAATCCCAGCATGCTCGCGCCTGCTTCAAGCACTAGAGTACAGCGGAAGCGACACCAGGGGAGTTCCAAAGGAGGTGACAAAAGGCCACGGAGCTTGTGCTTGGTTCCCACAACCGCTCTCGCTCTCGCCGAAGCCCTAAGCTGCTGAGAGGGGAGTTGGACTAGCCCGAGGCTCCATGCCGTGAGAAAGGCCAAACAACATCAGGAGAAGCCACGCACACACTGTGCCCTCACCAGTTGTCCCAGATGAACTGAGGGTTTGAATCAACCCAGCACAGGTGCCAGAAGCCTCCAGAAACGTCCAGGGCCACCTGGACAGGTCACCCTCAGCCTTTATGTCTTCTCAGCTGCGACTCATGGTGGAGCAGAAGCAGGCTTTTTGTGTTCCGTGTGCACTCCTAAGTCCTAGAACCCAGGAGCGGAATAAAATTCTCGTTTTAGGGGCGCCTGGGTGGCTCAGTGGGTTGAGCGTCCGACTTCAGCTCAGGTCATGATCTCACGGCTCATGGGTGAGAGCCCCGCGTTGGGCTCTGTGCTGACAGCTCAGAGCCTGGAGCCTGTTTCAGATTCTGTCTCCCTCTACTCTCTGACCCTCCCCTGCTTATTCTCATTCTCCCTCTCTCTTTCTCTCTCTCTCTCTCCCCAAAATAAATGAAACATTAAAAAGAAATTCTTGTTTTATGCCCCTAACTTTTGGCTTCTTATGCAACAGGAGTAACGGAAACACACTAAGTCATAAATGATGAGAAAAGACAGGCAAAGCACTGGGTGTGACAAGCATGCAAATGTCCTGAGGCAAGGCCAAGCTCAGCCTCTTGAGAAATACACAGCCCCTCATCATCGGCCATATCGTCGTAGGATCTTATTCTAAGTGTTACAGGAGCCCACTGGGGAGTTTTGAGCAACACAGAAATGTGCCCTGATTTATGCATTAAAAAGATCCTTAAAAAAAAAAAAAATGAACACGGGGCGCCTGAGGGGCGCCTGGGTGGCTTAGTTGGTTAAGCGACCGACTTTCGCTTAGGTCATGATCTCGCGGTTCGTGGGTTCGAGCCCCGCGTCGGGCTCTGTGCTGACTGCCAGCTCAGAGCCTGGAGCCTGTTTCATTCTGTGTCTCCCTCTCTCTCTGACCCTCCCCTGCTCACGCTGTCTGTCTGTCTCTCTCCTAGAAATAAATAAAACATAAAAAAAAAAAAAAAAATTAAAAAAAAGAAAACGGGGCGCCTGAGTAGCTCAGTAAGTTAAGCGTCTGATTTTGGCTTAGGTCATGATCTCACAGTTCATGAGTTCGAGCCCCACATCGGGCTCTGTGCTGACAGCTCAGAGCCTGGAGCCTGCTTTGGATTCGGTGTCTCTCTCTCTCTCTGCCCCTCCTCCATTCTCTGTCCCTCTCTCTCAAAAATAAATAAACCTTAAAAAAAATAAAAAGTAAAAAGATCCTACGACGATACCAAGTGTTGACAACGTATAGAACAAGTGGAATTTTCATCCGCTGCCATTGGGAGCCTAAACTGTCTAAGAAGGAGGTGCCATTTAGGGTCAGGTAAATAGTCCAGTGTTTTTTCTCTCACATGATCCCCAAAAGAGGCTGGCTGCGAGGGGGCAGCCTGCCGCCCTGGGCTACTCCCTCGCTCTGTGCTCGTGTTCATGGCAGGACCGGCAGTCCAAAAGCCCCCTGTAGCCCCTTCCAGTGACTAACCCACGTCCCCAAGGCTACCCATGGTCCTGGCTTCCAACAGCAGAAATTCGTTCCACCTGGATTTGAACTACGTGTCGATGAAACGTACAGCATTATGTTTCTGAAGGTTTCCATGCTATCGCATGGGGCAGTGTGCTTATTTCCACTGCCGTCGACTGTTCTATTGTGTGAACGTGCCCCAATGCATTGATCTGTTCTATTGCTAATAAGCATTTGTGTAGTTTTCAAGTTATTGTGTTTGTCTGTTTTACGGTAGTGCTGTAATCATACGTGGACCCCGAAGGAGGCTTTCTTGAGGAGCAAGGTGACACACGGCAGAAAAGAGCCACAGGATCGGCAGATAAGTGGAGTCGGAGACCTGATCACACCATACCTGCAGCTCATCCAGCTGCCAGATTTCGCATTTACATAAGCCATTATATCCTTTATTGGTTGAGCCAGGTTAAACTTGATTTCCTGTCACATGCCATTGAAATCATTCTAATTGGTACACAAGGCTAGGAAGCAAATGGCCTTGAGTAGGCAGAAGGAATGTCCCAAAAGCATATGTAGGATGGGGAAATGTGCGAAGCCTTCCATCGAGGCAAATAGGAAAAGGAATATGTGGATTCATTCCAAGGCCAGAACACCTCTAGGAAGGGTGAAAATTCAAATTGGAGTTTAGTAAATATCCACCCCCTTCCCTCTCCCTCTGTGGGTGAGAGTGTACTGCTGCCTCTCCCCCGTTGACAGCGTGCTGGACCACATGATCTTGTTTGGCCAATGAGATTTTAGCAGACTCTAATGGGAGAAAAGGCCTAAAACGTGCTGGTGTGACCAAGCTTGGCCTCTTTTGCCTGTGACATCACCATGAGAAAAAAGTGCTCCAGGTAGCCCCACGATCCAGCAAGGATAAGAGACACATGGGGCAGATCCGAATCCAACCCGAATGCTATAGATTTGGGGGGGAGAGGTTGTTACACAGCAGAATTACAAGAGCTGACCGATACATAAGGCAAGAAGAAGGATCAAGAACAGGAGGAATTCACCTAGGAGGGCAGATCAGCTCGCTAGGGCTGTGTAACAAAGCACCACACAGTGGGTGGCTGAAACAACAGAAATTTACTTTCTCGCAGTTCTGGAAGCTGGAAGTTCAAGATCATGATGTCAGGGTTGGTTCCTTCTGAGCGCTGTGACAGACAATCTGATCTAGGCCTCTTTCTTTGGCCTGTAGATAGCCATCTTCTCCCTGTGTGGCCATGTCCTCTTTTCTCTGTGTGTGGGCATCACTATCCAAATCTTCCCTTTTTATAAAAATACCAGTCATACTGGATTAGGGCCCACCCTCATGACCTCACGTTAACTCTGATAACCTCTATAAAGACCTTATTTCCAAATAAGGTCACATTCTTATTTAAATGTGGATACGTTGGGGCGCCTGGGTGGCTCAGTCGTTTGAGCGTCCAACTTCCACTGAGGTCATGATCCCACAGTTCCGGAGTTCAAACCCTGTGTCAGGCTCTCTGCTGTCAGCGCGGAACTCGCTTCAGATCCTCTGTTTCCCTCTTCCTCTCTGCCCCTCTTGTTCTCTCTCTCTCTCTCAAAAATTAACATTTCTTTTTAATGTGGGTGAATAGGTTTCAGGACTTCAGCATCTGAACTGTGAGGGGACATAATTCGACCCATAACTGGAACGTGTTTGCAATCACGGCAGCAGCACCAATCAGTAACAGGGAAAGCTCTCCCTGCTACTCATGAACCCCATACCAGGTATCTGCCATGGCCCAGGTGGGTGTCCACTGCTAGACTGATGTGGAAGGTTCTCTACTACCTGGAAGGAAGCGGCAGAGAAAGAGCATAGAAAGGGTTTGGAGTCAGACACTCCCGCATCCAAAGTCTGAATGTGCAACTACCTAGCTGTCTGACCTTGTGAACTTGAACTCACGGAGCCTCAGAGCCCTCCTCTGTAAAACAAAGATGTCCGTTCTATCCCCCTGAGTTGTTTGGAAGATGAAATCACGTGTGTCATTTGGATTTGAGTTTGTTACGTTATGAAAAACCCAGTGAGCCATGGCTTAAGCAAGTAAGAGATTTGTTTGCTTCCTACAAAAAGAAACAGAAAGGGGGACGACCCCAGGACTAGTACGTCGACCAACCATGTCCCTGAGGATCAGTTCCTTCTGTCTTCTTCTCTCGTATCTTTTGCATGTGGCTTTTGTCCTCATGCTCACAATATAGCTGCTGTGCCTCCAAGCACAAGCCCGCATTCCGTGCGGGAAGACGGGGCGAGGGGCGGAGGAGGTGGACATGGGTCTAAAGGGATAGGCCAGCTGAGACGGCTCTTTGTCGAAACCTTCCTCATACGTGCAACTGGCTGGATCTGAGTACGACGGGCACCACCAGCTTCAAGGGAGCCCAAGGGGTCACGGAAATGTGCTTTCCAGCCTCTGGGACGGAGGAAGACAAAGAAGAGAGCAAGCGTGTAGAGCCAGCCCACCGTGTCTACCATGTCAGCCAGACCAAAAGTTCGAGGACAGTATTAGTAAAAAAAAAAAAAGAAAAAAAGAAAAAAAGAAAGAAAAAGAAACATTTCAGACAATGCGTGGGATCCCACGTGTGTCCCCACCCCTTTGAGCCACTGCGATTGCTCTGAAGTCTACGCCAGCATTTCCCCAGCGCCGGTTACACTGGAGAGTCTGAGAGACAAGGGGGAGCAGCCTTGAACCTGATTCCATCCCCCTGCACCAGCGAGACTGCGGATCCCGCGCCGAAGTTGTAAAACCCAGCCCAGTGCCCTGGGACAGCGTCTGAAACCTGCCGCTGCCAGCCAAGAGCTGGGAGGTCCCAAGGTGCTGGCATTTCTGAACGCCCTCCCAGAGCACAGCTGTTAGCTGGCTGCAGACGCAGGCCCGCAGAAACAGCACGGCCCCCAGACAAAAGGGGTCAGCCCCCCCCAGCCTTCTCATACACAATACCCACTCTTTATAAGCGCCCGAAAGTTCTCACAGCGCTTTTCGTATCTGTTAAAAACTACAAAATAAGGGGCTCCTGGGAGGCTCAGTCGGTTGAGCGTCCGACTTCGGCTCAGGTCATGATCTCGCAGTTCGTGGGTTCGAGCCCGGCGTCGGGCTCTGCGCAGACAGCACAGATCCTTCGGCTCCTCTGCTCCCCTCCGCCCACTTTGCCCTTTCACCACTCATGTGCTCTCTGTCAAATATAAATAAAAAGACATTTTTAAAAATATGAAATGACATGAAGCAACTCAGAATTCTGTAAGGCTTGGCGATACCGTGTTTCCCTCAACACAGCAGCACCGCAGACGTCTGGAACACGGTCATAGGTCCGTGTGTGACACGGAATACTCATTCAGCCTACGTTCGTGCAGCGTGCCTGGCGCAGATGCGGGCGGAGGACTGCGGGGCCCCTCGCTGCGCGGGACAGCCTCGGCAGTGAGCAGAAGTCACATGCAGGATCCCAGGGGCTGAGGGAGGGAGAAGGCTCACAGGGTTATGGCTGAGAAAGGCAGACTCACTCGGAGAGAAGTCATGTGACCACGTCAGGAGACCGGAGACCGCAGCGAGAGGGGTCACGTTGGTGGGAGCAAAAGTCCCCCAGGAGCCCTCTGGGGAGAGACGTGAGTCTGCACTTCATGTGTTAAAAGAGGCCAGAGGCCAAATAATGAGGCTGCGGCATGCTGTATTTCAGAGCTACTGGATTAACGAACATCCGCTTCTCAACAAACGTTCCGTCTTTACCACACCCCATCCCCCACCCCCACACCTTTAACTTTTCCAGCTCAGAGGGGTGGCAAGGTCAAGTTTAAGGCAACAACCCTGGGCAGGAGAGTTCTATCTGCTGCACCCCCTGGTGTGTCTTTCTCCAGGCCTCTCCATCCTGCCTCAGGACCTTTGCACCACCCCTCCAGCCTGGAAAGCCCTTCCCTTAGCGGCCATCTGCTTAACCCCTTACTATCCTTCTAGTTTCAATTCAAACACCGTTTCTGCAGGATAGACTTCTCCGATGCCTCAGAGCAACCAAGTCAGGAGCCTCATACCCTCTCAGACACCCCAAGCCTGTGGCCGAATGGCACATGGCACGTTTATACCCTGGGAGGTCACCTGGTGATTGTGTCTCGCTTAGGTTATTAGTTCTAGGAGCCCAGGCACACATATTTATTGAGGGAATAAAGGTAGAAATAAAAACCCATTCAGTTTCTGTTACTTTCTCCTAATTTTATAAAGTAATACATTCCTTTAGAAAATACAAAAACAAATAAAGAAAATTAAATCAACCATATTTCCAGACATAACAATTTTATGTCTTTCTTATCCACCTTTTATATTTCTTCTTTTTTTTTTTTTTACTAAACTGAGATTCTATTGAATATACACTACAAAGCATTCGAGAACATTTCTCCAAAAACATGAAGGTACCATTCTATTTTCTCCCTCACTTTTCTTTTTTTTTTTTTATATCTGATTTAACAACACAATGTAACCACTGTAGAAAATTTGGAAATTACCAAAAAAAAAGTGTAAAAAAGAAATGTAAATTCCCTCTAATTACAAGCTGAGATTTTCCACCGGTAACAGAGTCCCATGTTCCTTTTCAGTATTTTTTTTCTATGCATACATTTTGCTGCACTTATTTCTTTGTTTTTTACTCTTTTTTTTTTTTTAAGTTTATTTATGTATTTTGAGAAAGACAGAGAGAGCGCAGAGGCAGAGGCAGAGGCAGAGGAAGACCGAATCTCAGGCTCGGTGTGGTCAGCTCAGAGCTGGATGCAGGGCTCGAACTCACGAAACCATGAGATCATGACTTGAGCCAAAACCAAAACCTTGCTGCATTCCCTTCTTTTTTTTCTAATGTTTTTTAATTTATTTTTGAGAGATCGCAGGTGGGGGAGGGGCAGAGAGAGAGGGACAGAGAATCTGACGTGGGCTCTGCTGGAGATGTGGAGGGCTCGAACTCATGAACTGTGAGATCATGACCTGAGCCACCCGGGCGCCCCTCGCTTTTATTTCTGATCAAATCACATCACCACCACATTTCCAGGTGCTCTCCACCCAGGAGGAACCGTACCCCCTTACACTGCTGAAAGCGAAAGGCGCCCTCTGAAGTGGGCCAGCCCTGTGGGGGGGAGGGTTAATTGGAGGTGGCCTCAGCCCCACCCCCACCTGCCCCAGGACTCCGTGAAGCCCCAGAGGCCTGGTGTGTTTTTGTAACCCGATCACCTTCATCCCCGTGTCCCCACAGGTTTCCTTAACGAGGCCAAATTTATGTCCCCCAAAGGGAACCCGAGCTGTCCAGTGGTCCTCCACCCTGCCCGGAGCCCACCCACCACCCCCACCCCCCCCCCCAAAGCCACAGGTCATTCACCAGGAGGTTGGGTGGGCTTTGATAAAACTGAAGCAGTCCCCGGTGTGTGGTCGGAAACCCCGCCTCTCTCTGAGATCTGGGGACGCAAGACAGGGAGTCATAAACAGGAAGCATTTCCACCGCGCCTGGTGGGAGGCAGGCGCGGCTGCTGGATGGATTCAAGTCTGCAAAATAAAGAGGCGCTGGCTGAGTGCTCAGGGCCACCTCGGTCATGGCCGTGAGGCTGTCGGGGTGCGGGGGCCCTGCGGGGCCTCCCGTAGTCATTTCTACGTGGAGGAGGCGGTGAGGTCAGGGTAAAGTCAAGGGGGGTTGGGATGCTCAGCAGGGAGGGGCGCAGGCAGACTGTCCCCCAACCAGGTGAGGTAGGTGGGCAGGGCAGGCACCCAGATGTGTTGGAAACGAGCGTAAGCCCAGCCCCGAAAGCCAAGGCTGAGTCTTCCATGACAGGCACCTGGCCCCCAGCCTGGAGCCACAAAAGGAACTGCTGAAGGCACCATGCCGGTGACAAGGACAGCTGTCTCAAACTCAAGCCTCCATCCGGGAAGTGCCTTCCTGGGGTAGCAGGACACAGGAAAAATGAATTCCCCGGCCCGCCATACAGTTCCTACAACTACGCAGCTCAGGGAGGGATGCTTCCGGGAGGGCTCCGCTCCTGGCCAACAGTGGTCGGGCGAAAGTCTGGTGGAGAGAGGCGAAGAAGAGGGGCATCACGGGAACAGCTGGTAGGGAACCCTCCTGAAGGAGACGTTCCCCCCCCCCCCGCCGTGGAGGGTGGCACAGTGGCGCCTGCCTCCTGCCACGCCCCTGGTGGGACCCCATCCAACCAGCACGATCCACATATTTGCTCCCCACTCCTTCAGGAAGCCGCTCAGTGTAGAATCCGGGTGTCAGAACTGTGTGAGATTGGAAGCACTGCCGGCCAAGCGTCTCCCAAAGCGTGTGTCGTGAGCCCAGCGAGATGTGCAAAGGACTTCCTCGGCCGGGTGACTTTGGGAGACACTGTGTGATGGGGTGCCTTGGCGACCCCGATTCTTTGCCCCTCCCGGAATCCATGCCCTTTGCTGGGAAGCTTGGCAGTGCCCTCCCATTACAGGCGGGGCCGCCTGCCCGGCCCTTGGCCAGCTGACCAGCAGCGTGCTGGTGGCCCTGAGGGAAGCGGACTTGATCGAGCTGGGGCTTGAGGCTTGCTCTCTTGGGCCTCTGAGACCAGGTCCCAGTAGCGTGCTGGAGGATGACGATGAGATACAGGTGGGCCAGGGCCGACCTGCCATGGTGACCCGAGGAAGACCAGCTTAGAGGGACCTCCGGCCAGCACCCCCCCCCCCAACCGCCAGCCAATCCCCAGGGGATTCCAGAAACCCGGGCAGTAAATGTGTAATGTTGAAGCGCCTGGAGGGTTTGTAGCATTGTTGAAGCAAACGACAACTGATAGAACTGATACAAAGTCACAATGCACATTAGTACATTAAAGGCCCTGGCAAGGTCTGTAGGAGAGAAACCTGTTGAATTTTGCTGAGCCCAACATTCCCCAAACTCGTTCGCTCGCAGAACTCTCGTGTCCAAAGAGACATCACGAGGAAGCCATGTCCAGACAGATGTACAGCCTGAAACACAAATGAAGGCCCCCCTCGTTTTATAAATGGGGAAACCAGACCCAGAAAGGGGGCTGTCCTGGCTTCTGGATCACAATGTCTTCTCCTGGGGAGGCCGCCTCTTGCTCTAGGCAACGGTGGCCTCTCCCTTTACTGAATTTGACTTTTTGCCATCTGTTGGTTTTTAATTCACGAAGAAAGTTCTGTAGGGGCACCTGGGTGGCTCAGTCAGTTAAGCATGCCACTCTTGGTTTGGCCTCGGGTCAGGATCTCATGATTCATGAGTTCGAGCCCCGCATGGGGCTCCACGCCGACAGTGCAGAGCCTGCTTGGGATTCTCTCTCTCTCTCTCTCTCTCTCTCTCTCTCCCTTTCTCTCAAAAGAAGTAAAAATAGACTTTAAAAAAAGAAGAGGAGGAAGAAGAAAGTTTTATGGAGGACATAGTACATGCAAAAAACTGTTCTAGGCACCAGGATCACCAAGAAAAGACATAGTCCTAATCTTCTAGCCATGCGTGGTCTAGTGGAGGAGGAAGGCTAAGAAAAAGATGCTGATAATCCGATGTGAGGAGCGCTGTGAAGGGAAGGACTGGGTGCTGTGTGAGGGTATAAGAGATGGGGAGGTGACATACAAATCAGGGAAAGCTTCCTGGAAGAGGAGGTGACATGTGAATTGAGTCTTGAGGAATGAGTAGGAGTTACCTACCTAAGAAAGATGACCTGGGGAGGGGGAAGGGGAGCGGGAGGGGGCAGGGGAGGGGGAGAGGCATGGGGGAGGACCTGGAGGCAGTGAGAGGACAAGGGTCACTGAGCAGAGCTGCGTTGGTCAGGGGTCCATGCAGAAAAGAAGGTCCACTCCACGTAGGGGCTCCTGGGTGGCTCAGTCGGTTCAGCATCTGACTCTTGGTTTTGGCTCAGGTCATGCTCTCACAGTTCCAGTTCATGGGTTCGAGCCCTGAGTCGGGCTCTGCGTTGACAGTGCGGGGCCTGCTTGGGATTCTGTCTTCCTCTCTCTCTGCCCCTCCCCAGCTTGTGCTCTCTCTCTCTGAATTTTTTTTAAAAATCCACTCCAGGTGTTTTTTTTTAATATTTATTTTTGAGAGAGCACAAGTGGGCGAGGGGCAGAGAGAGGGGGACAGAGGATCAAAAGCGGGCTCTTTGCTGTCAGCAGTGAGCCTGATGCGGGGCTCGAACTCATGAACCTCGAGATCATGACCTGAGCCCAAAGTCGGACGCTCAGCCACCTAAGGAAAACAAATTCAGCAGGTATTTAGAGGTGGTGTTCCCAGGAAATATTCTTAGCTCCTCTGGCTTCTTTTTTCTATCTCGCTCGCGCCACCTGTCCCCACTTACTGAGTATGCCAGACGCGCCCATTAAAGACTCCCAAAAAGCAGGCCTCCTCACTGCTTGATCTCTTGGGGGTGAGGGGGCAGGTTCAAGACGTATAAAGGCAACTTTATTCTTTTTTTTTTCCTTAGTCTTGCCTGGAATAAATTGCCACTTTCTTGAACACACAGAAGGATGTATTATTATGAAGGTGTTCTGTATTATTACTGAGAACAATTATTCAGAACCAAAAGCCTAGAGCTGACGAGGTTCTATTCTCTGAGGAGAAATTCCAGAAACCATTACTCATTAACTTTTTTGCTTGTGAAAATAACCTTTTCCTTCCCCTTCATGGCTCTCTGCCCAAGGAAGGACTCGGCCCTCCGTGTTCGCACCGCATCGGTGAATTCACGACCGGGGAGACAGGATGGTTCGTTCTGATGGCGAGGCCAGCAGTCGGTCGCCGGGTTGGGGCCGAGTCACAGAGGAGGGATCTGAGACCGGGGCTTGGGCTTGGGAATACAGAGCAAGCGCGTTTCCAGAAAAGTCCTCCGATCACACCTAAGAGTGAATCCCCACCGGCCCGGGCTTTCCTGGTGACACGGTGGCCTCCTCACTGTGCGACCAGGCCTCTCGCGCTCTGCCCTGGTACCGGGAAGACAGGGCCTCTGGAATCAGACATCTGCCCAAACCCCACAGGAAGCGCGGGAGGCCTAATTAATTAATGTCTGTGGAACACCTGGACAGCCTCAAATGAGAGCTACGAGGCGACCACGAGCCCAATTAATTAGCACCATTGACGGAACCTTCCAGCCTTCCCTCCTGTTCCATTCCAGCCGCCTTGCCCTACCTCGGGGCCGTCAGGCAAGCAACGACAGGGCTACCGAGAGCGAAGAGGAGGACCCCGATCAGGGCCTTCGCACCCCACGGCAGAGGGCCCCCAGCTCTGGGAGTCACTCGAGGGTTCCTGGCTAGGACCTTTCTCCTCAAAGTGTCTGAGCTTCTGCCTCAGGTTATATCCCTCTTCCCTCAAACGGAGGCACTGGCGTCAAGCCGGGACACCTACCTAAAACTCTGGCCCCCGCTTGAAATGCACTGGGTCTCCCAGAAACGTCTGCCAAGCCCACCCTCCAAGGGCCGCGCTTACGTGCACCGTGCTTACGTGCGGATTCCAACACGCATCTGTTTCTCTGCCTCTAGCGTTCGATTTCTCTCCTCTGCTCTCCACCTTCGCCCCTGAAGGGGAGGGTCCGGGGGAAAAGGAGACGACGTACGGACAAGAAGGCCAAGGTCTGCTTAACGCAAAGGGAATCGGAAGTCATCCATAAACGGTGTGTGGAAACCGGGGGCTGTGTCACAGCTGAGGCCCGGTACCTCATATTACGGAAGCGATCCCTGGGCGTCTCGTTTTCCAGCTCCAAGCACAGACTTCGGCCAGCGCGGCTCCCTGGATGCAAGTTCAAGGCTGCCTTAGTGCTCCCTCATCCACAGGTCGCCAGAGCCGAGCAGGGAGGCCTGGGCGGAACGCCAGGGCGTTCGCGGAAGCCGCCAAGGTCAGGGGCCAGGGGACTGCGTGGCCTGCGTCTGCAAGATTGGGGTCTGGTGACCCGGGTTTGGGTGGCTCAAGTCTGCACGGCCAGGGGCTGAGGCCACGCTCCGCACGGTCAAGGCCTGCGTGGCCTGGGGCTGCATGGCGCTGCCACCATCACCGCCGCCTGGTCCCCCTTCTCTTGAGGCCAGAAGCCTCTCTTCACCGCCCCACCCCCCAACTCTGCTTCCTGGTCTCCAGGGAGGGCGAGGTCGCCTGGAGCCGTGCACAGTGGCCCCGGGCAATCCTGCCTCTCTCGGTAGCAATAAGAGGGCTATCTTCCTTACCTGTCCTGACCTCAGAGAGCAGGGGGCTCAAGCCAGCTGCTCAGGCAGAGGAAGGGCCCCGGCCTGCTGGCTCAGCGACCCTGCGAAAGGAACTGTCAGCCTTCATTATTAATCCCCGGTGTTAATATTTAATGTCAGAAAGCCGCACCTCCCTTCTCTGCACCATCACCAGACCGGCACGGGTCATGCCGACCAGAGCCCTTCCGTCTCAGCACCCTTAACAGCGGCGCGCCAAGAGCAGCCCGGCGCGTTTGGGTTACTTGCAACGCTCGGTGCAAAATGAATTCTAAAACAAAAGACAGCGACCCGGAAATAAGGCTAAGAAATTAGCGCACTGCATTTGAAATCGACCTTGCGCTCGGAACGTCTCGAAAACCAGGCGTCAGGTGCCAGAAAGTTTAGAAACGGGGCCAGGCTTCAGTGTAACCTTTAAGAGAGAGAAGGGTTTTGATCCGCGGACTGTTTTCGTGCCGCTGATGCATCCCAGACAGATTTCTTAATCAGTAGCAGTGGTGCAGTAGGAAGGCCGCCAACAAAATTGGAAGGCTCCCATGGACAACCCAAGATGAATTCAAGGACGGGGTGCCTGGCCGGCTCGCTCCGTAGAACATGCAGTTCTTGATCTCACGCTCATGAGTTCAAGCCCCACGTTGGGCATAGAGCTTACTTAAAAGAAAAAAAAAAAAAAAAAAAGCTGAATTCGAGATACTGAAGGAACAGGAGTATCTACCACTTAAGCAATCAATGGAGTCTTACATGTCAAAACCAGCTTGTTTCTCAACCTAGGGCACACTGTCAGCATTTGGGGAAGGACAGTCCTTCATTGCACAGGGTGGCCCCACACACAGTCCCTGCCCGCTCACCCCATATGCGCCCCCCCCCAACAGCACGACCATCCCAAACACCATTTCTGGGGCGCCTGGGTGGCTCAGTCGGTTGAGCGTCCGACTCCAGCTAGGGTCATGAACTCACTGTTTGTGGGTTCGAGCCCTGCATTGGGCTCTGTGTTGACAGCTCAGAGCCTGGAGGCTGCTTCGGATCCTGACCCCTCTCTCTGCCCCTCCCCTGCTCACACACACACACACACACACACACTCTCTCTCTCTCTCTCTCTCTCAAAAATAAATAAACATTAAACACAAACAAATTTAGAAAACTACACGCACACCATTTCCAAGGTTGGGAACGCCTGATCCAGGTGTACTGGGCCATCAACATGGGATTTTTAATAAGAAATGACTAAGCCACCGGTCCTGACCCACAGAGCCGGGCCATCCCCTCACTGAGAGGTTCAGGAAGGGGATAGGGTCTGGGGCGTGCCTCTGCAAGGTGAGGCCTCGGGGGTATCCTGCCCTTATGCCCACCCCACCCATACACCACCCCCCTCCCCAGGGCAGTGGCCTCCGCCCTTCTTGGCTGAGAGTGGACCGCCACCTCCATCAGGGGTGGGGAGGGGCCATGGCTTGCAAAGCTTTCATCTCTAGGACTTCAAAGAAGAGCCTCACAAAAAAGCCTAGAGCACAATTTTCCAGGACCCAGGAAACTGGATGATTCACCTGGGCCTTCCTCAACTTGAACCACACCTGTGAGCCCCAGACCTCACCTGGGCACCAACAACTAGCAGAGGGATTTTTTTTCTTTTTTTTTAATTTTTTTGTTGTTTTTAATGTTTGTTTATTTTTGAGAGAAAGAGACATACAGAGGGTGAGTGGGGGAGGGGCAGAGAGAGAGGGAGACACAGAATCTGAAGCAGGCTCCAGGCTCTGTGCTGACAGCTCAGTCAGCACAGAGCCCGATGTAGGGCTCGAACTCCAGAATCCTGAGATCGTGACCTGACCCCAAGTCGGACGCTCAACCTACTGAGCTACCCAGGCGTCCCATATTATCATTGTTTTTAATGTTTATTTATTTTTGAGAGAAAGAGAGCACCAGCAGGGGAAAGGCAGACGGAGAGGGAAACCAAGGATCAGAAGCAGACTCCAAGCTGACAGCAGCGAGCCTGATGCAGGGCTCGAACTCACAAACAGAAAGATCACAACCTGAGCCAAAGGTGGATGCTCAACTCACTGAGCCACCCAGGTGCCCCAACTAGGAGACGTTCTCAAAGATCCTGTTAGCAGGGGCGCCTGAGTGGCTCACTCGGTTAAGCGTGCCACTTTGGCTCAGGTCACAATCTCACGGTTCCTAAGTTTGAGCCCCACGTCAGGCTCTCTGCTGACAGCTGGGAGCCTGGAGCCTGCTTCAAATCCGGGGTCTCCCTCTCTCTCTGTCCCTCTCCCGCTAGCTTGCGTGCCCATGTGCTCTCTCTCTCTCTCTCTCTCAAAAATAAATAAACATTTTTTTAATTAAAAAAAAAAAAGGTCCTATTAGCAGATCTGGGTTCCTGACTTGGTTGGGAAAGCCATTTCGAAGGATATAAATAGAAGAGGATTTCACTGCAAGGGAATCTTCTCCCTACAATGTTATTTATAGTATTTGATTGAGAAATAATTTTCCTCCAGGAAAATGCAGAAATCTTAAGTGCACGACCTGATGAATTTTCACAAATGTACACACCCCCGTACCTTCCAAAGTTTTAGGACCATAAAAGAGAAATTTTAATTAAAATACACACACCTGGGGCGCCTAGGTGTCTCAGTTAGTTAATTGTCCAACTCTAGGTTTTGGCTCAGGTCATGATCTCGTGGTTCATGAGTTCGAGCCCCACGTTGGGCTCTGTGCTACTGATGTGGAGCCTGCTTGGGATTCTCTCTGTCTCTCTCTCTCTGTCTCTCTCTCAAAATAAATAAATAAAGTTTAAAATAAAATAAGATGCACACTTGTACACAAGCTGGAATAGCTAAAAATAAAAAGAATGATGGTAGATGTTGGCAAGGAGATAGAGCGACAGGAACTCCCGGTCTCTCTGATAGGAATGGGAAATGGTACAACCACTCTGGAAAATGTTTTTTTAATAATGTTAAATATATACCTACCATATGACCCAGCCATTCCACTCCTGGATATTTACCCAAGAAAAATGAAAGTATGTGTACATAAACGTTCATGGCAGCTTCATTTATAATAACCCAAGCCTGGACACAGCCCAAATATCCACCGACAGATGAATGGATAAACAAATTGTGGTATATCCGTGTGGCAGAATACAAGTCATCAATAAAGGGACCAAACACGCAACATGGATGAATCTCAAAATAATCACGCTGAGCAAAAGAAGCCAGGGAGTGCATACTGCATGTTTCCATTTATATTAAATTCTAGAAAATGCAAGCTAGTCTACAGTGACAGGAAGCAGATCAGCGGTTGCCTGGGGATGGGAAACGGGGAGAGGCAGGCGGAGGGATTACGGGGAGGGGGGGACGGGGGGAAGGGGGGATACGGGGAAACCTTGGGGGGCAATGGATATATTCATGATCTTGATTACGGCGATGGTTTCACGGGTGGATGCATATGTCAAAACAGATCAAATTGTATAATTTAAATATGTGCAGTTTATCATATGTCAATTACACCTCAAAAAAAGCTGTATTTTTTCTAAGATGTGTGTTTCACTGTATGAAAATTCTCCTCCGATTTTTTTTTTTTTTTAAACGCTGGAATTCTCTACCACTCCCCCCTCCGAACACAAACAAACAAATAGAAGGTCCTGGAATTTCACGTATCCTCTCAGCTTTGGCATGAAGCATGAGAAATCCTACTTGAAGCTCAAGGCCGTTTGACAGAAGCATGGCCACCTCACCTCGGCAGCGTCCGGAAGGCGGGTTGACGCTCAGACCTGCCCTCCCCAGACGTGCCCCGGGCTCCTCCTCTTATCTGGGGCTGAAGGGCACATCATAACCAAGACGATTATTCCCGGGCTTAGCCCCATGCAACGCGCACACTGCTCCCTTCTTCCTCTCTCTGCTTCTTCTGGTCTTCCCCCTCTCGGGTGACTATTCACGGCTGGGGCGCGGTAGGATCTCCACACCAGACCAAAATACTACACCCTGACAACTTCATCTCTTAATTACAGTAAACATTTACATAATGCTCGGGCCCAGCCAGTGCAGAAAGATTCGTTAATGCAGAAACATGCCCTTTAACCATCCCGTTTTATTACACAAACCCCCCAGGGACCCGAGCAGCCCAAGATTTGCAAAAGATGATGCAGAAATTGGCTGAGATATTAAGCCCCTTTCCAGGTGCAATTAAAAGTGAGCCGGAGAACGGGCTGTCCTCCCAGATAGATATTTTCTTCCTTCTGAATTCACGCCGTAAGGATTCCAGGGACGGCGGCCGTCGGAATTCTCGCATCGGCTGGAGATGGGGCTTTGCTTTTACTCGCATCTTCCCCTTCTCCGTTTCTCAATTGACACCCCGGCAGGTTTTGCTGGGAGGTCTAATATTTCCACAGCCGCCCAAGCGCAAGGGTTGATTCCAACATTATGAACATTCTGCTTGCTTCAAGCCTTTGATTCTTTCGAACAGGCCCTCTCTGGAGAGACCAGCTTTAATCACATTTCCTAGAGCAAAACCCAGCTGGCCTGGGGAGGGGCAGCCCCGGCCAGGCTGAGAGTGGGTGAGGGGAGGGCCAGAGCTGCGGTGTGGCCACGGCGGCGGGCTCTCTGCTTTCGGGAGGATTCAGGCCAGGGCACTAGGAAGGTCACCAGAAGAGGAGGAGGGAAGAGTGGGCTTTGGGAAAAGTCAAACTTGGACTTCCTCCCAACACCCCCACCTCCTCTCCACGCCCAGCATCTTCCTGGCTGTGTGAGCTTGGAAAAGTAACTCCTCGTCTCTGGGCCTCAGTGCCCATCATCTTTTGTTTTCTATGTTTTGTAAGTTTTATTTATTTATTTTTGACAGAGAGAGAAAGAGAGAGAGCAGGGGAGGGGCAGAGAGAGAGAGGGAGAGAATCCCAAGCAGGTTCTGCACCATCAGCACAGAGCCCGATGTGGGGCTTGAACCCGCGAGCCGTGAGATCATGACCTGAGCAGAAATCAAGAGTCGGACGCTCAACCGACTGAGCCACCCAGGCACCCCTTCTGTCATCTTTACAGCAAGGATGATGGTCCCTCCTTTGCAGGAATGTTGCGAGGCTTTGCTGAGGTAGTCGTGTCCAAAGCGTCCGGCCGGGGTTGGCAAGTACAGTGCCACACACGCCACGCCCCGTGGCTTCTCAGACGTACCATGATTATTTTCGTACCGTCAGCAGTATCGCCACACTCCGCAAACCTTAGGCAGCCGAAAGGATCCCTCCCGCTACCTGTCCAGCGATGAAATGATACGCGAGTCCTCCTAAGCCCCTTCCTCCCCTGACTGAAAATACGAGTTCGACATCCAGTCAGCTTATGAAAGCCTCCTCCAGGGTTCCCACCCGGACTGGCAGGAAAGGCCCCCGGGGCCGAGGCTGAGGCTGGAAGGGGCAGCCCTGAGCGGTGTGCCTCTGGGGGATGGACGCGGCCACCGCGCACAAGAGTGGCCAGATGCGAGGGCCTGGTGTGGACGGGCTGAGAACGGGGCCAGCCAGGAACCTGGAAGGGAGTTCGAAATCCAGGAAGAGCGAGACCCAAGGTCAGCCCTGGGAAGAGGCAAGTCACGGTGTGGGCTCTGCCGCCCGCGCAGACACACGCAATAGCAAGCACCGCATGACATCTTTCCGCTATTTATCTCGCGGACACTTGGAAGGCATTTTTGGCCATGCCGGGCACCACTGCAGCATCTTGCAAATGTTATTCACGCTTAACTTATTTATTTAATCCTCACCACCGCCCTGTGCAACAGATACTGTGAAGTGAGAAGACCACAGTGAGAAGTAGTCTTTCCATTGTCGTTCTGTACTTGTTCGGCCACATCAGGGGACAAAGGTCTCACCACCGCTTGTGATGGGCTCTGATATCTTAGATCCTTCCTTATTCTAACCTTTTTTTTGTTTTCATTTTGGTTGTGACCCACCCAACTGACTCCACGGCCCACTGGTGGGTTCCGGCCCACCGTTGTGAAAATGCTGGCTTAAACTCTAGGAGAATTGAGGATGCCAGTAACAAGAGGGCGGAGATGAAGCTGGCTCCGGGTGAGGGACACTCATCAGCTCGGTGATGTCCACGAGGACCGAGGTGTCCCCATCTGCCCACTCAGCTGGCCTTGGGGCCACCTCATGGGCAGGTTGGCTTCTCTGGAGGTCCTAAGGTGCTCCCGGCCATCCCAGATGACACGCTGGGGCAGAGCCAAGTCCAGAGGCAAAAGCAGGCAGGCAAGACTCTGAGCACCTTTCCCAGGGGCATATCGGTCTTCCTCAGAAGCCCCCAGTGCTCCCTTCCCCCATTCATGTCTCATTGGTTAGGACGGAGCCACAGGCCTGTTCATGACCCGATCTCTAGCCGGAGAACCAGATCGGCCACCCAGTGGAGTGAAAGATATCAGGGAGTGAGCCACCATGCCCTCCACAAGCCCACAGTGGCAGGCCTTTGCTATGGATGCCAGCCAAGAACCACAAAATCGATCTCCCGGGGTTTGCAGCAGAGGTGACAGGGCTTAATGTGGCAAAGGACAGGGACCCTAGAGTGGCCACCCAGTGAGAGTGCTGGGCTGTGGGGGCTGGATGGATGCCTGCCGAGCTGGGCTGCACACCGGGGACAGGCAAGGACTAACTTTCCCCGGGACGTTCACCCCTACCAGTCAAGGAGGCTGGTTCTCAAAGGCAGCCTGGAGGGCTAAGGCCAGTGTACGCGTTGAGGGAGTGGGGCAGGGGCCCGTGTCCCAGTCCCACCTCCGGGAAAGACCAGCAGGGGACACCCAGTTGAGGCAAGGGAGCCAGGTGTCGGGAGGCATGCGGCTGAGGGTGGGAGCGCCATCCACAGGGGCCGGGCCTGGAAAGGGGACGTGAGCACCAGACTGAGTCTGGAACCTAGCCATTCCGCAGGAAGAAACATGGACGCCATAGACTCTAAAACAAGGATCCCAGGGCCAGAAGTTCATGTGTGTTTTAGTTGTCTACCGCCAGGCAACCAACCGCCCCCACATTTGGCGGCTTGAAATAAATAATCACTTACTTGCTCACGATATTACAATTTGAGCATCAGCTGGGCTGGAGGACCCATTTCCGAAAGAGCCAGCAAGTCGACGCAGGCTGCTATCTGCCAGCTCAGAAACTCATTCCCTCACAGCTCTTCTTTTTTCTTTTTCCTTAACATTATTTATTTTTGAGAGAGAGAGCATGGGGGAGGGGCAGAGAGAGGGCAAGAGAGAACCTCAAGCAGGCTCCATGCTGTCAGCACAGAACCCGATGCGAGGCTCAAACTCACAAACCGTGAGATCATGACCTGAGCTAAAGTCGGATACTTGACAGACGGAGCCACCCAGGTGCCCTCCCTCTTTAAAAAAAAAAAAAAAAAAAAAAAAGTTTATGTCTTTATTTTGAGAGTGGGGAGGGTCAGAGAGAGAGAGAGAGAGAGAGAGAATCCCAAGGAGACTCCCCACTGTCATCGCAGACCCCGACACAGAGCTCGAACTCACAATCCATGAGATCATGACCTGAGCTCATCTTAACCTGATTACATCTACAACCACCCCGTTTCCGGGCCAGGTCACGCTCATAGGTCCTAGGGGTCGGGACTTGAAGGTAGCTTTGTAGATATGGGAGGGTGGGCAACATACCACCTCCTGGTAGGAGAATGACACGGGATTTGCAGCCAGCTTTAACCCACCACAGTCTGAGAGAGGGTAACAGGAAGAGCAACGAGGAAGTGGGCAGAGAAGGGAAAGGCGCTTGTTACTGCCGGCCCCTGGGTGGGACTCGACCCCACTGGGGACCTCACGGGGACAGTATAGCACATGCCCCAGAGTTTCCCCAAGCGGCCATAAGGCAGCTGCAGGATGCGTCCGCTGACCACCCCCCCCCCCCCCCCCCCCCCCCCCCCCCCCCCCCCCCCCCCCCCCCCCCCCCCCCCCCCCCNACCCCCCCCCCCCCCCCCCCCCCCCCCCCCCCCCCCCGCTGCCCTAGCCTGCCCTGCGCCCCTGCACGCAGGAAAAGCGTGCTGCCAAGAGACTCCCTCAGGCACAGTGTCGGTGTTTGCAGGAAGCAGTCTTCCGAGCGTGGAGGGAGGGCTCCTGGCAGGTGGGTGGAGCCCCGAAAGCGGCTGCTACAAAGGGCAGGTCAAGGCAAGTGATCAGAGGAGCGGAGCTGCCCGCCTGGCCGAATCCCAACCCCGCGGGTGAAGCCGCGAGTACAAGGCTCAAGGGCACATGGGCCTACGCAGATGAACCCGGGAGGCTGCCCCGATAACATCTGAATCAGACCAAGAGGAACCAGTGAGGGCTTCACAGGAGGGCATGGCATGGACTCCTCTTGGGTGAGCCACTGGAGGCCAGGCTGGGGACAGATCTGCCCCTGGGCAGAAGCGGGGGCCCGGACTGGGGCCTCAGCCAGGCTAAGGGGCAGGCTCCAGGCTCCGGGCTGAGCCCCTGGGGGAGCAGCTTCGGGGCCTGGGACGCAGGGTAGGAGCCAAGCAACTACCGCATGCTTCACATTTTCCCGGCCCCGCCCCGACCAGCAGCTCCTCGGACCCAGGCCTGGGGGGAGGGGGGGGTACCAGGAGGGTAGGGGGACGGCAAGGGGGCAGAACGTGCTTCCCTCTCTGGTGTTCGCCTCCGCTACCAGGCGCCCGTGGCCTGCAAAGCCGCCAGCAGAAAGCACAGCCATGAGTTTCTCATGAATGATTTTAAATGATTCCTGTTCTGTCCGTGGGGGGAAATCACGTATCGAAAATCCAGCAAAAGCGTAGCCAACTGAGGACTGCTCCGGATCGCTGCTGAAAGGCAGACGGCGTGGCCACGGGGCGTTCAAACCGCAAGGGGTCCTGGGAGAGAAACAGGCTTCCAGGGCCAAGGCCGGCGTGAGCCCGAGGCGATACCCTCTGAATATCAGGCCACGGTGCGCCCACTCCGCCCCTTGCTCGTTCGTCCGTTATGCAACGTGTAATCACGAAACAGTTGCAATATGTCACTCACTGTTCTAGGCGCTGGAAAACTGTCGTGAACGAAACAGATTTTTTTAAAAAATCCCTCTAGTCATGGAGTGTACATTCTCGTAGGGGGAGAAAGGTAGGAAACAAATAAATGGGCAGAACATGAGGTGCGTCTCATGGTGGGACGCAGGAAGAAGAAAAGTAGGACAGAGACGGGAATATAGAGCATAGATAGGAGCCAGGGGAGGTTTCGGGGTTCAAAAGAGTGACCGGGGATGTACTTGCTGAGAGGCTGACACTTCAGCAAAAGCCTCGAGGAGGTGCAAGAGGGAGCCCTGTGGACAATGGAGAAAGAGCAGGCCAGGGGACAGCCAGTGCAAAGGTCCTGAGGTGGGAGTGGTCCACTATATTCCAGGAACTGCAGAGAGGCTGGTGTGGCTGAAATGGAGGAGGGGAGATAACCGGCCTGCAGCTCAGACAAGTAGGGGCAAGGCCGACACCAGCTCAGGCGGGGCCTTCTTACAGCCCTCAGCTTTCACTCAGGTAACACAAGAAGGCTCTGGAGGATTCTATGCCAAACGGGACAGAATCCAGGGGGACCTGGGTGGCTCTGTCGGTTCAGCGTCTGACCCTTGATTTCCACTCAGATCATGATGTCACAGTTTGTGAGTTCGAGCCCCATGTTGGGCCCTGCGCTGGCAGCACAGAGCCTGCTTGGGATTCTCTCTCCCTCTCTCTCTCTCTGCCCCTCCCCTGCATGCTCTCTATCTCTCTCTCAAAATAAATAAATAAATTTTTAAAGTAAAAAAGAGAAGCCACAAAAGGGACAGAACCTGACTCAGGTTTGGGGGGACCCCTATGGCTGTTGTTTTCAGAGCAAACTGTAGAGGCCAGAAGGGGGGACACCGGTGAAGAGGCCACACAACCAGCAGTGAACATATCCGGATATTGAGAACCGCAAACGCACCAATAAATATTCTTTCAGTAGGAATTGTTTCCCCCTTCGTCACCAGCATTTGGCAGAAGCCACCTTTTCCGTCATTCCCACTTCAAGGATAAAGAAACCGACTCAGAGAAGTGAAGTCACTTCGTCAAGTTACCCAGTTGGTAAGCCCTTTGCCCAGGAGAAATCTGGCCCAGATTTCCCATGAGTCCTAGCCACGTGAAAACCAAATGTATCCAACACTCGCGTTCAGGGGCTCCCTCCTTCCTCTGGGTAAAGCAAAAAGCGGCACAAAATCCTGTTGTGTCCACCCATCTGTGGTGGATGCCGGATTCCTTCTGGGACGTCTCGTGCTTCTGGTCTTTTCCTTGGGAAGCAAAGTGGCTGGAGTCTGGGGTGGAGGAGCCAGACGGGCTGGGCTGGGCTGGGCTGAACCCCGGCTCTGACACCCACCCGTGCGCAGGGCAGCTTCCAGAAGCACAAATCTGGATTTACCTCCTCCGGCCGTTGGGTCTTTTCCCCTCCTCGGCCCAGATGGTAGCCCGGCCTTCGCGTCCCCAGCCTTTGGGCTTTTTGTGGGCAGGGTCACGGCCGAAGTTGCCAGGCATCCAGGAGCCAACCCCCTCCCAGGCTTTTGTTTTCAACTGCAGCCAAAGCTTGGAAAGGATTATATGGGATCAGCCGTTCCCAGAGCCTGTTTTGTATACCGCTGGAGGTACAGAGACCCGTATTTTTTTTTAATCATTATGGTTATGTATTTGGAAAAAAGAGAGCCAGCGCAATCAACCCATGACTTCATGAATATTATTCCTCAGGGGGAGGCTAAAATATTTGGGGTGGTTTGATTTGGCTTGGTTTTCAAAAGGTGACTTAAATTAAAAATATTATGTTATTAATTAATACCGTCAGTGGTAGAAAATGCAGCAACTGTCAGGGAGGAAGAACAGAAAAATGCTGCAGTAGGTTGTCTTGGGGGAAGAAATGAAAGGAAGGAATCTTCCCTTCCCTGCCTTCCCTGCCCCCAGCAATCGAAAACGTTTTTTTTAAAACTGTGCCCTTTCAGTATAATGGAAAAACAGGCACACTGCGAAACGTTAGAAAATACAGACCATCAAAAAGGTTAAAATAAAAAGCTCACACTCTCACGTCCCAGATATCACGGCCATTAACACCTAAGTGCACATCTGTCTTTGTCCTTCTACTGCCGGCTAGCAAATTACCACAAATTTGGCAGCTTAAAATACCATCCAGTTACTACGTGTCACTTCCGCAGCTCAGAAGTCCGGGTGGCCTCGGTTCTCAGCTCTGAGTCTCAAAGGCCAAAGTCAAGGTGTCAGCCAGACTGGGCTTTCATCTGTAGGGACTGAGGAAGAGTCTCCTTCTGGTGTTGTCCAAGTTGGTACCAGAATTCAGGTCCTCGTGGCTGCAGGACTGAGGTCCCTCCCCACTTCCTTTCCGGCCGTTCTCTTCCCCATTCCCTTCCGGCCGTTCTCTGGTTCTTGCACATTTTCAAGCCAGCAACAGCCCATGTCGCCCTTCCTGTGCTTTGAATATCTCTGACTTCTGCTTGCCTCCTTTGCCACCAGCCAGAGAAGACACTGTGCTTTTAAAAGGCTCTTTGTGGGGGCGCCTGGGTGGCTGAGTCAGATAGGCCTCCAACTTTGGCTTACAACATCATGACCTCGTGATTCGTGAGTCCGAGTCCCACATCGGGCTCGCTGCTGTCAGCCCGTCAGCTCAGGGCCCCACTTCGGATCTTCTGTCCCCTGTCTCTCTACCCCTCCCCCACTTGTGCTCCCCCCCCAAAAATAAGTATTTTAAAAAATGAGTTGAACGTATTGAAGAGAATAAGACATTTGTTCTGCAAAATGTCCCACTTCTTAGATATGACAGGTGGCTCCCTTGCGATGCCACTGAGCTTGTCTTTCTATCCCCCGTACTTCCTCTCGGCCGCAAGTTATACGCTGGTGTGGCGGCCAGTGTTTACCACCCAGGGTGTTGGCCAATTTCCGTGGTGTAAATGCTTCCACCATGGCTGCTTTCGAGCTACCAATGTGACATCCTGACATCCCGGATTCAGAGTTAGGGGGAGATGCACGCAATCTGCCAGCTCAAATCAGTTCCAGCCCCCACTGCTCCATGGATGGGATAAGGCTTTGGGAGGGGAAATGGGGGTGAAGCGGGCTGGCTGGAGAAAGACTGGAAGAGCTTCCCCACCGTCATCGCCAAAGACTGCGGACGAGGCAGCCTGACATGTGCCGCAGGAGTGGAAGTGATCGGCAGCCTCTCACCTCTAATAGGAATGTTGGGGGCGGGGAGCCGGGGGTGGAGGGCGGGTGGGGGAGGGGAGCAAACCACACAAGCTGTGGTCTCAGAAACCATAAGCAAAGACCCCCCCCCCCACACCGCATCAAGGAGCGCAGCCACGAAGCAAGCATGGCAAGGAAACCCCCCAGCGCCCCTGCTCCTTGGGTGGGCTGCTCTCCACTGATGGCCGCAGATCACCGGCACAACAGAGTCCCAGCTGCCCACAGCGCTAACTTGCTTGGCAACCATCCCTTTATTGGTTTCCTTTCCTTCCCTTCCCTGGCTCATCTCTGCACCCTTCTACTGGGGTTTCCCGGGAACCCCTTCCCAAATACAGGGCTGGCCCTCCACCCCCTGTGTCAGGTCCTGCTTCTGGGACCCGAGCGGAGCCAGAAGGCAGACAGCGGATTGGAATCGGTGTAAGGCTATTTCGAGGTTTTACGTTTTTTACAAAGGCACGTATTCATTTATTATTGATGCAATTAAAAATCAATTTTAAATAATAAATTTTTAAGAGGAAAAACTACAGCTAGAAGCCACAGAAGATTTACTGGGAGAGACCACAGCCTAGCTCCCTATCTTCTTGCCCTCACTGAGAACCCACTGTCCCCCGACCGTCATACCTCCCCCCGCACACCCCAAGACACGACAAGGGCAGGCGATAATTTTAAGAGGAGCTGACATTTGTTGAGCAGATACTGTGCAGAGTGCTTTGTGCAGATTATCTGCTTTACATACTTCGAGCACGTGTATTTATCTCCCCTCCCTCCCAAGCTCCCTTTAATATAATCGTGAAGGAACAAAAAAAGGTATAAACCCACAATAAGGAGGGGGGGGCGGGGTGCCACCAGATGAGGGATTTCAACACATTTCTGGAAGACAGAGAGCAGAAGGAAGGGTGGTGACAGGTGACACAGAGCAGAGAGCCGCAGCTGGAATCCTCCCGGGCGGGGAATAGCGAGGAGGAGGCTCCAGGGGGAGACCATGGGGGTCCCTGAGGGAAGAGCGAGAACCTGAGAACCGGGGCTGGAACCCACAACCCTCCCCGCCCCCCCCCACCCAGCACTGCCACTATCACCCCCACTGCTGGGGGCAGGAGAGCCATGGGCAAACTTCTTGGTTTCTTAGAGTTCATGCCGAGGCAGGGAAGACCTTCTGAAAAGCACCGGAGAGGCTTGTGTGTGCACAAGTGGCTTGGAAGAAAGTCCATCCCCCCACCCCACCGTCTGGGAGACCTCAGCTCCCCACAGGCCCACCTAAATGGAGCTCCCCAACCACCAGTCCCCGCCCGTGTCACACAACCACGCAATGCTCTGGTCCGCGTTCCTCCTCTGGCTCCGCGGGAAGCAACGCCTTACCCACGTGAAGAAAGTCTGCAACATCAAAGAGAAAGACAGAGAAGAACAACAGGAAAGTTGATCCTGGAGGAAACAGATAATTTGGGAAACTGGTGAGAATTTAAAGAAAGAGGAGAGAGGCACCTGGGTGGCTCAGTCGGTTGAGCGTCCGACTTCAGCTCAGGTCATGATCTCGCGGCCTGTGGGTTCAAGCCCCGCGTCGGGCTCTGTGCTGACAGCTCAGATTCGGATTCTGTGTCTCCCTCTCTCTGTGACCCTCCCCCACTCATGCTCTGTCTCTGTCTGTCTCAAAAATAAATAAACTATAAAAAAATTTTTTTTTAAGAAAGAAAGAGGAAGAAGGGGAGGGGGAGGAGGAAGAGGCGACAGAGAAGATATAGCTTGATGCGCAGATGTGAGAAGCTATCGCACCCATAAAGCAAGAAGGTGGCACTAACAATTAGGCAAAGTAGGAGCCCTCGGAAATTTCAACTCTGAGGACCGAGTGAAAGAAATTGATTGACGGCCGGAAAGAAAAAAATCAAGAGATTCTTCCAGAACATAGAGCATAATGAAAGAGACAGAAACCATGGGAGAAAAGATAACAGACATACAGAATCATCCGGGAGGTGCAACATGTGAGGAACAACAGGATTTTCAGAAAGAAAGCCCAGCAAAGACAGAAGGGAAAAAAAATCTACACATCGCCCCAAGCCTTGTGGCTTAGGACAGCCCTGGAAGAGGCGGGCTCTGCAGGGCCGGTGTGATCCTGTGCTCTGTGAGCCGGGGGGCCTTTGTTTGGTGTGTTCCATATCAGTGTCCCTTCTGGCCTCCCTTGGTGTTTAACGGTCTCAAGAGAAGCCAAGCTGGGGAGAGCGTATCCCTGGGACCCAAGTGTAAAACGAAGAGGGGGCAGCCCTGGGCCCTAGTGTGTTGGTATCAGTAGATTTCAAAGTGAGGACCCTCCAGTGGAAGGGGGCTCAGGGGGCACAAGCTCAGAGCTGCTCACTTCTTACCCGCTAAGAGATTGTCCTCCCGGAGCTAGATCCTAGAAGGCATCGGGTTTTGTTTGAAAGGGGGGTGGGGGGGTTTCCATTACAGCTTATCTTGCGGATGGGGAAGTCAACTAAGCCCGGAGGGGCAATACGGAGGTTGGTGGATGGGTCTGAGGGGAGCTGATCGGGGCAGAAGTTACATAAAAGGCTTCTCAACAGATGTTTTTGAAAGCAGGATGGGATGCCTGACAAAGGAGCGAGCCCTCTGTCGCTGGAGGTATTTAAGCAGAACCCAGAGAAACATCCATCGGGAAGGCTATGAAAGGAATCGGAACCCTAGAACAGATAAATTCAGAGAGATCAAAAGTAGAATACAGATTATCAGGGGGAGGGTTCACCTGGGTGGCTCAGTCGGTTGAGCATCCAACTCTTGCTCTCGGTTCAGGCCCTTATCCCAGGGTGGTGGGATCAAGCCCCACGTCAGGCTCCACGCTGAGCCTGGAGACTGCTTGCGATTTTTTCTTGGGAGAGAAAAGGACTCTCTCTGCCCCTCCCCTGCTCACACACACTCTCTCTCTCTCTCTCTCTCTCTCTCCCTCTCTAAATTAAAAAATAATGTTTAGTTAAAATGGTCAATTTTATGGGTGCCTGGGTGGCTCCGCCCATTAAGCATCCAATGTCAGCTCAGGTAGTGATCTCGCAGTTCAAGAGTTGAAACCCCATGTCAGGCTCTGTGCTGCCAGCTTGGAGCCTGGAGCCTGCTTCGGATTCTGTGTCTCCCCCTTTCTCTCTGCTCTCCCCCACTCGCTCTCTGTCTCTCCCTCTCTCAAAAATAAACATTTTTTTTAAAATGGCAAATGTTATGTTACATATATTTTACCACAATTTATACAATCAAAAAGAGAGGAGGGAATGAAACCCACATACACTGCGGACACCAGTCTAGCACTTTCTCAATAAGGTTAAACATACAGTTATCATATGACCCAGCAATTCTGCTCCTAGATATGTATGTAACACGTGTCCACAAGTGTTCGCACAGCACTCTTCACAAGAGTCCAAAGGCAGAAACAACCCAAATGTCCAACAGATGCGCAGATCAGCAAAATGTGGCAAATCCACATGGCGGGGTACACTATTCGGCTACGAAAGAAACGAGGGACCGACACTTGCTACAACAAGAATAACCCTTGGAAACGTTACGCTAAGCGGAGGAAGCCAGTCACGAGAGACGCGTATCGCGTGGTTTCACTTATAAGAAAATTGCAGAACAGGCAAACCTACAGCAACAGAAAGTAGATGAGGGGATGCGCGAGGCTGCAGAGCGGCCGGAGGGAAATGGGGAGTGACTGCTCGTGGGGACAGGGTTTCTCTGGGGGCTGATAAGAAGTGCTGATGGTTGCATTTCTGCGGGAGGGCACTAAAACTCACTGACATGCACACGTTAAATGGGTGGATGGTAGAATATGTGAATTATATCTCAAAGCGGTTGGAAAAAAAAGAAAAAAGAAAAGGAATAAGAGGCTTCCCACCAAGATGGAAAGTGGGGCCAGATGACCTTCTTCCATTCCAAGGCCGGGTGGTTTTCTATTCCAAGCCTTGGCGATCTTCAGATGCTTGCCCCCGCCCCCCTCAAGGTTCGGCCCCCGGAGGGCTTCTTCGGCAGCTCCCGGGCACACTCCCTCACCGCTGTGCTTGCCAGTGGCTGAGTCAGAAGCTTCCAGGAAGCGCCCCCTGCATCACGCTGTCAGCCTGGCCCCCTGGGCTGGTTTGTTTTTCCAGGGCATAAACGTATTTTATGGAGAAATAAAATGCACAATAATAAAAAGGGGGAGGGGAGTGTTTCCGCAGGCTCACATTTTATCCAAAGGGGCCGTGATTTGGCATCCCTGGCTCGAATATGAAATTATTACACAGGAATTGACTCTCGGTATCTCCGATGCTCCCTGGGATGATTGCTTCTATAACTTATGGAGACAGCCGAGCGTTTGTATTCAAGTGATCACATAAATTAATATCCATATGTGGAAACGTTGTGTTGGGAGCAGACCCGATTTCAGAACGCTCGCCTTGTAACGATCCTCGTACCTGAAGGGAAATGCCCATCCCGGGGCTCCCAGGTCTGGTTCGTCAGGGTTTGAAGGGAAAAGACGGCGGCGGCCAAAATGCTCCCCCTTTAAAGTGATGCAGAACCGTGTGCTGTGTTCAGGCGTGATGTCATCCGAGGGAAGGAAGGGAACGGCTTTTTTGGAAAAAAAAAAAAAAAAGATTTTTTTAAAAATAAATAAATCCGAAAGCATGTGCCTTAAAATGTAATGTTTTGCTCCTCGGGGATGGGCTTAGCCCAAAGTTCTAATTATACGTGTGGCAGGAAAGGCCTCCCAGGCTTCATGCTTGCCAAAAGCTTTGATTTTGCTACGTGACAGGAGACAAAATTATTCCTTTCTCCTTAAGAGACTGCCAACACCGTGCCAAAGGATAGGCGGGGGTGGCAGCTCCCGCAGGAATTAATGACGGGCTTTGTGAGGGCAGGACAGGGGATCGGGAAGTACAGACCCACGATCCTGCCCTCAGATCGCAGATCACATAGGGGACACCAGAAGCCATGACTGAGCAAGGCTGCCTGGGGACACAGTGCCCCGCACAAGTCAAATGCTCAGAAGAGATCTGCTGAATGAAAATGCATGGGGGGGTGGGGGGGAGCTGGGTGGCTCAGTCAGTGAAGCGTCCAGCATCGGCTCAGGTCACAATCTCACGCTTCGCGAGTTCGAGCCTCGAGTCAGGCTCTGTGCTGACAGCTCGGAGCCTGGAACCTGCTTCGGATTCTGGGCCTCCCTCTCTCTCTCTGCCCCTCCCCCGCTCACGCTCTGTCTCTCCCTCAAAAACAAATAAACATTAAAAAAAAATTTTTTTTAAAAAAAGAAAGAAAGAAAATGCAGAAGGACGGGCACCTGGGTGGCTCAGTCGGTTGGGCGTCCAACTCCTGATCTCAGCTCCGGTCTTGACCTCAGGGCTGTGAGTTCAAGCTCTGCATTGGGCTCCATGCCAGGCATGAAGTACGCCTATATATTTTACTTAAAAATAAAATAACAATGATAACAATAATTAAAATTTTAAAAATACATACAGAAGGAGACAAACAGAGGCACACAAAACTACTTCCACCTCTATGTACTCCCTCAGTCGTTCATTCAGTACGTTGGCAAAGCCCCAAACCTCAGATGAGCCCTCTCACATGGTGCACATTTCATTCCATTTCATTCATTCTGGAGCTGTTCAACACGGGGGGCGATTTATAACCTTTTCAGGTGATGCATGACAATCGTGGGCTCAATCGAAAGTGCTAGATAGATAGGGTCAACCTCCTGCAGACTCAGTCACTTCCCTCCCCCTCCCCCGACCGGCCTTCTCACCATGGACCCTCCCCTGTCCAGGTGACAGCCCCCAGCCTCACACAGGACTTGCTGAACTTAAAGTGCTCGAAGCCTTCTTTTCTAGATTAAGAACTGAACAAGCATGGGATAGTACAATTGCCTCATTCCACCGCACCGCAGTCACAAACTCGTTTTGCCTTTACAAGGAGAACAGCAGACTTCCAAGAAACCACGAGAAAGGTACTTCTAAGGTTTTGATGGAATGGAGCAGCAGTGATGTGCTGGTAAAGATTTAACCACTGGCTCTCGGGGAGGGGGAAGGCCAGCAGAGCCTCAGCTATTCCCCATCATCTAGAGAAGAGTCCTTGATCCTCCTCCCACCCAATCTCTCCTGGCTTTTTTTCAAGTTTACTTATTTTTGAGAAAGAAAGAGTATGCAAGCAGGGGAGAGACGGGGGGCGGGGGGGTGGTGCTGAGGATCCAAAGCAGGCTCTGTGCGGACAGCAGCAAGCCCGACGCAGGGCTCGAACTCACGAACCACGAGATCATGACCTGAGCTGAAATCAAGAGTATGCTTAACGGACGGAGCCACCCGGCGCCTCCCTGCTGGTTTTTGAAGGACTCAAACACCAGACACCCAAGAGGAAAGACTCACCACTCCAGAAGCCTAACTGTCATCTTTTCAAAGGTTACACTTTCCCACGGCCCAGGATCTCATGCCAAGAAAATGGCCATCGAGACCGTTCCCCACTAAGGATGAGCGGCAGAGCGACAGAGACACCACGGAGGGGGGAGTTGGCCGGCAGTGCCTACAGCAGATTCCATGCCCTTACCTGGACCTGGAGCCGTCCTCCATGGCAGCCCAAGAATGGATTTCCTTCAGGGCAGCGCGAGCCCCCATCTAGTTTGGCCTCCTCCTAGATCTTCTTCCCTGTCGCCCACAAGGCCACTGCCATACCTCTGGCTTCGGGCCTTTGTAGCTGGGCCCCCAGCCTCGGTTCACGCAGTGTGGCCCACTGTGTCCTTGCTCGGTGATCTCCCTCGCCCCAGCCCCTCTGTGCACCCCCCATGGGCAGAGTACACCCCCAGGTCCCACTAATGTGGGGCTCAGCCACGTGACTCACTTTGGTCCATGGAATATAAGTCAGGAGGGTACAGTCAGAGGTTTGAAACGTGCTTCCAGGTAGCTGGTGCAAATTTGACGTGGAGTGAGAGGTGTTTGGAGGTGGCTTCAATCCAACCCCCTAGGCTGGAGCAGAGACGCCACAAGCATCCATGGGTGAGAAATAGGGTTTGTGGTGAGCCACGGGGGTTGGGGGGGGGGTGTTTGTTACGCAGCTGGGTGGTTGCAATAGCTACTACATCCATGCCAGGTCCTGATTAAAGATAGAGGCTCAAGGGGTATCTGGGAGGCTCAGTTAGTTAAGCGTCCAACTCTAGAGTTCGCCTCATGTCATGATCTCCTGGTTTGGGGTTCGAGCCCCATGTCAGGTCCCGCGCTAACAGCGAGGGGCCTGGCTGGGATTCTCTCTCTGCTCCTCCCCGGGTTGTGCTCTCTCTCGGTGTCTCTAAATAAACAAATCGACCTTAAAAAAAAAACAGAGAGGGGCGCCTGGGTGGCTTAGTCGGTTAAGCGTCCGACTTTCGCTTAGGTCATGATCTCGCGGTTCGTGGGTTCGTGCCCCGCTTCGGGCTCTGTGCTGTCTGCCTGCTCAGAGCCTGGAGCCTGTTTCTGTCTGTGACTCCCTCTCTCTCTGACCCTCCCCTGCTCACACTGTCTCTCTCTCCTGGAAATAAATAAAACATTAAAAAAAAAAAATTAAAAAAAAAAAAAAAAAAACAGAGAGAGCCTGGGTCAACATGTTGATACAGAAGACTTGGCTTCACACCAATATGGTGTCAGAGACCTTCCTGCAAACCAACTTCCAAGCACACCAGCACTTAAAGGGGGTGCACATACATTTGCCCACTTATGACCGTGCACGTGTGCCTTCCTGAAGTAGGGGTGGAGTCTGGTTTATTCTTTTTCTCTGACAACAAATCGTTTGCTAAGGCCCTACTGTATACCAGACACTGGGCGTCAGGTACCTGGAGCCCACCATCAAGAAGGCTGTGGCGGTACTCAGGAATGCAGATACAGAGTGCAGGGCATTCAAGAGGGAAGGAACCCTCACTTTTCAGGTTCAAAAGAAGCAGCGGGAACCAAGAAAGGCTTCACAGAAAAGGAAGACACAGAAGTCCTAAAGGGAAGAGCTGGGCTCAGCTGCAGGGCACGCAACATTGAGTTCAAGTGTGCCCCCAGAAGGCGTGAGATCAGGCCCATTAGCGGGAACGGTATGCTGAGTCAGGTCACAGTCGAAAGACTTGGTATTTGCACTCTACCCGATACAAAAGATTACTTACAGCTACAATCATCGAGACGGCGCCTGGGTGGCTCCGTTGGTTGGGCGTCCGACGTCAGCTCAGGTCATGAGTTCGAGCCCCACGTCGGGCTCTGTGCTGACAGCTCAGAGCCTGGAGCCTGCTTCGGGTTCTGTGTCTCCCTCTCTCTCTGCCCCTCCCCCGCTCATTCTCTGTCTCTGTTTCTCTCTCAAAAATAAACTTAAAAAAATGGCATTTTGTCCTTGTCATCTTTCGATTAAGTCCACCTGACCCTCTCACCTCTATTATAAATACCCTCCTGTTTTCTTCTGGTTCTGTTCTATGCTTGTTGCTATATTTTTGCTTTGTTTGTACAGTTAACACGAACGCATCCAGAATTTGGGGCGGGGGGGGAGGTGCGCAGACAGGGCCCGGCATGAGCTACAAACCCAAGTTAGTCCTCCACACCAACCAATAAATTGTACACATGGCATTTATTAAATAATTATTCCTGTATCTGCTATTTGGTTATTTTGGTTTGTCACGGATTAAGTTATCACCCCTTGACATTTGAAGGGAATAAAGAAAAAAAGACTCAGGATTCTATTTTGTGGGTAAGAAGAACCATTAGCAATTTCCAAGCATAACAAAGCAGACTTCCTATATTTGGAGTTAATCAGAGGGAGGTGGGCGGAATGTAGAAGGTAGAGCGGACCTGGAGGTAAGGAGACTGGCTGGCAGTCTTAGATGATAAGACCTAAACGCAGGTAGGGACCACAGAAAAAGATACAAAGCTACATTTATAAAATGAGAATGTGGTAGCTATACAGAATCATCTAGAGCACGGACTCACAAATACTCATTCTACAAATGAGGAAACCGAGGGCCAGAGAAGTGAAGTCACTTGCCCAGGACCACACAGTGAGTTAGAGAAGAGCTAGAAACGGAGCCCAGGTGTATCAAGTAAGAATGCTATAAGTAACAGAAATCCTGAGGCATCTGGCTGGCTCCATGGTAGAACATGCAAGTCTTGATCGCAGAGTCATGAGTTCAAGCCCCATATTGGGCATGGAGCCTACCAAAAGAAGAAGATGAAGAAGAAGAAGAAGGAGGAGGAGGAGGAGGAGGAGGAGGAGGAGGAGGAGAAGGAGAAGAAGAAGAAGAAGAAGAAGAAGAAGAAGAAGAAGAAGAAGAAGAAGAACAAGAAGAAGAAGAAGAAATCCTACTAACAGTGGCTTGAGTAAAAGGAAAAGACAAAAGGGGTTTCTTTTTCTCTTGTAGGAGAAATCCAGAGAAACATACAGAATCCGGAGCTCATGCATCTACTTAGGTTATCACAGACCCCCCTATCCTCCCACTCTGCTGTCCACTGCTTGGGGGGGGTGGCGGGGGGTTCATCCTCATGGTGCCAAGATGGCTGCTGCACCTCCGGGCACAGTATCTGTATTCCGGGGTCGGGGGGGGGGCGGGGGGAAGACAAGGATTAAAGGTGTTCTCTCTTCAAGAGAATGTTTATCTGTTTGGGAAAGGAAACCCTTCCTAGAGATTATTGCTTACCTCTCGTTGGCCAGAACTGAGTCACATGGTCACCACCCACTCTCAAGTCGCCCAGCAATTTGAGAATTTCACTATCTCGCCTCTGTGGTAGAGCATGAGAAAGCAGAAGGGAGTTGGAACGGGTGTGAGTGAGACTAACTAGAGTATTTGCCTGATACCAGGTCTCTTATCTCCTCGTCCAGGGCTCTCTGTAGTTTACATGGTGACAGGGCTGGCCTCGCCAGGGTAGGAGGGGTGAGGGGCCACACTACTTTATCTAGGCCAGAGCAAGGGAAGATGGCCACCTCTTTCTCAGATATCGATAAGGCTTCCTGAAACACTCGAGGCCTTAGAAGCTGCTCAAAAGAAGGGAGGCAAAGTCTGGAAGCCTGGCGGGCAAGGGGGAGGTAGGGGTATAATTCACACCACAACAAAACTAATAATTACCGGTACTTGGTCTCCAGACCCGGGCCTGGGAAGTGTCTTGAAAGTAGAATATAGAAGAGCAGATTAAAGGAATGGATGGGAGTCAAGAAAATGTCCTTGGGACGAGGGCAAAAAAACAAAACGGAAAACCAAACGAAAGGAAGTTGATCTTGGGAGGTAGCTTGGGAGGGGTTTGGGAGCAAAGCATGAAATCTTGGACAGTCTCTGCCAGAAATGAAAGCAACCATTCTCCCCTGGCACCAACCAGGACGAAGATGCCCAGCGTACTAGGTTGACTTTCTGGATGGGTCCTTGGAAACATGCAAAGAGGCCAGAGAAAGGGAACTAAAATGATGACAAAGCTCGTTGGGCCAAGCACTGTGACAGGAGAGATCTGGGTTCCCATTCTGGCTCTATATCACCTAGATTGCACTTCCGGGGACCTGTCTGGGGATAAGTGACCTCTCTGCTCCCCCAGGATGGCAGGGAAATCAAGGGACGTAAAAGCCAGATCAAAGTGATTTCAGCAGAGGAAAGGAATTTATTGGCACACATAACTGAAATAGCGTGGGGCAGATCCGGCTTCAGGCTCAGTGGGATCCAGGGGCTCATACAAGTAAGACTGCATTCGTGTGATTCTCTTTTCCACTAGAAGCAGCAAGTTCTGAAACTGTCTCTCTGAGACACGCTCAGGTCACAGACCTACCTCTGAACCGATCGGTGCGGCCACAGTGGGGCAAGGGGCCAGGTTCAAAGGCTCTGTGTATCCCATTCCTGCAGCCAGGAGATGGGGTCAGACCCCCTCCCCCAAACCACCTGGACTGAGAGTCAGCCATAAACACCAAAACCTCCCCATCAAATAAAAAACTGCCTTTTCCTTGTATCCAGTCTTGAGGATTAGAACCCTGGCCACTTCCAGTCTTGTGAAAGAAATTGTCAGAAAGGCTGGACTGAAAAGGCCCTTTGAAGCTATCTCTCCCCACACCCGGGCGCGGAGGGAAAGAGGCCTGCCTAAGCGTGTACGGCTAGATCAGCCGCAGAACAGACTAGAAAAGACTTACAAAAATTCAGCCCAGCATTCTTTCACTTCTGCCTGCAGCTTCTCTGGGAATGGTGTATAAACGACTAAGCAAAACCCTGGCGAATGTCACCAAAAATGGGGACAGGGCTGGCCAGCCTACTGCGATAGCTCAGCGCAGAATTTCTTTAGCAGGGAAAGAATCCTCTTGGGAATGATGGAGGCTGGGGGTCATAAAGGGTCCAAAGGTCTGAGGCCCTGGGGCCCAGATCAGGGACAGTGTGGCTGAGGAGGGAGGTGGTGGTGGGGCGCTTTTCCACGACAGCCTGACTTGGGTTTTAGAGGACAGGTCCAGGGCTGAGGGACCCCCCCCAAAGACATCCCAAAGGGGAAAATACGGCCCCTGCACCTGACTCACCTTTTTCTCCCCCCTCCCCGTCTTTTCTTACAGGACCCAAGTGGGAACACCAAATGGCTTCGGACCTTAAGGAATCTGAACAGATTATCGTGATTACTTAAGGGTTTTCTGGAACTCTGAGCCAAGCGGGAGAGAGAACGAAGCTTCTAAAGTTCTACCCTCCCCGCGATGGGTCAGATAAGTGTGCGGCCTGAGCAAACAGACAAACCATGAACATTTCTTCCATTAACTCTTTCAAGGTCTAGAAAACACCCGTTGGAGGCCTTCCTATGTCCCCACGGGGCCCCGATACTCTAGAATTTACCAGGGCAAGCCTTCGTTCCTTAAATAAAAGTTCATGACCCAATTCCTTTTCCATCTGGTTTTACTCATCCCAGGTCCCCCAAAATAGTCAGGCCATCTCTTACTTCCGGGTGGAAAGCGGCCTTAGGGAGAAAGGCCTCCCTTTCCTGGCGGGGGCAGGGCAGGGGTGACTCAGCAGGGCATTCTGTTGGGTCCCAGGAGCACCCCACTTTGCCTTGCCCCCTTTCTCAGCTGCTGCAGGGCCAGGCAAAGACTGTACCAGAGGCCTCACATACGGTGCTCACGAGGGGCACCCCACCTGCCAGTCACCCCGGCAACAGAACCAGGCCTGGTGGCCCCTCTGTGCAGGTATCACATGCCTCACCAGAGCACGCGCGCGAGGAGCACCTGAAAGGTAGCTTCAGGCCACATACATCGCCAGGAGCTTTTGCTGGAAAAGAGAAAAACGCAGGAGACGAATGTCCCTAGTTCTGCAGATGTAAGCGGGGACCGGCAGAACTGAGGTGAGGGTGGCTGCTGGCCTGTGCCCGGGGAACACTGTCACAGAGCAGAACGCCGCAGTGTCACAGCACAAAAGCAGGGAATGGCTACTTTCAACTTCCCCTTGAATTTGCAAAAAAAAAAAAAAAAAAACCCAAAGAGTGAACTGTGCCTGTGTACACCCGAGGGCTCAGAGTCCTGAGTCCGGGCCTGTCCATGTCTGGGGGAACACCGACTGATTCAGGCCATGGGTTTTATGTCAATGAAGGGTAGACCCTACACTGGCAGCTTGAGCAAATGAAGAGAAGTGGATTAAAAAAAGAAGAAGAAGCGCTTTTGAATTCTGGATACAACCCCGACGAACGCAGGCCAGGAGGGCGCTGGGAGTTATCCAGAGATTGGCAAACCCCGTGGGCCCTGCCAATTCCACACCGGGGATAGGGGTGTCGGAGGGGGCGTCGGGGAGGGGGGCGGGTGGTTTTATCAACTCCTCTTGGGGCTTCCTGGGAATGGGCCCACCCAAAGCCAGCCCTCTGTCTGGGCCTCCCTAGACCACGCAGCGCCGAGGCCTCCCTTCCACCGGGCCAGAGCCGCGAGGGGCCTCGGGTCCCACCCCACCCACCCCCCACCCTCCCGCGCCATCTCCAGTCCTCCGGGCGAGGGGGGTCAATGTCGTTCAAGTAATTTCTCTGCGAACACAAGATGGCAGCCTTAAATAAATGCAACCCTGCGCAGCTTTTAATCTTACACATCATTAAATTCCTAATTTACACATTATGTTTTCGTGGGCCAACCCATAACTCATTAGTGTTGAACTCACGAGGTATAAAGACCAACGCACGACGGGCGCCGGGGCGCAGTCACCTGCCTGGGTTAACAGCTCCTGCCTCGGGGGCAGGGAGGAAGGCGCGAGAAGGCCGCCAGAGCGCCCACGGGGCCGAAGCCAGGGCGCGGGTGAGCCCTGGGTGCCAGGCCCCGCGTTGCAGGCCGCGCTCGACACTCTGCGGCCGAGGAAGTGTCGGGGCCAGCTCCCTCCCTTCCCTCACGGGTCTCGAGGGCGCGCGCGCGCGCACCCACACCCACACGCACACGCTCACACTCGCACACGCGGGTGGCCGCGCGGGGCTCCGAGCGGCGCAGGCCTCCTTGGCAGACATCTTCCTGTGGGAGGATTTCAAACGAGCCGTGAAAGCCAGAAACTACACGGGTTACAAACTCCGGAATCCCTGGCCGGCCCGGGCCCCCTTCCCACCCCCGACGCGGCCCCTCCGCTCGGCGCGGGGCCAGGAACCCACCCAAGGGCAAAGCGCGCCCGCCGACGGCGCGGGGAGATCCGCGGGGCGCGGGGACTGCCCGAAGTCCCGTCTCCCTTCCGACCCGGGGACCGGCGGCCCGAGTGCCGCGCAGCCCAGCCCGGCCTCGTCCGGCCGGGGTGGCCCAGGGCGACCCGAAGCGGCAGTGGGGTGGAGGGCTGGCCGCCGCTCTCCAGGGGACGACGTCACCAGGGCGCAGCTGACGGCCCCAGGCCGCGGCCAGGGCGCCCCACAAGGCGGAGGGAGGCCGGTGCCGGGAAGGGCCTGGGGGTGGGGGTGGGGTGGGGGTGGGGGGCAAAGGCAGCGGCCCTCGCCCCGGGGCGAGGACCCAGGCGGGAGCGCGGAGGCCGGCTGTCCCGGCGGCGCAGGCTGGGAACGGCCTCGCCCCGCGCAGAGCCGGCCAGGGCCTCGAGGTGCTCCGCGCCTTCCCAGCCGAAAGCCAGCCCCGCGCCTTGGCGGAGCGGGAGGGAGGAGGCCGGGCGCACGCCCCGCCCTCGCCGCCCGCGGTCACAGGGGCAATTACACTCCTCGCTGCAGACGGTTACCAGCTCGCCCGCGCATCCCTCTCCCCCCCTCCTCTCCCCTCGCCTCCCCTCCCCTCCTCCGCCGAACTGCTGGCTCCATCTTAGCGAGCGCGCCCGGGAAGCCCGGCCGGGGCCGACCGACCGCCGCCGGGGGACCTCCCGGGGCTTCTCGCGCGCGCGGCGCGGGCCCCAGGTCGCCCGGAAGAGCCCTCCACACCCCGCAGCACGTCCCACGAGCGCCCCAGCCCCAGAAGCGGCCGTGGCGGTCCCGAAGGGGCGACAGGAGCCTTCTCCACGCGCTGCAAGACCCCTGCAGCCCCTCTTTGCCCCGCAATCCTGCCCCCAGCCCGTGCAGCCACCCTGGCGCCCCAAATCCCAAGCACGCCTCCGTTTGCCAGGTCTCGCCTGCGTCTAGCCGGCGTGCTTTCCAATTGCCAAGCGGACGCCTAGACCACATGCCTGAAACCTCCGAGGCTTTTGCGCTACCCGGCCACCTCGGCCCGCAAGCAAAGCGCCCCCCCCCCTTCCCGCTGTGGTTTTATACTATTCCGGAAGGTGTCTTTGACGCCGTGAATGAAAACTCAGGTTTTGGATTAAGGGCTTCATTTCCAGCCAACTGGGATTTGGGGCAAATTGCTTAACCTCAGTTTTCCTTACCCGCAAAATGGGAGACGTGCCGCCCATACCCATGCGTGGCTGTGGGGTTTAAAGAAGATAGATGTATATGGGAATGGCTTGGCACAAACTCCTGGTGGTAGAACTGCGGCGGCACCAAAAGTGAGGTGGCCTTCTTCCGGCCAAGAGTGAACCCCTGCGGCGTGCAGGGCCACAGCTCACAAGTCGAGGTGAGCCCAAGCCACCGACCGGGCCTGAAGGGAAGACAGAGGAGTCGAGGGACAGCCGAGGGAGCGAATCGCTCAGCCTGCCGCCTGTGCAGATGAATGGGGCTCTGTCTGCGGCTTCCGCCATTCCTGCGCCAGGTCTGCAACGCCTAAGGCTTAAACCTGGCGCGGCGGTAAATTTAGCCTGAAGGCAGCGCCTCCTAAGGGGCGGGGATGTCTCCTAGGAGGAAGGAAAGGGAACTGGGTAAGAAAATGGAGTTGCCTCCAGGAAGAGGCATCAGGGAGAGGAAACAGTCAGGGCCGCTAGCAGTCCAGTGGCAAAAAGAAATCGGACGCAAAAGAGGAAAAAAAAAAAAAAGGCTCCCCAGAAATTGGGCCACCGTGGGAGCCGCGAGACAGACTTCCCATCTGGGAAGGGCTGCCTACGGGTAATTGGGTTTGCTCGAGTTGCCTCTATAATTAATAAGTGATTTGACTTGGAGATTGGAAATAGTCGTTGAAAGGAAGCCGCGGGCGTAGAGGTGCGAGGCCCGCGAGCCTCCCTCCAAAATCCAATGACCGCGGAGGAGGACGGTTTAAGGAACACGAGGAATGTGATAATATTGGCATCTAACCTTCTAGTGTTTGAGTAATTCGTTGCTTAGCTACTTTGGATAGGCCATTATTTTGCAAACTGGAAACATTTGCAAGTGGTGATATTTTGCTCCTGCCTGACGCAGGGGCTGCAAGCCTACCTCGGCTCTGCTGAACTCTTCGAAATATATATGCATAAATTGTTCCTAATGAGACCATCTGTTTTTTATGGCCCCTCTGGAAGCAGGAGGAACCCGAAGACTGCTCTGTCTTGCAGAAAGCTGTGGCCAGGCAGGCCCGGGAAATAAATAGGAAAGATTAGAAGGGTGTACGTGATTTAACAATACGCAGACAGGAGGGGTTCAGTGGTCGAAATGTATGCTTGGGCTCCCAGGAGTGCGGGACACTTAGGGTGACTCTGGGCTGCGGGGAGCGCGAGGATTCCAGCCAGCAGGCCTCCTAGAAGGCCCAGGGACTGTGCGGGTCTCCACAGCACACACGAACCTCGTTTTTTGCATGCCTACAACGGCACTAGAGCCTCCACGCGAAACCGCAAACCTGCCACCGACCGCCACCGGCGGTAGGGGGACGGGGGCCGGCGTCGCCCACAAGCCTGGGCCTTGCCCTCCTCCCCTGCGGAGGTGAAGGGAGCCCAGCCCGGGGCACGGAGCCTGGGGCACGGGGCCTGAGAAAGCACCGCACCCCACCCCCGGGCCGGAGCCCTGCGCTCACCTGAGGCCTGTCCCAGAGGCTGAGCTTTCCGCCCGACGCGCGTCTGGCAGGCTCAGCGGCGCGACCTGAGCCTGCACCGAGGGTGGCAGGGCAAACACTTTTCGCATTACCCGGTGACTGTTAATTGGGCAGTGCAAAAGACGCCGAGCCTACCCCTTTGTGGTGGGGGAGGGGGTCAAGAGTGGGCAGTGGGGGCTGCTTAATAATAGAGGGGCTGCCCTGGGGAGCCTCAGATATCGGTAACCCCCATGATTAATTCATAACTCTCCACTGCGCCTGGCACCGTCTCGGGTCTTTAATCGGTTCTGAATGTCAGCGAGGCTTCCCCGACAGGCTGAGCGCAGCCTTTTGAATGTGTTGAAAGTCGCTGCGCGCACACCAGGAGACAAAGTTGCCATCTGCTCCGGGGACCACGGCAACTGGGCGCTGGGAGGGGCCTTCCTCCCGCAGCTCCGGCTGCCCCGGGCGGCCTCCTCTTCCCGGCCGGCCCCAATCCTGCCCCAGAGCCAACACTGGCCCCCGCAACATCCCCGCCCCCCCGCCCTGGGCGCACGCCTGGTGGAAACTCAGGCTCGCGGCGTAGTAGAGCGTTGCGCTGGGGCGCACGGGGAGCCTCGCCGTCACCGAGACCCAGGCCTATGCTAATGAGATTATGGACTAGGGCTGTTTACGTGCGCGGGGGTGGAGGTGGGGGCGGGGCGCAGATAACGTGTGGGGACAAGGATGACTTAGGGGAGAGGGGGAAGCCCTGAGAGAACAAAGCTCCAGGCCGTTGGCCTCCCAAGAGTCGCAGAAGTGACCGCCACAGGCTCGTGCACAGGCGGAAGCGGGGGGGAGGGAGAGAGGCCGGGCCTGAAGCGCCCTCGCAGGTTTGGAGGACGCTGAGGGCACAGGGGGTGGGGAAAGTCGGAACCCGTAGCTAAAGGTTTGGCCCTTAGGCTAGTTTTTAAGGAAATGGATCTCAGGAAGGGGAGGAGGCACAGCGCGCCCCGGAGAGGTAGGAGGGAGAAGCCCTGTCCCCCTCATCTCCCCCCCCAACCCCCAGCCAGCAGCGGGTGTGCGGTGACCGACCTCCCCGCTCTGGACCAGGAGGGGGATGGAGCCGTCTGGCCGCCGCGGGTCTGTGCTTCCGCACCGCCCCCCGCCCCCCAGCTCTGCGCGTCGCCTGTCCCCGAGCGCCTCGCCTCCCAACTGTAATTCCACACTCCCGCGAGCGCTGGGGCTGCGGAATCGTTTGAGGGAGTTGGAACTGCATCAGATGAGCACGCCGGGAGGTGAGATCGGGTAGGAAATCGTCGAAACTTAAAGAGTTGTGCGCCGTCGCCTCTCCGCCCCCCCCACCCCGCACACACACATAATTTCCCCTCCCCCTTTCCAGCCGCCACCTCCCCCACCCTCTCGGTTCTTCAAGGTTTGCAGCCCAGTCCTGTCATATGGTTTTGTTTCTGTGCTGCTGCTTTTTTTCAGACACGAAAATTGGACACGTGGAGAATTAGCCCGGCTGGAGAAGCGCTGGGTGCAGACTGAAACAATGGTGTCCAGCAGCGGAGCGAAAGGAGGCACCTTCCCACTCACCCCTAAGAGCAGCAGCCTGGGTGCATGGTGGGAGCACCCCATCATTGCCCAACCCTTCCCTCAGAGCCTAGGAAAGGTTTAGCGTGGACCCCTTCCCAAGACACACGCCCCTAGGTACGCCTGGGGTCTTTGGGGACTTATAAATAAGGGACTCTTTTCCCCTGGGAAGGTGCTGTATCAAAGACGCCACCCCACATTTTAAAGTTTAAAGACCCAACTGGGCTCCAGGCTCTCCTCCCTTTGGCGAGTGTACCTTTCCTAGGCTGCTCAGAGCCGCCCCGCTCTCGTCCATCCGATGAGCCAGTCTCCCGGTGGCTGGACCCCAAGAGCAGCTTCCTTTAGCCATTGTCTTTGCCAGAGGCCCCCACCTTCCACTGCAGCCCTAACCCTGGTCCTCAGTTTCTGTGAGCCGCCCCCCCCCACCTCGACTCTGCTCCACAGGTAGCAGCCACAGTCCCCACCCCCAAGCAGCTCTGCTCGCCTCCCCGAGCTGGCCTGAGCACCCTGCGCCCGGGCACCCCCACCCCGCAGCACAGAAGCTCTGCCTCCCAGAGCCGGTTTCCTCTTCCAGGCTCCTGTCAGAGCTGCTGGGGCCGTGGCAGCGCCTGCCCGCAGCTCCCTGTGCAGCCCTGAGTGTCCCCGCAGCGTGTGCGGCAAGCTGTGAATCTGCCTTCTCTTCCCTTCCTGCAAAGGTCAAGCCATCTCCTCCAGCATGGCCGCAGTGCACTTCTGGATGCAGAGCTCCTACGCTGCAGCCTGGGCCTGGAGATGGGGTGGGTATCTGTGCAGGGGGAGCAGGCACCCACCCCACCCGCCCAAGCCGGGGGGGGGGGGGGTGGCGCAGGGACCAAGGGATGAGATTCAGGAAGGGAAACCGGGCAGGCAGACCCCAGAACGCAGTTCGAGATTTGCAGCCAGAGACTGAAGAGAGAGAGAGAAACCGAGGCAAAGGCTGTTAGGCCTTGACTCCTGAAAAGGAGGCCCTTCTCCCCCAGGGGCTGCCCTGGGGCAGGTGGGGAGAAGAGGCCCCAATGTCTGCACTGGGGCCTGTGCAGTTCCTGGGGCCCAAGCACCTCCCATCAGGCTGTGCTTCTCTCCAAGCAGAAGGCAGAAGCAAGCAAAAGGGCCAGGACTTAGCATTCAGAGGCCACGAGTATCAAGTCAGCTACCCCCCGCCCTCCAAAGAGAGACCCCAAGAGAGGCTTTTCTTCCACCGCAGCTCCAGGGGGAGTTCTGCAAGCGGCAGGAAACCTACAACATCCCGATGTGGAGACAAATTAGAGGAAACGCCATTAAAACTTGCTTCCTCTAAAGAGCACTAACCCCCGTTTTCTCTGAACTGTACCTAAAAAGTCAGGAGAGAGAACTCGTTAACTTTTGTTTGGTTTAACATTGCCAGCTTCAAGTCAACCGTGGGCCCCCCGAAGGTTTTGTAAAATATTTAATCTAGCTCAGACAATTTCCTGCAGTCCCTAACCGGACCACCCCACTCACTAAACAGCTGCCAAAAGGCAGGTTTGACTGCAGGCTGGCAACCGCAGGCCTTCCAGCGGGCCTGGCTGGCCCGGGACCCTGGGCCCAGGAGTCTGGACAAGGCCCTTGGCTGAATCCAGAGAGACCAGATCTGGGTTCCCCGGGAGGTCCAAAGCCGTAAGGAAGGAGCCCAGGAAATGAAGCCAAAGACATTCGCTTTTCTCACCAAGCTGGTATGGTCTGTATGAGGTGCTGGCCCTCACCCTCCCTGAGGTCTGTGAAATGGGCCTGTGGAGGTCTCCCCTCTCTGGCGCCACTGTGCATTCTGCAGAGTGGCACTATAGGAGGGGGGGACTCCGTGTGTGCCGCCCAGCGCCCTCTACTCCCATCCGATCGCTGCTTTCCTCCAAAGCATCTCACCAGGGAACCCAGCCAGCCAGAAAAGGATCCTTCGACTGCGCTGAGCCTCAGCCCCTTCCAAACGTGAGGCTCACGGGGAGAACTCCTGCTCTGCCCAGTTTCCATTCCCGCTTCCAGAATAACGAGCCGAAAACATGTGTACTGTAAATAAAGCCTGTCTAAATAAAGCACTCGGGTAAAGGCTGCCGAGAAAACACTCGCATCGCTCTGTGCTCAGAGCGTGAGTCAGCTTCCCAGCTCCCGGGGAACAATGGGGACCTTGCCAAGGGTCCCCTTCTGTCAATCCCTGAAGGCCCCCATGCCCGTGTAGGTGGCGGAGTCGACGGCCCATTGGGACCATCGACCTGGAGATTGGGGCGGGGGCGGGGAGAGGCGCTCTCGACGGCCCCAGGTTGGGGTCCAGCCCCGGCGTTCGCGCCGCCAGGAATCCGTCTACTCGCAGCTGCGGCGGAGGGGTTGAGGGTTAAGCAAACACCGGGCAGAAGAGCGAGCCTGGGGTGCTGTGGGGCCGCTGCCCTCGCGACGCAGGCACGGGAGCCAAAGAGACGCTGGGGGCGCTCGCTACGGAGCCTCCCGGAGGGAAGACGCCCCTTCCTCATTCCCAAACCAGGCCCTCGCCCACTCGGCTGGCCGCCTGTCTCCTCCGTAGCCTCCCAAGTCTCAGCGGAAGCGAAGGTAGCAGCTGCCACAGTCACCCCACTCCTTCTGCAGTCCCCATAGGCCCATCCGCGTACACTAGCCGCCCTACACACGTGTGCTGGGGACTCCGGGGGGGTCCGGCTCGCCGTGTGCGCGCCAAGGCCCAGTGAAACGGCGTCCCTTAGAGGGAGGGCGGTGTTGGGACTCGTGGCGGCCTCTGCGCTAAGTCTTCTGTCCTCTGGGCTTCCGTGTGGAGCTGCGCACCACCACCACCACCACCACCCCCAGGAGGGTTCCGACTCGGGCGGTGGCCTCTGCTCCGGCGTGGGCCGGTGGTTTCCCCAGGCCCGGTGACCTTGAGGGTCAGTGATCCACCCCGCAGGCCCGCGGTTTCCGGAGTCGCGCGGCCAGCCCTTCCTCCCCGCCTCTCGGGCCAAGGCCGCCCAGCCTCGTCGCGCTCAGCCGGCGGGCTATCGACCCGGGGCGGGGGTGAAAGCACCAAGGGCCTCACCCACGTCCTGCGGACACGCGCCCCGCCGGGGCCGGTGTTGGCGCTCCGGCAGCCTGAAATTGCCAAATCGTCCCTGGGCAAGGTTGGAGGCGAGGCTTTGGGAAGAAGGCGAGGAAAACAAGTGAAACGGGAGGGGCGGGGTGGGGTGACGGCTCATAAATCACCCAGCCCCACCCTCGGGCCTCACCGCAGTGGCGCCCCAGCCCCGCGGGAGATGGAGGGTCACTCGGCCACTCCTGGCCGACCTCTGAGCTCTCCCAGAGCCAGCGCCCCACCCTGAGCTCAGGCCGCGCTAGGACCAGCTCCCGGCCGGGATCGTAAACCACCCGCCCGATTCGGCGGGAAGCCGCCCTTGGACGCAGCGCGCATCCGCCCAAGGGGAAGTTTATTTATAGCTTGTAAACGTAAAGGAAACCAGACCGCGCTGGCTCGCCGCGCTCCGGCTCCTACGCTCCCCACCTGCCCACCGGGGAGGGCGCGGCGAGAGGCGGAGGGGGTGCCTTAGTCCTCTCCTTAGCCCCCCCCCCATCCCCATTCCGCTCCCGGGGCAGAACAGAGTAGGGTCCTAAGAGGCTGGCAAGCCTTAAATTCCTCTCGGGGCGCCTATCAACGCCGTGAAAGCCAGAAAGGGCGGACGACAGGGCCCAGGCACCGGCGTGGCAAGGGTAAGGACAGCTGAGGTGTCCCAGTTGGCAATAACCAGCCGGCAGGCCCGGCAGTGCAGCGCGGGGTTCCGCAGCTCCCGCTCCGGGCCCGGGGAAGTCCTGGAGAGCCCGGGATGGGGGCGCACCAGGAGCCTCTCCGTGGAAGGCAGGATGCTTCCCCCGTTCCTCCCGAGCACGTGTCCTCAGCAGAGCTGGCGAGCGCTACGCGCCTGGGGCTTCGATCCGCGGGTGACAGCGGCTGAGAGTGCCCCTCCCCAATCCCCACCCCCGCCGTCGCCGCTTCTCCTGGGGAGCTCGAGGCTCTGGGGTGCGCTCGGGGCCGGCCCGAGGAGACGGAGCAAAGGAAAAAGTGTCGAGCAGGAGATTAGGGAGAGAAGACATTAAAAAGCCTAGCCCTGAATAGACGAGTACCACCCCCCTCCCACCCCAGCCCCAGAGGCTTTTCTCAGCCCCAGCGGAGCGCACCCACCCCCAGCCTCGGCCCGGGCGAATTCGTGTGTGTCTGTCTCTGTGTGTCTCCTGTGTGTGTGTATGTCTCGTGTGTGTGTGTGTGTGTGTGTGTATATGTGTGCGCGCGCGCGCGCCGGGCGGGCAGTTGCGAAACGGGCTCTTGGCTGCAGCGCGGCATAATGGAGGTGGCTGGAACAATGCGCGCTTTGTGCGCGCGGGGAGTTGTTTTCCACCCGCCTCGCCCCCCTCGCTCGGGCCGTATGGCACTTTAATCCCCGCCACGGCTCGGCACAAATGCACTTGTGTCCTGCGGGTCACCGGGGGCCGCGCTGCTGGAACCAACCCCCTCCATCCGCGGACCCCACCGGCGGCTGCCCCATCTTCCTTCCTGCGCACCCGCCACCGCCACGATTCCCGGCGTAGCCCGGTCAGCCCGCTTGGAAGCTTCCGGGCCCGCGGGCCACTTTTCTTCTCCGAGGAGACGGCGCGCACCCCACCCCACCCCCCCTTCCTTCGCGGGCTCACACAAACATACACTCGGGCCGACTGCAGGCCCCACACTCGCCGCCCTCCCTCTCCTCGCCTCCATCCCGCCCCCGCCCCGTGCTCCGGACTCCTGCGAACAATAGTAAATGTCAACAGATTCCGCGCGGCGAGTGTCTGACTCGGCCGAGATAAGGGTGCGCGGTTGGCCCCGCGCTGCGCGCCGCCGCGGGGGGAGCCCGCCCTGACCCCGGCAGGAAAGAGCCGGCTGTGACGAAAGCCATGCCCGAGTTGGGGCGGGGAGGATAGGAGGGGAGGCCACCAGTCCCAGCCTGGTGGGGGAGTCTCGCTGGGAGACCAGGCCCTGCCCCGCCCCCACCCGCTGAACCCGGTGCTAATCGGGGGCCGCTGGGCACCGGGAAGGCGGCCGGGGCGACGTGGCGCTCGGGCCTGCTTTCAGCTCACAATTCCAGTGCTCTGCGGACGCCAGAAAAACGCTGCTCCGGGTCGGGACGCGGGCAGTTTTCGCCTTACTGGGAGCCGGCACCCGAAAGACGCGCAAGATTCGAGTGCCTGTCTTCGGAAACTCATTAAAATATTTTTTTAAGCGCGCACACACTTTCGCAGGTCCTCCTCCCGGGTCATCCGCAACCCACCATCCAACCGAGTTAAAATTCGCAAATTGATTCTCACGCGTTGGTATTAATGGGTTGTTCCTCTTAAATTGTTGCCAACTTTGCTAATGGATTATTATTTAAATGATTTCTTTTTTATAAAGTACGTGTTGTTTTATAGATGCGTATTTACTTAAAGAAATCAACTGCATCTATTAACATATTAAAGAGAGAATAAAGCATCGGGGCCGGTGTAATGTACTGTTCAGCCTTACTTTGGGTGCTCGCGAAGATAGGAAAATCTTATTTGTTTAATAATAAGTCACTCATGAATATGCAAATAGCATCGGTGCAGTACCTCACTTCTGTCACTATTAATGAGTTGCAAATTAATGTGACAACAAAAGGAAAATCTATTTAGTGGAGGAACTCGGTTTCCTACCTGGGGAGATCACAAGGCAGCCTGGAACCTGGGTTTTCGGGAAAGAGGAGCGGGCCTGGGCACTTCCTCACCCAGTCTCTTCCTAGAGTCTCCACTATTGTTTGGTCTCAGGGACGTGCTTTGTCAGGAGCCCCTTAAAATTCCTGCCCCAGGCCCGAGGAAGAAAGGCTGCTCCAGGGTAATTAGGGCCAAGTGTGATTAATGGAAATCAGCCCACAGTTTGAAATAAAGCAGTTGGTGGAGCAGATTTTGGAGGGGGGAGTAGTCTCCCCCGCCCAGCTCAGAGATTCCCCAAAGCCTTTTCTTCGGCCTCGGTTGCTTTCGACCCGTAAGCACCAAATCAGGCCTCGCGGGCCTGACCATGGTTATTAAGACAGCACCCTATGTGCTTGTATTTTACGAGGTGACTCTGCCGATGGGGAGCGTAAGAGCAGATCAGCTCGTTTTCTTGCCGACCCACTTCCCAGAGGTTCCAGATTGCACTGTGGTTGACTTCCGTTTGAGCCTTGGCTCCTTTCTGGCCCGCACCTCACAGCCTGTTTTTATTTCATCGATGGATGCTGGGGAGAATGTTTCTAATCCAGTTAAGTTTGGAAATGTCTCTGAGAAAAAATAAATGCTGAGCTGCCCAGAGCTGCAGGCTAATAGTTCAGGTGCCTGGGTAGTATTTCAAGAAGCTGTTCAACTCCAGAACCTTCTAGGGAGATGCAAATATTCTGTATCTAACCTGATTGATGGCTAGATGGCTACATGGTTATATACAAATGTAAAAATTCATCAGGCTGCATACGTAGGATTTGTACACATTACTGTGTGTAAGTCACATCTTGATTTGGTTATCTGTTTCTGTGAAAGGCCACCTCAAAGCTTCGTGGTGGAAACAATAAGAAGCATTTCTTTTGCTCAAGAATCTGCAATCTGGCCAGGGCTTGGCAGAGACAGCTCACCTCTGCCCCACGCCACCGTGTCAGCTGGGACAGCTCAGCTGGAACTCCGAGGATCTGTTTTCAAGATGGCTCACACACACACACACACACACACACACACACACACACACACGGTTGGCAAGTTGGTGCTGGCTCTGGTTGTTCTCTACATGGGCCTCTCCAAAGATCACTTGGGCCTCCTCACAGCATGGTGGCTGGTTGCCAAGAGCGAGCACCCAAGAGAGAGGGGGAAATGGAAGCTGCCAATTACTTAAGGCCCGAGCCTGGAAGCCAGCAGTGTTAATTCCGCCATAGTCTATTGGCCTTGCTTGGCCAATAGATTCCAGGCGTGGGGACGTCGTTGGCCCTTCCTTCTTATCTCTCAATGGGAGGTGAGTCAAAGAATCTTGGGGCTGTGTTGTTTTTTTTTTTTTAATTTATTTCTAGGAGAGAGAGAGAGACAGCGTGAGCAGAGGAGGGTCAGAGAGAGAGGGAGACACAGACTCTGAAATAGGCTCCAGGCTCCAAGCTGGCAGTCAGCACAGAGCCCGACGCGGGGCTCGAACCCACGAACCGCGAGATCATGACCTAAGCGAAAGTCGGACACTCAACCGACTAAGCCACCCAGGCGCCCCGGGGCTGTGTTTTAAAACTAACACAGAACTCATTTTAAATGAAAATAGAATATGTGCCTTCATGTTATGCCTCACGTCTCACTCCACCTTAGTCTTCCTTACCCATGTGGGGCGCAAACTCACAAACCGCGAGACCGTGACCTGAGCCAAAGTCAGACGCTTAACGGACTGAGCCACCCAGGCGCCCCTTATTTTATATTTTTTAAGAATCTCTACACCCAATGTGCGGTTCGAACTGATGAGTCCGAGATCATCAAGAGTCACATGCTCTACAGACTGAGCCAGCCAGGCACCCTTCCTAAACATTTTAGACTGATATATATATATATATATATACATATATATATGGTTTGTTTTTATCTTCTTTTCAGGCATTCACATACTTGAATGGACAAACTTAGGACCCTAATAGACAAAAACCTCCCTGAAGACTCAACCGTTTATAAATCAAAGCTTATTTATTTTTGAGAGAGAGAGACAGAGCGTGAGCAGGGGAGGGGCAGAGAGAGAGACATACACACACAGAATCCGAAGCAGGCTCCAGGCTCTGAACCGTCAGCACAGAGCCCGATGCAGGGCTTGAACCCACGAACCGTGAGATCATGACCTGAGCCGAAGTCGGACGCTCAAACGACTGAGCCTCTCAGGTACCTCTAGAAGCTCCAGTTGTCTTAAACAATTGCCCCTCTGCTTTCCAAGTCAAATCTTAATTCCTTTCATTGAAAATTGCAAGCCTAAAGTCTCTTATACAATTTCAAGTTGGAATCCTAAGGTTAATCTGTCAGATTCTTTACCAACCCCCAAATTGACAGAAGCATTACAAATGAAATGGCATACGCAGATTGTTCCTGAACTTAACACCAAAATATTGCTAGAGTCCATTTGGCTGATTTAATCTTCTCCCTATTCATGCTCAACCTTCCCAAGGTTAAGAGGACTTGTGTTTGGTCCTCTCGAGGGAATTGAGGTTACTCGACGCAAAGACAAATTTAAGGGTTTGGAATAAGCAAGAGATTACTGGCTATTCTTACATTGGAATGTTGGAGCCTGAGGGAGGTGGGTGGGGTTGTCAGAACCTACTGGGATATGACCCTTTGTCTCCGATGAGGCTATTTTACAACTGAAGAAGGTGTCCATACTTAACAGCACTGTGAATACTTCTGGCCGTCTTGCCTACAAATAATTGGAGAAGCAAAGGGACCCCCACCCCCAACCCCCAAAGCCGGCTTTGCATCCATTTGCAAATTTATTTCAATATTCCCTATCTGTGAATGTTTCTGTTCTTGGAATTTTCCTCTAAATGGGTCGGAATATCTCACCCATTCCTTCATTTAATTAGTGAGTTAAATAAAATCTTGGACTCGACTTCCTTTTACATTTGTAGGACAGTCGTGATTCTGCCTTGTTGTGAAAATCACCCTTTACGTTGGTCAACGGTTTCTCACACTATATAGATAATATTTGTGGCCAACTAGAAATGGGAAGCCAGGATATTGGGCCCTACAGATCTCCAAGAGAGAAGTTGCTTACACCCCGGACAGACCCCAACGGAGCCCTTTTAACCCTGTTTATAGTTACTACCACAACCGAAGCCTCCTACCCTTCAGGTGGAATGATTTTCTCAACCTCAGGTTCCAAGTTCAAGGTAAATCCCACACTGCTTCTTTTCTAACACTCTGGCATTTGATTGGAGGAGAGGGAGGCACGTAGTTGCCGCCTATGTTGCTTCAGCACTTGATTGGATTCAATTAACTTATTTACCACCTGTGGTGGTTTTTAATTATGTCCACGAATTCTTTGATACTCCTCCCTTCAAAAGGTGGAGCCCGATTTTTTCCTTCCTATAGTTGTAGGCGGTCCTCAGTGACTCACTTCTGATGGATAGAACGTGACCGTGACCAAAGTGACTGTATGTGACATCCCTGAGTAGGATATACAAGGCATTGTGGCTTCCTCGTTGCTATCTGGGGGAAGCCAGCTGCCACATCTTGGGCACATTCGAGCAGCCCAGTGGAGCGAGCCACGTGTCACAGAGCTGAGGTCTCCCCCGACTGCAACCTCCTGAGAGTCCCTGAGCCACAAGCATTCAGCTAAGCTGCTCCTGAATTCCAGACCCACGGAAAGTCTGAGATAGTAACTGTTTGTTGTTTTAAGCCACTACATTGTGGGGTGGTTTGTTATACAGCAACAGATAACGAATGCATGAGTCCCTCCTGCGTTCGGACGTAGCTCTAAACCATTCTGATAACACGAACACACTTCTGTTCTGCCTAGCTGGGTGCATGTGCCTCTTCTCACCCCAAAGGAAGGCACCCACCCATTTCTCTCAAACCTGAGAACCATTTGCAGAAAGCCATGAGGAATGTAACCTACATCACATGTTTCCGGCAATAACATTAGGGATGAGAAACTCGCAGAAGAAGTAAAACAGTTTTAAATAGTTCTTTGATCACTTTGCAGTTGAATGTCAGATCTTTGTAAGAATTCATTAGCATTTTAACTTACAAGAGGAACCATTCTTGGAGATGGATTCAAAACGAAACGAAACACACATTCATCCCCTAGAAGAAGCCACCAAAAGTGTGAAGAGCAAAAGCAGAATGAGTAAGTTTGAGAGGAGCGAATCTCCTATAGGCATGCCCCTAAGTGCTGCTGAAAGATAAAATAACTTCTTTTCTACGTGCATGGTATTTTTCAACAACTGAAATGATAAAACATTTGAAGGGTGACCTAAATGACTCAGGGTGCTTCCTGTCCCAGGGACAGGGACTTGCTGGTGTTGCTAAGACTCTTCTTCTCAAAAGGCGTAGGTAAACCATCACACAGTTAAATTACTTTGTCCCACTCCTTTCTGTGAGCTTAGATGGGAAATGAGAACCTGTGTGCGTATGTGCGTGTGTGCGCGCACGTACGTTCGTGTGTACTTCACATTCTTCCACAAAGGATTTGAGTAAATCTGTAAAAAAAGAAAAGAAAATGTAGGCGCACCTGGTGGCTCAGTCGGTTAAGTGTCGGACTTCGGCTCAGGTCGTGATCTCGCGGTTCCTGAGTTGGAGCCCCACATTGGGCTTACTGCTGTCAGCTTGGAGCCTGCTTTGGATCCTCTGTCTCTCTCTCTCTCTCTCTCTCTCTCTCTCTCTCTCTGTGTGTGTCTCTCTGTCGGTCCCCCGCTAGTGCGCTTGCTCTCTCTCTCTCTCAAAATAAATAAATAAAGCCTTAAAAATGATTTTATATATATATTTTATGTCTTTATTTTATTTTGAAAGACAGAGAGCAAGCGGGGGAGAGGCAGAGAGAGAGGGAGACACAGAACCCGAAGCAGGCTCCAGGCTCTGAGCTAGCTGTCAGCACAGAGCCCGACGCGGGGCTCGAACCCACAGACTGTGAGATCATGACCTGAGCCGAAGTCGGACACTTAACCAACTGAGCCACCCAAGCGCCCCTAAAAATGATTTTAAAAATCCACTGAGTGATACACTTATGATGGATGCACTTTTCTGCATGGGTGCTGTCCTCTGATAGAATGTGTAAGAGAGGGGCACCCGGGTGGCTCAGGCGGTTGGGAACCAGCCCGATCACCGGGGAGCTAGGTTAGCGTCGCCAAGTAACAGGAGAGGCGGGCCAGCCTCTGGCATGTTCTAGGAAGCTTCCTTGTGAGCAGGGAAGGGAGTGGGTGGCAATAGGCATGACTGAAGACCCAAAAGAAACTTCTCTGTGGTCCAGGCCAGGGGCTCCCGGGCCTGCCCCGCTGGGTTCTGGGGATGGAGAAGAGGGGGAAGCGCTAAGGGACAGCGAGGCAGGAGCTGCAGCACAAGAAAATTGAGAAAGCACATCAGGAAGGGAGAAGAATGAAAAGGGGTATTTTTAAAGCTTCCAATGAAACACATTTAAAAATATAGTCTGTTCAGCTGCCTATAAAAGCAACTTCACTGAATCCTTAAGAAGGACAGAATCCGCCATCAAAGGGATGCCCCGATTTGTCTCTAAAATAGGGCTTCTTAACTCGGACTCTGCAGCTAGCATTTGGGGGACTTGCGAACTTGGACAGGAAATCTTTTTATTTTTCTTCTCATTGGTCTTTATATTTCCTTCGGCCGTGCACGTAGGTAACAATTACAGCTGTATCCGCAGCACCGACGACGGGGTCACCCATCAAAATCACAGATATTTTCTTATCATGTGATGGTTGGTGCCCGGAGCTCAGTATATCGATTACACTCGTCGCTAATTTGAAATTATGGTATTTGTTAGACCCGCTGCTAGATCTTGTTATTTAATTCCTAATTAAAGAGGCGCATCAATTAGTGGTCTGGTTATCTTTGCGATGTAACAAACTGGCTCCAGATTTCGTGGCTGAAAACAGCAGCCATCATTCCTTTTGCTCTTGAACCTGTAGTTGGGGCAGGGCTTGGCGAACTGTTTTGTCTCTCTATCCCAGGCAACGTCCCAGAGGCCTCAGATGGGAGGATCCCCGTGGCTCGGGCTCCCTGGGCTTTTCTCTGTGCCTCTCAGCACTATCCTCGCCTCTCCATGGCCTCTGTCCGAGCGAGCGCTCCATCATGGAGGCCTCTGTGTCATGGATTTCCACTCACAGTTTGTGAGTTCGAGCCCCACGTCGGGCTCTGTGCTGACATCGTGGAGCCTGCTCAGGATTCTCTCTCCATCTCTCTCTGCCCCTCCCTCTAAATAAATACATACATACATTCATAAATACATAAATAGTGCTACAGAGAAAAAGGAAGAAGCTGCCAGGCTTCTTCTGACTTAGCTTAGAATTTCCAGAATGTTGAGCAGGGCCCAAGCAGTGAAGGGGGTCACAAGATATACACTTCCCTTTATAAAATAAATAAGCCGGGGCGCCTGGGTGGCTCAGTCGGTTGGGCATCCGACTTCGGCTCAAGTCATGATCTCACTGCTCGTGGGTTCGAGCCCCGCGTCGGGCTCTGTGCTGGCAGCCAGCTCAGAGCTTAGAGCCTGCTTCGGATTCTGTGTCTCCCTCTCTGTCCTTTCACTGACCCCCCCAAAATAAATAAATATTAAAGAGAGAGAGAGAGAAGGTCCCCCAAACACTTTTTATGACTTTCTCAAACTTTCAGGCCAAGAATATTTGACGTGAGCCAGGGCCAGGACTAGAAGGGCTGCAGGATCGCACCTTGTCGGCAGGCCTTGGTTCCTCGCTAGAGGTGGCCGAAGGCCTCCCTCATTCATCACATGGGCCTTTCCAGAGGGCAGCGCACAGGCCGGCAACAACTTCACCAGACACAGTGCTCTGAGACAGCTGGTCGGTGTGTGGATGGATGCAAGACACAGAGTAACCATGCGTCACAGTGCCTTGTGATGTAGCCGCCAGAGTCACACAACATTACGTCTCCTTTATTCTTTTTTCTCTCCCCAAGCTTATTTATTTATTCAAGTAATCGCCACACCCGACATAGGGCTCGAACTCATGACCCCAAGATCCAGAGACCTGTGATCTTCCGACTGAGCCAGCCGGGCGCTCCCATGCCCCTTTATTCCATTCACTAGAAGTCAGCCACCAGGTCTAGCTGACAGACAAGGGAAAGAGGATGTGGCTTTACCTCTTGAAGGAGGGAGAGGTGTTATTAAAGACTTGGAGGACATGGTTTTTTGAACCATCACAGTGACCCCCGCGTAGGTGAAAGCACCTGTTTTTTAAATAATGTGTTCGTCCAGACTGTTTTGTCCAACCATGATGCATTTTCTTTCATAGGGCCCCCACAGCAGAGCCACAAACTGTTGTGCTTTTTTTAAAAATGTCTTATATATGGGGCGCCTGGGTGGCTTAGTCGGTTAGGTGTCCGACTTTCACTTGGGTCATGATCTCGCGGTTCGTGGGTTCAAGCCCCGCGTCGGACTCTGTGCTGACTGCCAGCTCAGAGCCTGGAGCCTATTTCGGAGTCTGTATCTCCCTCTCTCTCTGACCCTCCCCTGTTCACGTTGTCTCTCTCTCTCCTAGAAATAAATAAAAATAAAAATATTAAAAAAAATAAAAATGTCTTATATATTGCTGAGAGAGAGAGAGACAGCGTGAGCAGGGGAGGGTCAGAGAGAGAGGGAGACACAGAATCTGAAGCAGGCTCCAGGCTCTGAGCTAGCTGTCAGCATAGAGCCAGACGCGGGGCTCAAACCCACGAGCCGTGAGATCATGACCTGAGCTGAAGTTGGACGCTCAACCGACTGAGCCACTCAGGCGCCCACAAACTGTTGCTTTTGAGAGCGAGCTTTAGAAGGCTTGTTCCGGACAACAGCCAATATTCGCATTGTAACCAGGAACAATGACTAAACCTTGGTTAACCTTCTTTGCCTCTGCAATGGGCCCGACGCTCGCTCTTCCTTGGCAACACCCCTCCCACCAAATTCATATGCTAAAACCTAACCGCCAAGGTGACGGCATTAGGAGGTGAGCCTGGGGCGGTGATTAGGCCCTGAGGGTGGAAACCTTCTGGTAAAGGATTAATGCCTTCTAAAAGAGGCCTCCTTGAGTTCCCTGGTCCCTTCCAGCTTGTAAGGACGCAGTGACGAGCTGGTGTCCTTGAACCAGAAAGTGGGTCCTCACTGGACAACAGCCCGAACTCAGACAGTTCTCCTTCCTTCTTTCGATTTCCTTCCATCCTTCCTTCCTTCCTTCCTTCCTTCTTTCCTTTGTCTTCTTTTTTTCTGGAAGCCACTTCTGTTAGGTGACCTGTCTAAGCATTGCAAACCAGAGTCAATCAAGGCCATTTCGGGTTAATGGGTCTTCCCCAAACACCACTTTGTTGTTCAAAATATAGTCATTGACAGTGTGCTCCAAAGCAGGAGGTCTGGTTGGGACTCGAGTATAAGGTGAGCGTCACCACGTGAATGGCCGATGAGCTGTGGACTGTTCACAGAAAGGAACGCTATCGAGCAAGGAACGCTACGAACAAGCCCCAGCCACGCAGAACCGTGGCCGGCGGATCTCACAAATTACACGTCGGGCCAGAGAAGCCGACGCAAGAGTATCCATGGCGTGCTTCCATTTTATAAAACATAAAAACTGGTCGAGAGAATCCATCAGCCAGGAGGTGTCCCTGCTGGGGACACAACCGGAAGGGGACACACGGGGCCTTCTGGGAGCGAGCTATATTCTGTCTTCTCTGACTATTGGTTACACAGGTTTGTTCAGTTTGTGAAAATCTATGTATTCATCAATGGGTACATGTGTGATTTGAGTACTTTTTTAGAAGTTTTTTTTCAATGGTTATTTATATTGGAGAGAGAAAGAGACAGAGGGCGAGCCGGGGGAGGGCAGAGACAGAATCTGAAGCAGGCTCCAGGCTCTGAGCTGCAGACGCGGGACTCGAACTCACGAGCCGTGAGATCATGACCTGAGCTGCTGTCAGAGCTCAACCGACTGAGCCACCCAGGCGCCCCTGATTTGTGTACTTTCTTATGTGTTACATTTCAATATAGCAGTTGATGGGAATGTTGATTGTGTGCTTTGTGAGCCATAGAAACAGCATGCATCAGACAATGCACTTGCTGCCTTCCCCAGGCTTCTAGTCAGACAGGATGGACAGATAATAAACACACAACCATATATGTTTCTATGTAATCATGTGCACGATCATTATTTAAAAAGAAATGAGGGGGGGCACCTGGGTGGATCAATTGGTTGAGCGTCTGACTCTTGATTTCTGTTCAAGTCATGATGTCATTGTTTGTGGGTTTGAGCCTCCCATCGGGCTCTGCAATGACAATGCAAAGCCTGCTTGGGATTCTCTCTCTCCCTCTCTCTGTACCTCCCCTGCTCGCCCGCTCGCTCTCAAAACAAATAAATAAACATTAAAAAAAAAAAAAAGTAATGGAGGGTGCCTGGCTGGCTCAGTCGGTGGAGTGTGTGACTCTTGATCTCGTGGTTGTTAAGTTCAAGCACCACATTGGGTGTAGAGATTACTTTAAAAATCAAATTTTAAAAAGCAAATAAATAAATATGTGCTGGGCAAAAGAGCTTTTGAACAGGGATAGAAGAATCAGATACAGCTTCCTTGGAAAAGTGAACTTAAGCTGATCCTCGAAATTCCACGGAGGCGGGGGGGGGGAGGAATGGGGGGGGAGATGAGGGGAGGGACTCTTTCCAGGCAGAGGGAACTGCATGTGTGAAAGGAGAGAAGGGGGGCCAAGATGAGTGAAGAGAAGTAGGCAAGAGCTGGACCATACAAGTCTTAGGGCCCACTTCTCTGTAAAAAAACATAGAAAGTTCTAGAAAGTCGAGAGCAGGAGCAACTGGAGGGGATCCGCCTTTGAAAAGACCTCTCAGGAAGCCCGGTGGGTAGGGAATGAAAGAGAGCGGGGGAGGGGAGCCGTACAGGTGATCAGAAGGAGACAGACGTGCAGGTGCTTAGGAGGGAGGGAGAGTTGGCCATTAGTTGGATTGACTGGACCACCCCCTAGTTCATAGTATGGACAGCTGGGAAGGTGATGCAGCTACTTATCAGACGGGGAGCCCTGGAGGAGGAGCCCTTGAGGAAGTACTATCACAAGGTCAATGTTGAACAGTTCTGAGTTTGAAGTACTTGTGAAAATAATAGCAATCCTTACAGCAGGTAGCATCTATTTAGCGTCGAATCCATTTATGATGCTAAGCATTGTCCTAAGCAATTTACTTCTATGATCTCATTTAATCCTCCGAGGAACCCTAGGAATTCTTCTCTTTTTTTTTTTCCTGAGAGAGAGAGAGACAGCGTGAACAGGGCAGGGTCAGAGAGAGAGGGAGACAGAGAATCCGAACCAGGCTCCAGACTGTGAGCAGTCAGCACACAGCCAGATGCGGGGCTCGAACTCACGAACCATGAGACCATGACCTGAGCGGAAGTCGGACGCTTAACCAACTGAGCCACCCAGGCGTCCCTTCTCTTTTGAGTAGTGTAACAATGTTACTTTAGTTTCAGGTGTAAGACGTGGTGATTCAACTTCTCTATATGTTATGGTCTGCTAGCTACAAGTGTAGCTACCATCTAAAACAAAATGGGGGGCGCCTGGGTGACTCAGTGAGTTACGCCTAGGTCTTCAGCTCAGGTCATGATCGCATGGTTAGTGAGTTCGAGCCCTGTGTAGGGCTCTGTGCTGACAGCTCAGAGCCTGGAACCTGCTTCAGATTCTGTGTCTCTGTCTCTCTCTCCCCCTCCCCTGCGCTCTCTCTCTCAAAAATAAATAAACATTAAACAATTTTTTTTGAACAAAGTGGAAACTTCAAGAATCTGCGTGTCATCCCTGAGCAGGGGCCATACTAATCTCTGCATTGTTCCAATTTTTGTATATGGGCCGCTTCGGCGAGCACCCTGCTACTCATTCTTAAGGTAAACTGCTATATCAGTTAGGATTAGGGTCGGTTATGTGGCACAGAAAGGCTATAAATAATAGTTGCTTGACAAGAGAGATGCTTATTTCCATAATCCATGTCAAACGTTGAAAGTTTCCTCGCTTTCTAGTTTAAGATGTTCCAGACTCAGCTTGTACCTCAGGTCTGGAAAAGTCCTGATTCTCTTCAGGGGAAAATGGTATTTAGAGGCCACAGTTTAGGGGCGCCTGGCTGGCTCAGCTGGTAGAGCATGCAACTCTTGATCTCGGGGTCATGAGTTTGAGCCCCACGTTGGGTGTAGAGCTTACGGTAAAAAAAAAAAAAAAAAAAAAAAATAGAGGTCACAGTTTGTACACTAGGATTTCTAAAGGGGTGTGGAATGCCCAGAGTCAAGGTTGGACAAGTAAGCTATTCCTTACTGACACAGCAAGGTGCTAATTAAATACATCCTAGAACAGCAAGAGGCCATGTCAACCATCAAAAATATTAACAAGGAAGTATACCTTTTTCTTAAAAATTTTAAATGTTTATTCATTTTTGCAAAAGACAGAACACAAGCAGGAAAGGGGCAGAGACAGAGGGAGACACAGGATCTGAAATAGGCTCCGGGCTCTGAGCTGTCAGCACAGAGCCTGACATGGGGCTCGAACCCCTGAACAGGAAGATCATGACCTGAGCCAAAGTCGGACGCTTAACCGACGGAGCCCCCCAGGCGCCCCTACAATATATTGTTTTAAAAGCTCCTTTAAAAAATAAAAGCTCTTTATAGGGGCGCCTGGGTGGCTCCATCAGTTAAGCATCCGACTTCAGCTCAGACCATGATCTCACGGTTCTTAAGTGTAAGTTCGATCATTGGGCTTTGCGCAGACAGCTCAGAGCCTGGAGCCTGCTTCGATTTTCTGTCTCCCTCTCTCTCTACCCCTCCCTCATTTGCACTCTTTCTGTCTCTCTCCCTCTCTCAAAAATAAACATTAAAAAAAACTAATAAAAAATGAATAAAAGCTACTTATAAAGCACATGGAGAAAAAAACAAAACAGATATATGCACAGAAAAAGGAATTTGAAAGTGTATTCCCCAAAACTTTGCCTCCCCCCTCCCCACGGGCTTGCAGCTCATTTGTATAATAAAAAATTTAAAATTTTTAAATTAAAAGAATTTTTTAAGCTCCTGCTATACCCTGGATTCACTTATTTATCTACCAGGAAATTAACCAAGACCCCAGGCTCACTGGCCTCAACAACTGTTTCTCTGGGGAACATTTGAGCACGAACGATGGTGAGAGTTCACATAAAACGCGGATTACTGGCTTCTCTTCTGAAAAGTCAGAGGACCCGGCAACCCAGCATCCCATCCCAGGGGTGGCCTCGTGCAGAGCAGTGCCGGCCCCTTGCCACAGGACCTTGTTCAGTCCACAGGTAACCCCAGGACACGCACACATGTCAATGTGTTCCTTGGTTTACACTCACTCAGTGACTTCTCGCCTAGAAAGATTTGGAACATATGTGGGGCAGGGGAAGTGTGATGGCTTTAAAACATGCGTCCACGGTGCCCGGGTGGCTCAGTCGGTTAAGCGTCCGCCTCTGGATTTCCGCTCAGGAAATTAATCTTGAAGTTTGTGAGTTCGAGCCCCGCGTCTGTCTCTGTGTCGATGGCACAGAACCTGCTTAGGATTGTTTCTCTCTCTCCCTCTCTCTCTGTCCCTCTCCATCTCTCTCTCTCTCTCAAAGTACATAAATAAACTTCAAAAAAAAAAAAAACCCCAAAAAACATGCTTCCAAGTTCTTTGACACTCTTCCCCAGAAAAACGGAGCCCAGGACATGCCCCTTTGAATACAGGCGGGCCTCGACCACTCACTTGTAGCAAATAGAATGTGACGAGAGTAGAACTTGCCTGGGGAGGTCGTAAAAGGAAATACAGCTTCTGACTGGTCCCCGCTTTTAAGGGAAGCTTGCCTTTGGAACCCAGCCAAACCAGAAGTTTCTTTTTGACATCTTTATTGAAATATAATTCACATGCCATAAAATTCACTCACTTAAAGTGTATAATTCAATGGGTTTAGTATATTCACAGAGTCGTGCAACCATCCCCAATTCTAGAATGCTTTCCCCACCCCCCTGAAAAGCCCCATGCTTCCCTCTCTCCCCCTCCCCCCGGTTCCTGACAACCATTAATCTACTTTCCATCTCTATGAATTGGCTAATTCTGGACATTTCATATACACGGAAACACATGCTACGTGGTCCTTTGCATCCAGCTTCTTCACTTGGCATTAGGTTTTCAAGGTTCATCCATGTTGTAGCAGGTGCTAGTCCATCGTTCTTTTTTTTTTCTTTTTTAAGTTTATTTATTTATTTTGAGAGAGAGAGAGAGAGAGAGGGAGAATCCCAAGCAGGCTCCACACTGTCAGTGCAGAGCCCAACACAGGGCTTGAACACACTAACTGCGAGATCTCAACCTGAGCCGAGATCAAGAGCCAGTCGCCTAGCCGACTGAGCCACCCAGGTGCCCCCACACGGAACATTTTCTATTTGACAGTTTGAACCTCTGCCAAACTGTTTTCCAAAGTGGCTGCCTCATTTTACATTCCCATCAGCCACGTACACGGGTCCAGTTTCTCCACAGCCTCAACAACACCTGTTATTGTCGGTCTTTTGATGAGAGCCATCTTAATCGACATGAAGTGGTATCTCACCATGGTTTGGGTCTGCATCTCCCTGATGGCTAATGATGTTGAACATATTTTCTTGTACTTGTTGGCCTTTTATGTATCTTCTTTGGAGAAATGTCTATTCCAATCCTTTACCCGTTTTTCAAGTTTTATTTTTTAACTTTTATTTATTTATTAAAAACATTTTTAATGTTTATTTATTTTTGAGAGAGAGAGAGCGAGCATGGGAGGAGCAGAGAAAGAGGGAGACAGATAATCCAAAGCAAGCTTCGTATGGACAGCTGCAAGCCTGATGTGGGGCTCAAACCCACGATCCATGAGATCATGACCTCAGTCAAAGTTGTATTCTCAACCAAATCAGCCACCCAGGAGCCTCTTATTTATTTATTTTGAGGGAGAGAGAGAATAAAAACTGGGGAGGGGCAGAGAGAAGGAGAGAGAGAATTCCAAGCAGACTGTACACCATCAGCACAGAGCCCGATGCGGGGCTTGAACTCATGAACTGTAAGATCATGACCTGAGCCAAAATCAAGAGTCAGATGCTTAACTAACTGGGCCGCCCAGGTGCCCCAAGTTTTTATTTATTTAAGTTACCTCTACACCCAAGGTGGGGCTCAAACTCACAATCGCAAGATCAAGAGTTTTACGCTCTTCCAACTGAACCAGCCAGGCACCCCTCCTTGACCCATTTTCTAATTGGGTAATTTAATTTATCTTTTTCTTATTGAGTTGTAAGAGTTCTTTATATATTCTGGATATAAGTCCTTTATCAGACATATGATTTGTAAATATTGTCTCCCACTCCATGTGTTCCTTTTCACTTTCTTGATGGTATCGTTTGCAGCACAAAGGATTTCAATTTTGAAAAAGCTCAATCTATTTTTCCTTTGGTTGCCATGCTTCTGATGTCATATCTGAGAAATCATTGCCTACCCAAGATTTGTTCCTGTTTCCTCCTTAAACGTTTATAGTCTTGGTTCTAATATTTTAGTCATTGCTCCATTTTGAGTTAATTTGGGGGATATGGTGTGAGGTAGGGGTCCAACCTTGCCTTTTGCCCGTGGATTCAGTTTTCCCAGCATTCTTTGTTAAAAAGACTGTCCTTTCCCCTCATTGGATGGTCTTGGCCCCCTTGTGAAAAGTTGGTTACCTGTGTGAGGGTTTATTTCTGGGTTCTCTGTTCTATTCTATTGTATCCTTCTACATGTCCTCATGCTGGTATAAGCCATAAAGTTTTGGGAGTGATTTTTGTTTTTTTCAAACAGTCCTATCTTAGTGATCATATGGGCTGCTTCCAATCTTTTGCTAGTATAAAAACTGCTGCAGGAACCCCTGGCCGGCTCAGTCGGTGGAGCGTGCGACTCTTGATCTCGAGGTTGTAAGTTCAAGCCCTGTGTTTAGTGTAGAGATTGCTTAAAAGAAGATCTTTAAAAAAATAAAAATTAAAACTTAAAAAAAAACCCTACTACAAAGTATAGCTTTCTGCCCACATCTTCTCCTACAGTTTGCATTAATATCTTTGGGATCAATTCCTGAAAGTGCGATTGCCGGCCCAGAGGGCAAAAAGCACATATACATTTGCTTGATGGTGCCAAATTTCCCCCCATAATGGTTGGGCCATTTTGGTATTCCGATCATCAATATATGAAAATGTATGAAAATGTCTGTTTCCACACCACTTCACCCACAGAGTGAGCACGTTGTCATGCTTCGGGATTTATGCCCATCTGACAGGTAAGATGCGGTAACACAGTCACTGATGTTTTTCTTCTTCTTAGCACGATTGAATATCTTCGAATATATTTAAGGGTCATTGGCATTATTTTCTATGATCCTTCTAGTCACATCTTGGGTATGTTTCTATCAGGTTGTTGACCTTTCAAAAGGATGAGCTACCATTTTTTTTTTTTACTTTTTTTAAGCTTATTCATTTTGAGAGAGAGAGCACGAATGAGGGAGAGGCAGAGAGAGGGAGAGAGAATCCTAAGCAAGCTCTGCGCTTCAAACGCAGAGCCCGACACAGGGCTCAAACTCACGAACCGTAAGATCGTAACTGGAGCCAAAACCACAAGTCTGACGCTGAACCGACTGAGCCATCCAGGCACCCCAGGATAAACGAACATTCTTTCTTTTTTTTTTTTTAACGTTTTATTTATTTCTAGGAGAGAGAGAGACAGCGTGAGCAGGGGAGGGTCAGAGAGAGAGGGAGTCACAGACTGAAACAGGCTCCAGGCTCTGAGCTGGCAGTCAGCACAGAGCCCGACGCGGGGCTC
>NW_024080644.1:2937114-2994205 GCF_003009895.1 Hyaena hyaena | reverse complement strand
TTTCTTTTTTTTTTTTTAATGTTTTATTTATTTCTAGGAGAGAGAGAAAGACAGCGTGAGCAGGGGAGGGTCAGAGAGAGAGGGAGTCACAGACTGAAACAGGCTCCAGGCTCTGAGCTGGCAGTCAGCACAGAGCCCGACGTGGGGCTCGAACCCACGAACGGCGAGATCATGACCCAAGCGAAAGTCGGACGCTTAACCGACTAAGCCACCCAGGCGCCCCTCTTTCTCTCTTTCTTTTTTCCTTCCTTCCTTCCTTCCTTCCTTTCTTCCCTCCTTCCCTTCGTTTTTCCCTCTTCCTCCTTCCCCTCCCTCCCCCCCCTCCCCCTCCTGGCAACCATTCCCTCCCTCTACTGCCCCTCTGGGAGACAACTATCCTGAATTAGGTTTGTATCACTCTTGCCTTCATAGCTTCACCAACTAGTCAGAAGCCCACTAAGACTATACACATGGGATTTTGCCCATTTGTAATGTTACATAAACGCGTCACGCTACGCATGTCCTCCTGTAGATTACCTTCTATTTGGGTCCGCGTGGCCTCCGTGGCGTGCGTCCGCCTTGGCTGCCGTAGCTGCCGTCTAGTATCTCATGGGTTGACTGTAGGCCAATGTATTTATCCACTCATCTGGAGCCAGTCTTTCCATTCTTCTTTTTCCTTCTCTTCCCCTCTTTCATATAAGCCCACCGAGGAAATACACCAGCTTCCCGAAGCCTTGCTGGCCCCTCCTAACCCTGGCCCCGGTCCCCTCTCATAGTGCATGTGACAGAGAGAAGGTGTGTGCATTTGGGCCGGCTGAGAAGCGGATGCAACATCGAATGGGACAGGAAAGCAAGTCTTGGGGAAGGAAACAGGAAAAGGTCAGGTGGGACCCTTGCAGAAGGTGAAGGGAAGGAAGGAGGGGGGTAGGACCCAGATGAAGTCTGGTTCCCCTTCAGCCAGGGGTCAGGGTCCTAAGCCCAGCTGCCCTTTGGAGGAGCCCCACCTCTTGCCAGAATGAGCCTGATGGGCTCAGTCACTGGCTGGGAGGAGCCCCCAGGAAGTGTGGCCTTGGCCTGAACGGGGGTCGGAGGGGGGAGGGGAGGTGTGTGTGTGGGGGGGATGCAGTCGTAGGCAGCTTGGCCTGTCTGTGAACTCTGCTCCCCGGCAGGTGTGAGGAGAGCGCTCTCCTGGCGGGCACATTGGCTCTGGTCAGCACCTTGACCTGTCGGCAGGGCCTTACTGGGCACCTATCTGCTCAGGTGGAGACTGGACCGACCAACCCGTGTTCAGAAGTCCGTTTGTCCAAACCAGGCGGCTCTGGGAAGGAAGGTGTTATGAACTCCCCTGCCCTCCCCACCAGATCATATGTTGAAACCCTAGCCCTGATGCAATGGGTCTTAACAGGCGTGGCCTTCGGGAGATGACTAGGTCATGAAGGCAGAGCCCCATGAACGGGTTAGTGTCCTGATTAAAAGAGGTCACAGAGCTGGCTATTTTTCCCCCGTGGGAGGACACGGTAGGAAAGCAGCTATCTGCAAGCTGTCACCAGACCCCAACCACGCTGGCACCCGGACCTCGGACTCACAGCCTCCAGAACCGTGGGAAAGAAATCTCCGTTGTCTATGAGCCACCCAGTCTACGGTACCTTGGTATAGTGGCCCGAATGAGCTAAGACAGAGGGTGACTGGGGCGCCTGGGTGGCTCAGTCGGGTGAGCGTCTGACTCTTGATTTCAGCTCAGGTCATGGTCCCAGGGTCATGGGATTGAGACCCACCTTGGATACCATGCTGAGCGTGGAGCCCGCTTAAGATCTCTCTCTCTCTCTCTCTCTCTCTCTCTCTCTCTCGTGGGTGCCTGGGTGGCTCAGTCATTTAAGCATCTGGCTCTTGATTTCCACTCAGGTCATGACCTCACAACTCATGGGTTTAAGCCCTGTGTTGGGCTCTGTGCTGACAGTGCAGAACTTGCTTGGGATTCTGGCTCCTTCTCAATGCCCCTCCCCCACTCACGCTCTCTCTGTCTCAAAAATAAATTAATTAACAATAAAAAAAAGATTTTCTCTTTCTCTGCCTCTCTACCCCGCTCATGCTCGCTCTCTCAAAAAACAAAAACAAAAACAAAAACAAAAACAACGGAATGATTTTAGTGCGAAAAGGACAGGCACCCCCTCCCCTAAACTCTGAGCCTGGGCTTCGGGAAGAGCCTTGGTGGGGAGGGCCACAAAACCTCTTGGGCCTTCTGTTTTTGGCAGAATCCTAATCCTTTTTAGGAAAAAGGAGAAGAGTGACAAGGTAATAAATGTTTTAACCTGTTTTTGTTTCATCTCTCTCTGAGGAGGCAGCTCTGAGAGGCATTGAAAAAAGTCTGAGATGAAAATTACAATTTTTTTCTTTTACCCCCAACTTATTATTTTGAAAAAATTTCAAATCTATAGAAAAAGAACAAAAGAACAGGTTGATATATACCCTTTACCATGATACACAATTATTAAGATTTTGCCACACTTTTGTTACCTGTGTATGTGTGTACGTTTTGATGAACCATTTGGAAGTAAATTACAGAGGCGCCGGGGTGGCTCAGTCGGTAAAGCATCTGACTTCGGCTCAGGTCATGATCTCGCGGTTAGTGGGTTCGAGCCCTGCGTTGGGCTCTGTGCTGACAGCTCGGAGCCTGGAGCCTATTTCGGCTTCTGTGTCTCCCTCTCTGTCTCTGCCCCCTCCCACTTGTGCTCTGTCTCTCTCTCTCTCTCTCTCAAAAATAAAATAACATTAAAAAAATTTTTAACAAAAAAGAAAGTAAATTGCAGACAATATGATAACCCACCACTAAACGCCGTAGCTAGAATAAGAACATCTTCCTACATAACCGCAATGCTGTTATCACTAAAATAATTTATGTTTCTTCGATAATACCCTCTAACATATAGTCTTTATTTCAGTTTTCCATTTGACTCTACAGTGATAGACCCCACATCAGTGGCTGCCTGGGGTGAGGGGCATTGAAAGCAACGTGGTGCCAGGAAACTTTCTTTTTATTTTTTAAATTTTTAAAAATGATTTTTATTCATTTCTCAGAGAGAGAGAGACAGCGTGAGCAGGGGAGGGTCAGAGAGAGAGAGAGAGAGAGAGGCACAGAATCTGAAGTAGGCTCCAGGCTCTGAGTTGTCAGCACGTAGGCCGGCACGGGGCTCGAACCCACGAACTGCGAGATCATGACCAGAGTCGAAGTCGGACACTTTTTTTTTTTTAATGTTTTTTTATTTATTTCTAGGAGAGAGAGAGAGAGAGCGAGCGTGAGCAGGGGAGGGTCAGAGAGAGAGCCACAGACTCTGAAACAGGCTCCAGGCTCTGAGCCGGCAGTCAGCACAGAGCCCGACGCGGGGCTCGAACCCACAAACCGCGAGATCATGACCTAAGCGAAAGTCGGATGCTTAACCGACTGAGCCACCCAGGCGCCCCACCAGGAAACTTTCTGACGTGATGGACATGTTAGACGCTTGACTGGTGGTATGAAATTGTCAAAACTCATAGAATTGTAGGGGGCCTGGCTGGCTCAGTCAGTGGAGCATGAGACTCTTGATCTTGGGGTTGTGAGTTCAAACCCCACGTTGGGTGTAGAGGTTACTTAAAAATAAGATCATGGAGGGGCGCATTGGTGGCTCGGTCGGTTAAACATCCGACTGTGGCTCAGGTCATGATCTCACGGTTCATGGGTTCGAGCTCCGCATCAAGCTCTCTGCTGACAGCCAGCTCAGAGCCTGGAGCTTGCTTCGGATTCTGTTATCTACTCTCTCTGACCTTCCCCTGCTCATACTCTGCCTCTCTCTCTCAGAAATAAATAAAAACATTAAAAAAAAATTGGGGGGGCACCTGGGTGGCTCAGTTGGTTAGGTGTCTGGCTCTTGACTTCGGCTCAGGTCATGACCTCACAGTTCTCAAATTTGAACCCCATTTTGGACTCTGTGCTGATAGCATGGAGCCTCCTTGGGGTCTCTCTCTCCCTCTCTCTCTGTGCCCACCCTGCTTGTGCTCTCTCTCTCTCAAAATAAATAAACTTAATAAAAAGAGCTTTATAAAAAATAATAAAAATATTAAAAAAAAGTAAAACCTTAAATAAAACCGAATCCATAGAACTATAGACTTAAAATGGATGTCTTTTATTTTATGTAAATTATACCTGATTAAGATCAATTTTTTTTTTTTTTTGTGAGAGAGACAGAGCATGGGAGGGGCAGGGAGAGAGGGAGACTCAGAATCTGAAGCAGGGTCCAGGCTCTGAGCTGTCAGCACAGAGCCCGATGCGGGGCTTAAACTCATAACTTGTGAGACCATGACCTGAGCCGAAGTCGGACGCTTAACCGACTGAGACTCCCAGGTGCCACCGATTTTTAAAAATTTCTCCATAGTCCCCAAAGTGTTTTATAGCTGTTTTTTTCCTTCTGATCTAGAATTCTATGAAGGTTCATGTACTGCGTTTGATTGTCTCGTCTCTTTGTCTTCTCTGATCTGAAACACCCCCTTCTGCTTTCGTTTTTCATGACATGAATTAAAAAATAAAAATCGAAGAAGGGTCGGTGGGGAAGGGGCAGCATGAGCAGTAGTGCCACAGCCGTAAAAATAAATAAATAAATAAATAAATAAATAAATAAATAAATAAGGCCAGCTGTCTTGCAGAATGTCCCACATTCCATATTTATCTGTCTCCTCATGACTGGATTTGGCTTACACATGTTTGATGACAACGTCACCAAGGCAATGCTGTGTCCTGACTCATCACATGTGTGGGTCTGTCCCTCCACTGGCAAGGCTCACCTTGTATGTCCCCTGCTGCAGGTTCGGGGTCGGCCATTTCTTCAAGCAGCCTCTGGCTCTTGGTGGTGGAGAATGGTATTTAGAAACCAAGGACTCAGTGCCAGATGTGCTCATTGTTACTGGGCACGCTTCTTAGGCCTTTTTAGTGGCAGAACTGAAAAACGTACACAGTACTTGTTGTGTTTGCATCTTGGGTTGACTAGTCAAAGCCAACATCACAAGGTACTTTCTCTTCCCTGCATTCTGTATTCCTATTTCTCTTCCTGGTCAGCGGTTTCCAACATCACCAACATATTCCTTTGCTCTTTCCGATGATGCGCATAAAATGTTTTCTGAATTACAATACAAATGCCAGTACAAGAGATCTGCTAAGTAAAGTTCAAGATATCTTTGTACTTATTTTTGGCCTTAAAATATAGTCCACGAAGGATGTACACGCTGTGTTGGGGCGCCTGGGTGGCTGAGTCGGTTAAGCATCCGACTTTCGCTTAGGTCATGATCTCGCGGTTCGTGGGTTCGAGCCCCGCATCGGGCTCTGTGCTGACTGCCAGCTCAGAGCCTGGATCCTGTTTCAGAGTCTGTGTCTCCCTCTCTCTCTGACCCTCCCCTGATCACGCTGTCTTTCTCTCTCTCTCCTAGAAATAAATAAAACATTAAAAAAAAATTAAAAAAAAAGATACAATAACTCCACCTGACTAAATTATGAGAATTAAATACGACGCTGTATGTGAAGAATTTAGTGGACCACATAGAGGGTGATGAACGTGAGCCCCTTCCNGGCTCAGAGCCTGGAGCCTGTTTCAGAGTCTGTATCTCCCTCTCTCTCTGACCCTCCCCTGCTCACGCTGTCTCTCTCTCTCTCTCTTCTATAAATAAATAAAAAATATTAAAAAATTAAAAAAAAAAAAGGATGTACACGCTGTGCACTAGGTCCAAAACTTAAGGTGACTGTTTTCTATGCGATAATGTTGATGTGATACGAAGTTTCATTTGTTCCTGTCTATATTCAAATTCAGCATTTGTCCTTATTTGTTTATTTTGATGTTTGGTTTTGGGGGTTTGATATTTAAACCACTGAACACTGTATAATTGGCATACACAAGGAAGTCTTACCCCATTCCTGACCCCTCTAGCCTTTACCACTGAGAGCTAGCATAAGCCACGGTTTCTCTGTGCTTTCCCAGTGAACAGGTCATTGCAAGATGGTAGAGACGAGAAAAACACAAATCTAGTTTGCAGAAATTTGCAAATTGCGTGTGAATGGGGCAGGCTCATTCAGGGTTCTTTTTTTTTTTAAATTTAATTTAAAAAAATTTTTTTTTAATTTTTAAGTAACCTCTACACCCAACATAGGCCTCAGACTTACAACCCTGAGATCAAGAGTCACATGTTCTACCGGCTGAGCCAGCCGGGCGCCCCAAGTGTACAATGTTTTTTTAAAAGGAGGAACCTAGGGGTGCCTGGGTGGCTCAGTTGGTTCAGCTCACGTCATGATCTCATGGTTTGTGAGTTCCATCCCCGCATCAGGCTCCATGCTGAGCCTAGAACCTGGGGCCTTCTTCAGATTCTGTCTCCACCTCTCTTTCTGCCCTTCCCCTATCAGTCCCCCCCCCAAATATAAATAAACGTTAACAAAAATTTTTTAAAAATTAACGTTTATTTTAAAATCATCTTCACACTCAATGTGAGGCTTAAACTCACAATCCTGAGATCAAGAGTTGCATGTTCCAGGGGAGCCTGGGTGGCTCTGCCATTAAGCGTTGGACTTTGGCTCAGGTCATGATCACACAGTTCGTGAGTTTGAGCCCCTTGTTGGGCTCTGTGCTGATAGCTCAGAGCCTGAAGCCTGCTTCGGATTCTGTGTCTCCTTCCCTCTCTGTCCCTCCCCTGTTCGCACTTTGTCTCTCTTTCAAAAATAAACATTAAAATAAATAAATAAATAAAATGTAGCTACTAGAAAATTCTAAATTACATATGTGGCTCTCATTATATTTCTATTGGGCAGCACTGCTCTAGAGCCTTGATCAATTTTCAGGTTCAAATGTTTAGCAAGAGTGCTTCATAGGAGGGAAAGTGTTTTCCCATCAGGAGGCTCCCAATGCCTGACTGTTCTTATTTTCCTATCTTTTTGGTAATGTTGACATTCATAAATGATCATTACCTCGATCACTCTTTCATTAAGGGTCATAAGCTGGTAACATTCTGTAATGTCTTCATATACTGGCTGGAATACTTTCACAGAGCAAAACACTTCCTTTCATACAGGAAAGGCAGGGGAAACGCTTGATTCTTTTCCTTTGCCCATTTTCAAATGATGGGGTCCTCCGAAGGGGTTCAGTGAGTTTGTTTTTGCGTGCCGTTATCAACTCACGATTTGAACATCTCCGTGCTTCTTTATATTCATTGCAAATATCCTCACTGATGCTCAAAGCATCAGAAGCAGGGGCTTCTCCAAGTTGGTAGCCACGTCTTTTTGACGTAGTCCGCCCCCAGCTTATTTTGTATGTCCATAGCAACCCCCTCCCAACTTTCTCCCTCTACAATCTGCAATCAACCATTTTTCTCAAAGAAACCTCAATTCTTTCTAGTGGGATAAGGTACTTAGAAACCACAGTCTGGGATCTAGTGGTGCCCATTTCTATGGGTCATTGTTTCTAGGACTTTTCCAAGGACAGAGCTATGAAATATCTGTGTTAAGATCAAATTCATCATGACTTCACAGCAGTACTTCTAATTCAAGTGCCGGACTACATAATTTGTATTCAACCCCACCAATCTTACATTTGCATCTCCTTTCTCCCCTGCAGAAAATCTCAGTTCTCGATGGCAACAGATACTTTTTCCTTTATCTCACAACACAAACAGGTCGGGCTCTGAATAACAATGCGGACACTAGCACCAAGGATAGGGTTTCTGAAAACAACTTGAAATGTTTTTTGCCCTTTTCTGTCGTCAGGGTAAATCCATCAAGGATTATATAATCAATCGACTGTTTTAAAGACACTTGCAATAATTCTTTTCTGCTTTGTTGTGCTACCAACTGGATGCACGTTGGGTTTGTTTCATTTTGCTTTTTGATTCATAGGCATTGCTTTCAGTTTAAAACTATGTAAACTCTAAAGTCAAATTGATTCAGTAAGTTAATTCAGAGATACATAGCTTCCATCCCTTACCCTTGCAGCAGGTTGTTTTCCCCAGATATAACCATTTGTTCAGAGGTGTTTCATTTTTACTTTTTAAATACATTTTATTTTTTATTAAAAAGTTTCTAAATGTTTGTTTATTTCTGAGGAGGGGGGAGGGGCAGAAAGAGCGGGAGACAGAGGATCCCACGTGGGCTCCACACAAACACCAGACAGCCCAATGCCGAGCTTGAACTCAGGAACCATGAGATCACGACCTGAGCTGAAGTCGGATGGCCATTGACCAAGCCACCCAGGTGCCCCATATGATTTTCTTTTTTTTAAGTTTATTTATTTTGAGAGAGACAGAAACAGTGCACGTGGGGGAGGAGCAGAGAGAGAACGGAAGAGAAAGAATCCCAAGCAGGCTCCACGCTGTCAGCCCAGAGCCCAGCGTGGTGCTCGAACTCACGAAACCTTGAGATCATGACCTGAGCCGAAACCAAGAGTCAGATGCTTAACCGACTGAGCCACCCGGGTGCCCCAGATGGGTTTGTTGTTAAAATAAAGCAGATATACGTATATACTTCACTCTCCATCTTAAAGAGTAGGAAACCATGCATACTTTTCTTCACCTTGCTTTTTCATTTAATGATATGCTCTGAAGAACATTCTAAAGCAGGTCAGGGAGCTGATCCTCAATTCCTTGCATGGAGGTACCTCTGTTAATTCACCCAGACCGCAGCTGACAGACACTTGGATGATTTTTGTCCTTGACTACTAACAACTACGAGGCCAATTTGCCAGAAAAGAAGAAGCCTGGGGCGCCTGGGTGGCTCAGTCAGTTAAGCATCCGACTTCGGCTTGGGTCATGATCTCACAATCCGTGGGTTTGAGCCCTACATTGGGCTCTGTGCCGACTGCTCAGAGCCTAGAGCCTGCTTCAGATTCTGTGTCTCCCTGTCTCTCTGCCCCTCCTTCGCTCACTGTCTCTCTCTCTCTCAAAATAAAAAATAAAAACATCTTAAAAAATCTTTTAAAAAAAAGAGAACAAGGCTAGAAGTGTTCTGTGCCCAAGTTCACACAGATGCTAAGCCTATGAAGATCAGATTCAGCTGGAGCAGTAGAAAACCTCAACATAACAGTGGCCTCAACGTAATCATTTCTTTTTCTTAAGCATAAAAGCCAAGAAGGGCAGGACAGGGCTGGGCTGGTGGCTCTGTCGCACCAGGTCCTCAGGGACCCAGGCCCCACCCAACAAACACACTGAGTACTTGACTTCCACGTGTCACGGTCCAGAGTGGGTGTTCTGGCTACAGCTACCGCAACCGCATTCTAGCCAGGAGAGGGAGGCCGGGACATATTTAGCGGCGCGTTCACAAGTGGAAGGAACCCCATGGCCACTCTCCATCCGTGATGAGCCATGAGTGGATTTCTACCTGTGATCCCACTGCAGCAATTGCGGTCTCCGTATCTCACCCAGTATCTGCACTGTTGTGAGTCCCTGTACACCCCGTGCGATGCGGTCTATCGCTATGCTCCCCCTTGACTCCCTCAGGGAGCTTTGACACACATGCGATCTCCTCTCCTCACGGCCCATTCTTCAGCCCTTCTTCCTCCATGTTTCCAAACACATGGTGGCGGTTCAATAAATGTTCTTTATTTTTTTAATGTTTATTTATCTGACAGAAAGAGAGAGAGTGTGCGAGAGGAGCAGAGAGAGAGGGAGAGGGAATCCCAAGCGAGCTCCGTACTGTCAGTGCAGGGCCCAACGTGGGGCTCGAGCTCACAAACCGAGACATCATGACCTGAGCCGAAGCCAAGAGTGAAACCGAGTTGGACGCTTAACCAACTGAGCCACTCAGGGGTCCCAGTAAAATTCTTTTCAATTTATTTGAGAGAGAGAGAGAGAGAGACCAAGTGTGCGAGCTTGGGAGAGGGGCGGAGGGATAGAGGGAATCTCAGACAAGCTCCACATTTAGCACAGAGCCTGATGTGGGGCTCGATACCACGACCCTGGGATCATGACCTGAGCCGACACCAAGAGTCGGACCATCAAACAACTGGGCCACCCAGGCGCCCCAGTAAATGTTCTTTATACTAACACTCCCCCAAATGCATGAACCAGCCCCTTAAATGTCTCCTAACCCAAGCTCATTACTTCCCCAACCGTCCCTTAAGCATGGTTCCCACCTGTTTTCTTGGCTTAATTATTAGAAATGACCTTGAACCAGGATGGAGCCTCACTGGCCTCAGGCCCTCCCTTTGCGTCCAGGCCAAATACAAGTACAAACAGCTGAATGCCCCGGGGTTATTTTTTCTGCTTTTATTTGGGCTCCCGGGAGCCCCTCTTCCCCGCCTGTTGTTCAGGCTCACTAGTTAGTTCCGCAGGCCTGTTTGACAGGTCTTGCTATTTGCTTTTTTCCTTTTTGCCACTCTCACCTGCTGTTTGAAGGGACTGCCTAAAAAACAAAAATTTGGCAAACTATTAAAAAGTCGTTTCAATTCCAGAATGGGGGATGGGAGGAAAACTTGGCTTGGGGACTGGGTGACAAGAGACTGTTTCGCTTGGATTGTTTTCTTAACAAAGGTGATTTCTTTCTTTTGTTTTTTAATGTTAGAGAGAGAGATTCCAGCAGGAGAAGGGCAGAGAGAGAGAGAGAGAGAGAGAGAAATCCCAAGCAGGCTCGACACACAGCACGGAGCCCGACACGGGCTCGTGTCAAGCACATCAGCCCCATGGCTTCTTCCCGGTCCCCGGAGCTTCCCTCCATCTGTTCTGCCCTCCTGTTCTCAGAGTCCGGGCATTCTGAGAACAAATGGATTTGATACAAGGAATCACATGCTTATAAAAGCTTCGGGAGGGACCACTGGGTTTTAGAACCATCTGCCAAGGTTGTCATCCAGGCGTCAGAGAACGGCCTCGACCACGTCTACCGGCCTACTCACTCCACCGGGCAACGTGTCTGGATTGATCTCTTTATCAACAGCTCCTAGAGCAGGAAGAGGTCCGTACCTCACTTTGCCTTCCAAACCGAAGGGATGTTCAGATCCTAGCTGCAAGAGAGTCTGGTAGCTGCCAGCCTTCTGGCCTCTGCGGGGAGGGAAGGACATAAAAGGATGCAGGAGTGAAACTGGGTGCCAATCGACAGAACCCAGCATGGATACTGCTAGAAAAAGGAAAAGCAGTGGAGCGGCTGAGTGGTCAAAGCTACAGGCCTGCACCGTAAGACAGAATGAAAAACATGAGGTCTGGAGGGAGAAGGGACAGCTCGGTGTCTGGAAGGACCAGTCCTTAAAGACAAAGGATTGGCCATGATGGAGTTACCATGTTCAATCAAGGTCAAGGACAATGTATGACCATATGAGGGCCTCAAAGAAAATTGGGAAGAGAGGGATCTGTGAGACCTCAAAATATATGTCCACGAACTGAGCTCTTAGAACAGGACTCCAAATTGTATTCTGGGCTTTTTTTTTTGGTTTATTTTTGAGAGAGAGAGTATGCACACAAGCAGGAGAGAAAGGCAGAGAGAGAGGGAGGGAGAAAGAGAATCCCAAGCAGGTTCTGAGCTGTGAGCGCAGAGCCCGACTTGGGGCTCGATCTCACGACCCATGAGATTGTGACCCGAGCTGAGATCAAGAGCCGGACGCTTAACCGACTGAGCCACCAGGCCGCCCCTAGGACTTCAAATTGTATTCTGAGTAGAACTCTCCCGATATGCCCCAGTGTGCCCCGGTTTACAGAGGCCATATATTCCCCTGAAGTCATGTCTTAGGAATCCACAGGACACAAGACACTTCAATTTTCTCCTTTCCTCAACAGGTTTATTGCCTTTTAAGAAAATTTTTGTAAAATATAAATACAAAGGCAGAGAATTTACTTACAAAGTTAAAACACAGATTTCAAACATAAACACACAATTCAGAAAATTTTAGTTTTATGTACATTTCCAAGCAACCGACATATTATGTTAGTTCTCAATATTTTACAGGGTACAGAAAAAAATAGCTCAAAGTCTTCTTTAAATAAGAGCATAAAATGTTTCAACATATAAACAATCCGGTTTGATGCGTGAAAACTAATTTCACAGCTTTTAAATTAGGATATAAAAGTTTCATACAATTAGTTGTTGTGTGTGGATATGGTTTGAATTTATATTACACACTATCGGATTGCATCCAATAGCATTGACCTGGCCCGAGCAGGTACTCTGTAAACAAAACATAAAGGTACAGCCATTGCTGAGTGCCTCCACCCACCTCCCTCCCCCGAGCCGCGAGTCGTGTGGCTGTGTGGCTCGGTCCACACCCGCAACAGTGCGAGCTCTGTGTGACCTTGAGTTAGAGTGTGGAACGCCTTTTTCTCGTTTTGTTTCTCCTTAAAAAAAAAAAAAAAAATGAAACGAAACAAATATCCCAAGTAAAAACGAACGTATCCCAAAGCGTGTGTGCATTGACCAGTAAAGAAAACAGTAGAACGATTTCATAAAAACAGACCGGGAGGTTTGAAAAAGAAGAAAAAACGACGATGACAACAAAGACCATGTTTCTACGTCCTTCTGACTGGAGTCGTTTCTCTTATATAAAGAAGAGATATTTTCATATGTAATAGTGTCCTTTCTTTACAGAAATAGTCGTATTATGACACATATGCACAAAGATTAACACTATGACACACTGTACACGGCGGGCCCGGCGAGCTCACCAGTAGTCGCCGGAGCCCGGGTCGTTGGGGTGGAGCCACTCCATGGACGAGCCCAGCAGAGTCTGGAGCTCCCTGGTGAACTCCACCAGGTCTAAGAGCTCCTTGCTTTCGGGGTTAAAGGCTTCCAGGTCTTTGGAGCAAGAGAACAGGAGACTTGCCGAGACTTGCCGGTAAAATTCCGCCTCGGCGATGGTGACGATCTCCACGTTGGGGAAGTTGCAGCGGAATATGCGGGAGGACATTTTCAGTTTCTTGAGCACGTCCGACAGCAACAGCCAGTTTCGAGGCCTGCGAGCGAGGGAGGAGAGGGGTTCGAGTCCCCGGCCAGCTTAAAAGTGCTCCCTGCTACTCACCGCACCCCCCTCCCCCGTGAGCCGGGGCCGGCTGTGACAAGGGTGGTTACTTCTGTGGCCCTGCCCCGTGTCTCACCAGCCCTCCAAGATCTACCTTCGGCGGTAAGGTGAGGAGCCTCATCTTGGGGTGGGGGCCTCAGCGCTGCCAGAACCTTCCAGGTAAACACCTGCTCACTCAGCTCTGGCCACAGCTCGGGTCACCACTCTCCAAGGGAGCGCCCCGCTGCGGCCACTGTGGGGAAGCCTTCGGGTCTCCCAGCCTGACAGTCGCGCAGACGCCTCTTTGGTCTGTCGTCTCCTCCAACTGTCAGAGAGCCCGGAGGCCCGCCCCCACCTCCCCCTCCCCCCATCACTCAGTGCTTCTGGGAGGGACGCTTTGGAGAGGGAAGGTGTTACATGCCTTCCGTACACCCTGCCACGCTTTATGATTTCTATTGCTAATAAAATGTCACTGTAGCAGCATCTGTGTGACGAGGATGTTACTCATTAAGCGCCTCCGTCGACACTCAGCAGAACAGGTCCCTGATGTGTACGCGTCCCCGAGGGGCCGGTCAGCAGCGGCTCAACGGCTGCTGTGGGGTCCATGGGCTTTGGGGATCCCCTCACCAACCCCCCCCAACCCCTTGTCTGCCGAAAGGCGCCTGTAACTCCCGCCGCCCCAAGAGCAGCCCCGCTAGTCCTCAAGCACGTGACAGCCATGCTCACCCCTGAGCGACGGACACCTGGATGTTATAACACGGTAAGAGGGGGCTCTCTGAAAACTCAAACTCAAACACGTCGCTGTAGGCCTCGTCATCATCATCCTGGTCCTCCGGCCCCGGGGGGTTTGCCAAAACATCATATCCGCTTTCATCATCTGGTTCTACCGCAGGGCAAACGAGAGAGAGAAATCAGTGAGCCACCGCGACACATTGGTTCCTGTCACACGAGGACGCTCTGGAAAACCGCCAACTCGGCCCTGCTTACAGCACCCCCTGCCTACTGCCCCTCGCCTACACCACAGGGGAACGTTCTGAAACGCCCTCACTTCCCACCAAACCAGAAGGAACAACAGCTCACCACACACGGCGCTGCCGTAGAACTCCCAAGAGCCGGTGGCGTCTTCGTCACTGCGACCCTGTAGGTCATTTAAATAATCTGGAGGGAGAAACGCAAGATAAAACCCGCTGGGGAGACTCGAATGCTGGTGGCGTTCGGAGGCACTTCACTGTCACAGCTGGCATGCGACTTCCCACCTACCCCACAGCGCCCCCTTTCGCGCACTGCTTCTTCCCACACTCTGCTCTCGGCCACGTGGGACCGTCGGCCACGTGGGACCGTCGGCCACGTGGGACCAGGAGCTGCACACCTGCCCACGTTCTTCCCTGGCAGAAGGGCCACCTTCACTGCCCCCAGCGCCCACCAAAAGAGCTAGAAAGGTAAAGCTACGGACTTGCTCAGCCCTCGCAAGCAAATGAAGAGTGGGCATCTTGCCCGTGAATTACGCATCCCTTTCTTCATAGACTCACTTTCCCCAGCAAGTACAACGTAAGGAAATGAGGGTGGGCCTTGTGACCAAGTGGTATTCCCTGCACGGAGATGTGTGAAGAAGCCATCTAAATGGTTGAGTTAGACCATGCCTTGAACTCTGTAGTACCTGTTAAAAACTTCTCCATGAGTTCGCTGTGGGTCATCTTCATGATGGTTCTACCTGAGTACGTAGCCAAAGTGGGGTCAGCACCATAGGAGAGGAGCAAACGGACGATTTCCAAATGATCGTTCTCAACGGCATCGTGCAGAGGCCTAGGAGAGACACGTGGCAGGGTTACATGGGGGGGGCGTGCCTCTGATTACAGGCAGAATCGGATGCGCGGCGGCCGAGCTTCCAGGGCACGCGACTTCACCAAGGAGGCGTGCACCGCAGCGGCCACTCCGGAGAGGAAAGCTGAGGCCCCGCGAGTGGCCCAAGGTCCAGCAACGAACTACTCTGTTGTGACTCGTATACTTAACCCCTTACGAGGCAAGTGAAGGCGCAAACTTCAGGCCTTATTCTCAAATGCAAGTCTGTTTCTAATCCAGGACCAAGGAGGAACTCAAGCCCAAAAGAAACCATTTTCAATCAAGTTAAGTAGTGCCAGACTGGAAAAAAAGACTTTATAGGGGGGAAAAACATCGCGCCATTATGGAAGCCAAAACACCAAGCAATTGTTGTACCATAAAAAAAAAAAAAAAAAAACCCCGAAAGCCTATTCCTTTTAAGTACTTTTTCTCCTTTGAGATAAAGTGTGAGCGTGAGTGGGGGAGGGGCAGAGAGATGCGGGGCGGGGGGGGGGGGGGGGGGGGGGGGGGGGGGGGGGGGCGGTGCAGAGGATCCAAAACAGGCTCCAAGCTCTGAGCTATCAGCACAGAGCCCGACGCGGGGTTCGAACCCATCAACTGCAAGATCATGACCTGAGCCGAAGTCGGACACGTTTAACCGACTGAGCCACCCGGGTGGCCCAAGCCTACTCCTTTTTTAAAAAAGAAACGAGGTACAAATCGGAGCCTTTCCTGAACGGCGCATGTCAGCAGCTTAGAGATCAACGATCAAGCCTCTGGCCCGGAAGCAGAGTCCCTGGAGTGAGACCCTGGGGTGGGGCAGTCCTCCGCAGTCCGTCCTGAGGGAACGCTATTTGGAAACCACGAAATGCCAAACACCCTTCAGTTTTGCTAATTTTATGCCTGTGGGGGAAGCCCTATGCCCCGCCTCCTGGTGGCATCCCACGTCCACAACCAGGAAGACGCTTGGGCTGACTCAGACCTCTGAATAACAAACCGAGGTCAAGGACAGGATAGGGGACGGCCGCTGTCTGTCTGTCTGTATTCCTGGGACTTTCAATTCACGGGTATTTTATTTTATTTTCTTAATGTTTTATTTATTTCTAGGAGAGAGATAGAGGCAGCGTGAGCAGGGGAGGGTCAGAGAGAGAGGGAGTCACAGACTCTGAAACAGGCTCCAGGCTCTGAGCTGGCAGTCAGCACAGAGCCCCACGCGGGGCTCGAACCCACGAACCGCGAGATCATGACCCGAGCGAAAGTCGGACGCTTAACCGACTAAGCCACCCAGGCGCCCCAACTCACGTGTATTTTAAATACAGTGCTTTAACAGATGTGGACATGGGGCGTCCGACTTCGGCTCAGGTCATGATCTCACAGTTCATGAGTTAGAGGCCCGCATCGGGCTCTCTGCTCTCAGCGCAGAGCCTGCTTGGGATCCTCTGTCCCCCTCTCTATCTGCCCCTGCCCCGCTTTCGCTGTCTCTCAAAAATAAAATAAACATTTTAAGAAAAGCTGCTGACGGTAAGTGGTAAGTCCAGGGTCTTAAAAAAGGCAACACCCCCAATTATTCACGCACACGCCGACATTTTCACTGACTTCTGTCCACGGGAACGTTCTTAACTGTTAAAGTTCTAGCTACGGTTGCCACAAAGGTCTGTTCAACTCCATTCTAGGACTCTGCCATCAGCGTGCTTATGTCTCACTCTCCATCCTTCCTTCGGAGGTTTTCCACATGCCCTGGGCACCACTGCCACTGACCTGGTTCCATCCTGGGCACTGCAGTTGACGTCCGCACCGTATTCCAGGAGGTGTCGCACAATGTTGAGCCAGCCCCTCGCACAGGCTTCATGCAGGGCGCAGTACCCCGCGTTGTCTCGATGGTTCACGTCACAAATCTTGTTCTCCAGGCAGTACAAGACCACTTCCTGTGGGGAGAGGGGGAGAGGGGTGCCGTCATCTGTCACCGCACACTGAACTTTGAAAGGGTGACCTCTCCGTGGCCCAGCAGTGCCTTCTTTCAAAGGCGTACACCCCTGGGCCCGAGAGGGACAAGGGCACGTGCAGTGAAGACCGAGCGGGCCCATTCAGTAGGTGGTAGTGGAGAACAGCGCCAGGCTAGATGAAAGCGCGGACTACCGACGCCCAGAGATTAAATCGGCCGGAGAACATTCCTTCACGTAGAGAGGGAGGGATGGCAGGGTAGGTGAGCCAGGCCCTCCCACGCTGCTGCTTGCGGGGTAAGCAGGGGAGAAGAGACACTCTCCCTTTGCACCACGGTCAACGTCAACATCAAGAAAGGACACGAAATTCTTCAAACGACCCCACCCTCTAGTTTGCCTGGCTCCGCCCCACTCGGAGCAGAATCGTACAACATTTACGGCTTTACTGAAGTGAGCAATGTGCATCTGAACACGGTACGCTGCCACCTCCTCCTCTCAAGAACTAAATAAAACAAGCCTACCCTTCCCCCTTCTCGGAAGGTATTCTGTGTCAATGGTTTGCATTAGAATCACTGTTATGAATCTGACTTCTTTGGTGTATTAAAATATTAATATGAACCGCTCCCGGTAAGCAGAGCAGTAATTTATTCAATGTTTTATTACCTTGATTAAGAAAGTTTTCAAACACCCGGAACAGCACTTGCCACCAGAAAACACACTCCGCTGTCTTCCTACAAGTCGTGCCCAGCAGAGAGCTGTCTGGTTCCGAGAGCCGGGGGGAGGCGGGGCCGGCCCACACATGGTCCCCGCGGCAAGGGGGAGGCGGCCGGGGTCAGAGCGGGCCTCCCTGGGACAACTTTGAAATAACTCATCTGTTAAACCTCAAACAGGGGTCATCCCGGCCGCCTACAGATGTAGGGTGGGACCTGAAAGCCTCTTGCGCCCTTTCTAGGGCCCATCCATCAAAAGTGACCGCTTCCTTGGGAGCTAACCGGAATGTTCCATACGCTCGCCCCGGGGACCTAAATCTCCCACGCGGGTACACCGGGCCATTGGGGCCCTGCTGCTTCAGGTGACCGAGGCAGCTCCCTTCCAAAACAGGCGGAGGAAGAAAGAAGGCATGACCATAACAAATGCGCGTCTTCGTTCAGATCCTAACCTGCCGGCAAGCCCACAATCCTCTGGGTTCCCAGGCCACCTGCCCCGAGCCCTCGTATCCAGGATACCGCATGAAGCTGCTGCTCTTTTTAGCAGGCCCTCGCCGGCCAGCCTCGAGTGGACGGCTGCAAGCTAATGAGTTGTGTGCCCCGGCCAGGGAGAGGCCCCATCACGTGGCTCTGGGATCAGGCCTGAGCACCACCGACCGCCGTGCACGGATCAATTTGCCCGGGTCTCGGCGGCCTTACTGGTGTCCTATCAACCTGGGGTTTATTTGCTCTGACAATTACGGCCTTCACCTGGAAACTCACCGCTACCGGGCTGATTCGAGGGTACCTGGAAACGAAAGGACGGAGCTGATGGGTGAGTCAACTCTCTTTTCCCGGAGGGTGGCGGGGAAGGCAGTAGTAGCCTGGCGGCCAGGCTGGACTCTGACATGGGCAGCCCTAACTGAGCTGTGGGGCTGCCGCTATTTGCAAAGGACTTCTCCTGTTCCTCAAAGGAGCAGGTCACCTGCTACCCCTCGGTCACCTGGCAGACATCAGGAAGGGACGGTGGTACTATTTTCGTTCAACACTCGGGTTTCGAAATAGACGTCCCAGAGAGGCTGGAGCCCAAGTTCAATCAACATGACGCACTAGACCGAGAGCTCCAGCCTCTTGGTACCAGGTCAGCTGGGAAGGCTGAGAAGGCCCTGTCTGTTGGGGGGGTCAAGCGGGCTAACTGCGTGCTCGTGGCCGGGACGGCGGTGGCCTCTAGACTGGCCACCGCTGTCGCCAACAGAGACAATGGTTGAGAGAGGCCGGGCGATTGGGTCTCCCCAGTTCGGCGCTTGGTTTACTTTCTGCACTAGAAATGGGAGTGTTTGAAGAGCAGCCCATCCATTTCCAAACAAAATCAAACTGTTTTTGTTGGACAATTCTCTGTTAAGCGGCTATAAGCCGTATGCCATTAACCGCAAAATGTAACCATAAAGGCCATAAACCCGACATTGTTAATTAATTAAATGCCTCATTAACTTTTTAAAAAACATGATTTATTCAATTCATAGAAAATTTAACCATCACCACTAAACGCATAAGCACGCGGTTGCACGTTGGCATTTCAGCCTAAGAAACAGAAACCTTCATATCGGGAGAGAAAGGTCTGGGTGTCTCTGGCCAGGCGCCTGGTCTATTTAACACAGAGAGGGGTTTCTTTCTTTCTTTTTTTAATTTTTTAAATGTTTTATCCATTTCTAAGAGAGAGAGAGAGAGAGACAGCGTGAGCAGGGGAGGGTCAGAGAGAGAGGGAGTCACAGACTCTGAAACAGGCTCCAGGCTCTGAGCTGGCAGTCAGCACAGAGCCCCACGCGGGGCTCGAACCCACGAACCGCGAGATCATGACCTAAGCGAAAGTCGGACGCTTAACCGACTCAGCCACCCAGGCGCCCCACAGAGGGGGTTTCTAAACCTTAAGAACCAGATAAACACAATGCAAATCCTAAACAATCTTTTTATCACACATAGTATGTCCAGCTAAGCAGAAAGTGACAATGGTCATGACTGACTTCACGAAGACCTTCCCGAGTCAGTGCCTTCTGCGAAACACACCTTTACAGGGTTAAACAAACTGTCCTTCACTTTTCAAAGATTTGGCCCCGCCAGCTCTCACTGGCCATCGTTGCAACATTTTAAGTCCAGCCTAAAGAAATCCTAGAAAGTTGGCAGTTAAAATCCGGTAGCTAAGTGTTCAGCATCCAAACTGCCGATCGGTGCAAATTACACACTGAACTTTACAGGTGAAGGGGGAAGAAGAAAACCCCGGTGGTCCTGACATAAATGCTTCTAAGGCTTCACGTGCCATCGAAGGCCCGTTAGGTGGTTTACAAATGTCTAGATCAAGTGAGTGCTCCTTGGTCCAGGCTTCGGGCCTGACGGTTCCGCAAAAACCGAAGTGGAAACGTGCTCAGGGGACCAATGAGGGTCGCTGAGGTCTCCAGTCCCAAAGGGAGACTGGTGGAAATGGCAAGATCAAAGGTGAGGTCATCAGGTGTTGGCCGGAAGCACAAGTGCTTTTCCTCAACTGCTGCTAGCTGGGCGTCATGTACCGTACGTAGGTCTGAGCTCACTGAAAACCAGCCGGCTGCCACGTGGATTTCACCCTCCCTCACTAAAAACCATCCCAGGGAGCTCTCTCCAGGTAATCGGGACACCTCCAGAAAAGACACGGCGGTACAAATGACCACACAATTAACCATCGAACAAACGGGGCAGGGGATGGCCTGGCTTAGGGTCAAGGCGGTCACCCTGACGAGGGCTCTCCACACCAGCGGAGGGGGACACAGAGCTGGCTGGGCAGGGTGTGAGGGCCAGGACTCCGGCACATCCCACGAGGCCCCCGCCACCGCGGCCCTCGTCCACGCTCCACACTCCGCCTGCTGAGCCCCATTTTATTTTCACCGTTCAACTCCCAGAGGGCTGATGCCGGCATAAAAAATGCCTTTGCCCTGTGGGCTATTACATCACAATTTCATCTGACAAGTGTGGTGGGGGAGCCGCACAGGGCAGAGCGGGTCATCTATCTCCGAGGGCAGCTCCACGGGGAGCCAGTCTTGGAGAGGGGCAGGGTGGGGGAGGGGGCAGCGAGTCTAAGGCACAGCCCCTCCTCCTCCGCAGCCCTCAGGCTTCCTCGCCCTCTCACATAAAAGACTCTTCGGGTCCGCCCCCCCCCCCAACCTCCTACCCCTGCCCAGACATTTCCCACCCGCCCGCTCCCCACAGGGGCACCGCTCTGCCTGAGAAACAGCACAAGCAACCCAAAATAGAGCTAATAACTTCTCTCCCCCTTGCTAATCAGAATCCAAAAGGGCTCATTAAAATTCCCCCAGTCGCCAAGCCCTGGGTTATGTCAGATTTTATATCAGAGATAAGTGAGCGAGACTGGAGGGTGCCGGAGCAGCCTACCTGCCCGAACACGAACTGAACATCAGAGAGGCCTTTCTTTTCACATGGCGATTGAACAAGCCAGCAGAGTCGGGAGGGCGCGGGGCTAGCGCAAACATCCCGCTGGAATGCCCGGCCGGCCCCTGGTGCGGGGGGTGGGGGTGGGGGTGGGGGTGGGGGACGACGCTGGGCTCAGCCAGGGTGCCTCCCCCCCTTCCCCCCCTCCCAGCCCCAAGGAGCGACAGCCGGGGCTCTCGGAAGCCGGACCCCCCCCCACGAACACTCACCTCGTAGCCCAGCCGGGCCGCCCGCTGCAGGAGGGTCTCGCCGGCGTTCTTATTGACGATGAGTCTCCGTGCTTCCGGAGGCATCGGGCGCGACTGGGTGGTCTCTGGAGGGGAGCTTGAGCGTGGCAGCTGGGAGGACTGGGAAGCCGGCAGCAGTTGCTGCAGACGGTCGAAGGGCTTCTGGTCCTGCTTGGCTGGTGACAGGTCGTAGTCGGAACTGGGCTCGGGCCGCTTTCGGAACCTCCGGACGGTCACCTATCGCACAACCGGGCAGCGCTCGTGGTTAAAGCCGGCCTTCCAGCACCCGCCTCTCTTCCCCTCCTCCCCACAAGTTACACACCCGAGCGTGTGTGGGGGGAGCACTTTTCCCTTTTCTTCGGTTTGGGGGGGCTGCGCAGGGCGGTGGGGGAGGGAAGGGTTTCATTCGTAACTAGTTGGAAACTTCACCACCACCCGGGAGGCAGGGCTCCTAAGATGAGCGAGTGACATTGCGGGAGGGGAGCCGGGAGCAGAGAAGGCGGGCAGGCGGGATGTGCCGTCAGAGGCCCAGCGGGGGGCAGGGGGCAAGAGGTACCTTGCCATCAGTGTTCTCCACATAGTAGTCTCCGGTCAGCGCCAAGCCCTGCCTGGGCTCTGGAGGGATCAAATGCTTGGTTTTGCACAGTCTCTTCCCGGATGGTTTCTCGCTGTTGTCGGTGTATTTCTGCAGCAGGGAGGCGGCCTGGCAATCCTCTTCTTCGTCTGTGCACGGCACATCTGTCTTCTGGCTTTCTTTAATTTTCTGCTGTTTGGCAGGCGGCCTCGAGGCTGGCGCGCAGCTTGGCGGAGGCTGCCTTTTGCCGCTTGCATTGGTGGATGAAAGGCTCTTCATGGGCGGAGAGCCGGAGAACACAGGCAAGCCTAAATCCGGAGGGGGTGGCGGGCGGGAAGGAGGGAGGGGGAGAAGAAGCAGGCGTTACACGGTTGTAGCCGGTGCGGAAAGAAAAGCCCATTGTTAGCACTGATCACTGGAGCGGCTACAGTTTTTAAAGATATACCAATTATGTTTCCAAAGCATTAATATTTTAATTATCCCACATTCAAACGGCAAATAGGTTAACCCACAAAGCACCAAGCGGCAAGTTTCTCCAGACGGCCGGGACAGGAGGGCACAAGCCGGCCTTTCCCGATCTCCCAGCCCCCAGCCTCGGGGGTGGGGGTGGGGCTGGGTGCTCAGCCTGGGGCTGAGACCCGGGCGCGGGGTCCACCCAGAATTGCCCTTCCCGCCCGGCCCTGGGCCGGGTGCAGCAGCCACCCCCCTGAGCTCCTCAGTGTACACTCCCCAGGGACAGGGGAAGGCTGGAGGAACGTCCCGAGAGAACTCCCCGCCAGTCACACCCCGGTGAGTCGTTCCTACGGCGCCCTTTCCCAGGCAGGGGACCCACCCTCCAGGAGCGGGGTGGGCGGTCACGGGGTGGTCTCTGCGTACCTTGTTCGTTGTCGCTGGATTTGAGGGACTCCTCCGACCAGCTTCTGTTGCCTTTGGCCTCTGCCCTTTTTCTGCCCGGTTTCTCTTCGGGGCTGTTATTGCCCTGGGCAGTGACCTCAGGCTGCACTACCTGGGTCACTTCCTTCCTGCCCTGCCGGCCAGGTTTGCTCTCTGCTGCCGACACCTGCTGCTCCCACCGTTCTCTAAGGTGCAGCAAGTGGCGTTGCTTTTTAGGATGGAGCCCTGTTAATTCAATGCACACCTTCAGGTTGGTCAGCTCACTATAATGTGGGTCTTCTAAGTAGTTAGAGGAACTGTTTGTCATTTCCCTCTCAGGCCAGTCATCTAATGGAGAAATAACTACAAATTAATCAAAAAGCCCCCTGGGGGGGGGAACATACTGTCTTAAGCATCACTAAGGGGGGGTGGGGGAGGGGAGGGGAGTGGTCACGGCCTCTGCTTGAGCAAAGGCACCAAGTCTCGGGAGGGGACCTGTTCATCTTTGGCCATCTGGGGCTTGAGCTCCTGCACCTGGCTTTGGGGCAAGGGTGGGCAGCCTCCCCAGGGCTCCAGGGTGGGGGCGGGGGGCCTCCACTGCTCCGCCCTGGGACCCCCTCCCCTGGGCGCCCTGCGGAGGGGGCGGGCCGCGCGCCTCTGGCTGCATGCACACAGGTGGCCGAAGCCGACCGAGCTCACCTTTGGAGACCCGTCTTCGCTTGGCTTTCAGCAGCGGGTCCTCCGGCAGCTCTTCCGCTGCCGCCTCGGCATGGGTGCTGTCACCTGAAACTTTGCGCTTTCTGTCCAGCCGGAGGGAGGGGCTGTGTGGCAGGTCCCCAGCCGCTTGGTCAGCGGGGGGCTCGCTCACAGGCGGCCTGTCCACGAAGTATTTCTCCACGGGAAGATCTTTGTCCTCTGGAGGTTCAAAGGGGTCGTGTTTGTTTCCAGCACTGTACTCGCCTGGTGGACGGGAGAGAAGGATACAAGGAATGAAGGCCCCAGAGGTCACCACGGGAAGGCAGGACCTCCATGCCCATGGTAATCGGCCACCGACAGACCATTCTTCGGAAGACCGGGGGCCTTGGGCACCGGAAACACAAAACCGGCAGAAACACACCGTCTCAGAAAGAAGGGCAGCTGACGCCCGCGAGCAGTTAAGGCAGAAAGGGAGGCGTATACCACACTCAGCCTTCTACCTTTTTATAGCTGGGCCACAAAGAGAATCGGGGGATGAGGCATCCCCACAACTTCGATAATGCTTAGGTCCCTCACAGGGCCCTGGCCCGCGGTGGGGGGGCAGGGGGGGGAGCAGGTGACCCCGCAGCAAGATCCAACCAAGCCAGGCCTGACCGAAGAAATCTCTCCGGAATCATTTGCTGAAGGCATGGTTTTGAAATCAAAGGAAAGCTATGTAATAAAGAGAACAAACAGCGCTTCCACGTCATCTGCAGAAGGGACAGCGTCAATCTTCCCTTGGGTCAACAGGGGACCCGGGGAGGAGAGAGGGTTGGGGAAGGCGTGTGTGGCAGGCAGAAGGGCTGGGGGACCAAGGGCGCTGGAAAGAGGAGCCTGGGGAAGCCAAGGAGAGGTCTCCTGGTGTGCACACATGAGTCAAAGGCAAGTTCTTTCTTTCCTTCTTTTTTTAAGTTTGTTTATTTTGAGAGAGAGTGGGGGAAGGGCAGAGAGGAAGAGAGGATCCCAAGCAAGCTCCGAGCAGTCAGCGAGGAGACCGACGCGGGGCTCGAACTCATGCACTATGTGATCATGACCTGAGCCGAAGTCAGACGCTTAACCAACTGAGCCACCCAGGTGCCCCAGAAGGGTCAACGGCAATTTCAAAGAACTCGACCTGATTACTACACTTCCCTTGGTCTTTCTGACATCCACGGAGCAAAAAAGTGTAGTGTTTTACTCCAACGCCTCGGTGACACCACGCACACCCACGGGGACCCGACCTGGCACGCCTTTCATGCCTTCCTTCACGCGCAAGCATCTAAGGACATTGCAAACGCAAAGCAAGGCTCCACCGCCTTCGGCATCAGGTGAGTCCTGCTCTCTCCAGCACATTCCATGCCTCGTGGGCTCCTTCTGCTCAATCTAGCATGGACTTGAGGCCTTCCCTTAAATCGGCTCAGCCCCACATCTCGCGCCGCTTTTGCTCTAGCCTAAGAAACGGCTCATCGACTGCTTTGGTCCCGTTTCTTCGAGTACACAAATAGCTCCATAACCATCACTGTGATGTGAAGGAGCGGGGTGTTTGGTATTTCGGCAGTAGCACTGAGCAGAACGGCTCAAGTCCATTTCCACATGAAGTCATAAACACACTCGTCATTTGCTGACCTCATTCCTCCTCCGTCCCTCGCCCAGGCCACTTCAAATATCACTCCCGCTCCTGAGCAGCCCAGCTGGTCCCCTGACCAGACTTCCCTTGGGGGCATTGCCAGCATTCAGAGGCATGCAGTTGTGGGGGGTGTGGGGGATTTCACCCTGGCCTTGACTAGCCTGTGCTCTCAATGGTGGAAGGACCCGACATTGTGTCCCAGTACAAAGCTCAGTGGCAGCAGCGGGGAGCCCGTGTGAGCCTCTGACCCGTGCTTCTGGGCAATGCAGCCGGGATGACCTCCGGACTGGGTTCATCCCGGGCGAGCAAAGGGGACAGGCTGTGACTCACACACCTGCCTCGCTGTGACCCTCTTAATCGCTCTGGCGCTAACAGTGCTCCTGTACAACGGGACCCCCATTCAGTTGTAAAGTGGGAATATTACTGCAAGCTACCCCCCATGGGTGGGCTCCAGGAATAGGACATGCCCAGCTAAGGGAAAGGCTGGAAATATCACTTTGCCAGACAGGGATGCAAGCCCTCCTGGTTAACACCATTTGACGTTCCGGGTCCAATGAGCCTTCCCCCAAAGCCCCGAGGGAGGAGCAGGGGATCAGTGTACACACAGAAGGGCTAAGAACTGCTGTGTGCAATTTTAAAGTTAATTTCGTGTCTCCGTGCCCCCCCCCCCCCCCCCCCCCGCCGCCACCCGAGGTAGGAAAGGTGGTTCAAGCCAAGGGGGCTGAAAGCAGGGGTAAGCGGGAGACGATGGACGCCTTCCAGGGTCACAATCAGGCAGACGCTTAGCAGGCGACCTGGGACGTGCCCCGATCAGTTTAAGCCTCTCTCCACCCCGAGTGCTTCAGATTCCACTTGCACGTTTGACATTTTAACTGCAAGTCTCGCAATCCCCTGTATCTGTGACAGGCCCTATCCGGCTACACAGGCACGTCTCGCTCAGGGAGAGGGCTTTCCGTAAGCGTTGGCCCTGGCTGCGAACTTCCCACAGCGCGGCTCAGTGCCGTCTCCCCTCCCGGGCCTTTCACCGCGTCGGTGGGCAGGCCGTGACCGACTGAGACCTCGCCTCCCCTTCCTCGCTGGGCGATAGCAACCCTGCAGGTGCGCAAGAGCCTTCTCCCTCAGCCACCAGGACGGGGAGCCGGAGATGGCACCCCTGCACCTGACCTTTCACACAGTCCCCTCCTGCCGTGTTCCCAGGGACCCCACGGTGTGTCTGCAGCCCCTCATCCTGAACTATCAGGAACCCTCCACGGCTACAGTCATGGTTCCCTGAAATCACCCACCCGTGCAACATAGGTGAGCTGTTTTCTTCCCTGTTTGGCAAAAGAATCTCCCCCCGCCCCCCCCCCAAAAAGATCTTTTCCCAAACTAGATCCATTCATCCTTCCCACAAGTCCTGAGCCTCTCAGGGTAAAGATCCCAATTCAACTCAGTGAAGCTGCCCACCCCCACCCCCACCATGCCCAAGACCTCATGCTGCACCCGCCACGACTGCCCTAGATACACATGGCCACCAGCCATGGGGGAGACGCGCCATGTCACACAGCTGACCTGCCTGGAGCTCCTCGATGAGATTATTCTAGCCACAACTCACGGGATTAGCCTTGTAAGCCAAGGCGATGGAGAGCTACATACACAGCGGTCCTAACTACCAGGTCTACTGTCGCTGCTATTTTCAACCCTTCTAAAAGTGGGGCCGCATGTGCTCTTGGCCATTTGATCTAAGCGGATGTGAATGTGGCTGTGTCGTTCGTGGTTTAACACTTGCTCCCTGCAGCGTGGCCACGTGACTCACAGACCATACATCCCATAATTTATCATGGTTGTGCCATAGAACCACCTCAAAGAGGCATCGCCATGGCAACATTTACAAGTCACCGTGGCAACAAAGCACCCTCACCACCGCGGAGCCAGGACCAGTGAGCCCCAAACAGGGTGGGAGGGTTCCCCAGGACGGAAATCCCCTGCTCTGCAGATAACTGTAACACCTCAAGCAAAGGCTAACCTTGTGGAAACTTACACTCTCCACAAAGAATCACGGGGAATCGCGGTTCCAAACTCAGCCTAGTTCACAGACACGCGGGTGCTCGGCCAGGGAGAAGTTTCGTGAAGCCCTTTGACCGAGGCTGCCTCCAGTTCCCGCCCACGTGTGGCCACGGAGCAGGTCCCGGGTCTGCCCCAGCCACATGGCTGGCAAGGGAGAGGGTCACTCCCAGTTCACGAGGGAAGGGACCCATGTCTCCTCGTCCCTCCCACCGCCTCGAAATGCCACTGATGGTTCCTGTGAGTAAAGGTCCAAGTTTGAGAATTCTCCCAAGGCCTCCGTTGACTGTCTCAAGTACAAATTTAATTCAGACACGCCTACTACCATAAAGCGCAAATGAAAATCTTGACCGTGTTTGCGATTTCATCCACCCTTCTTAGGCCACCCCTCCCAGCAAGTGCCCCCCCCCCCCACGCCTGGACAGTAGAGGCCACGCAGGAAGCACCCCCCATCTTAGAAGCTCCTGGGGTCTGCAGGAGTGAGGGGCTGCCTTGGAAGAGGGAAGGCATCTGGAAAGCATCCTGTACCGTCTTCATCACCCCTGCCCACCCGAAAGCCCTGCCCCGGATCCAGACGCGCTAGGAGACAACCAACTGTGGAGCGGGGCCTGAGGCCACATGGGCTCGAGACCTGGACACCAGCAGGACAAGAAGGCCCACTGATCTGCAGCTGAATGAATCCAGTGCCTGCTGTCCCCTGGATGAGGAGGTGGCAGCAAAGACAACGGCCTTTCCAAGTTACTCCTCTTGACCAACACAAACCGCAAGTCCCCCACAAGATTGGGGATGGCGACCCACGTCCTTCGTCGCCCCAGTCTTTACAAGTGAGCCCCACTCCCCACCTTCCTCTATCCCTCTCCTGCCCTCGGGGATGACTGATGCCTTGCTGGCCCATGGCCTGGGTGCTCCGGGAACAAAACCCACTGGTCAGAGCTCGGACGGACTCTGCAGAGAGCAGAAGGGAGGCCTTTCAGAGTCATCTGGGCGCTGCTCCCCATTGGCCAGACCGAGAGCTGTCTCTAGGTTCCGCAGGAAAGACGAGGAGGGACATAAACTTCCCCGGGTACTTCCCTCTCCTCAGAGAGGCACCTACCCATGAACTTGGCCTTGTCCACTTCGACAAGGTCTCCCTGAGAGATTCCCCCAAGAGCCGGTCTTATGAGGCAAGTCCCCCAGGTGCCCCGGGCGGGCATCAGCCAAGGGGAAGGCGCCCTTGGCTGCTTTAGTCATGAGTGGCTCCCGACCCTCCGTATTCCCCCCTCAATGCCCTGAGGTGGAAGAGTACAGAACTGTCACTCCAGGTACATGACCGGACCCACCCCTGACTAGCCACGGAAACTCCCTTCTTTGACACTAACATAAAGCAAACTAGTCCTGGAGTGGCCTACCCAGAAACCTGGCCACAGGCCAGTCTGACCCCAAGTCTGCCTGGCGGGCGGAGGGAGGAGGGGGCTGTGCCCTAGGCAGCGAGAAGCACGCTCTCCTGGACCCCAAAATCTCCCCAACTCATTCAGACGCCCATGAACTAAGTGTGTACGGGAACGCCCACCGCCCCCCCCCCATGATGTCCAACAGCACAGAGCTCACAAGATGCACCCGCCATCTCTGTTGTTTTTTTTTTTAAATTTATTTCTAGGAGAGAGAGAGAGAGACAGCAATGAGCAGGGGAGAGTCAGAGACTGAAACAGACTCCAGGCTCACAGACTGAAACAGGCTCCAGGCTCTGAGCTGGCAGTCAGCACAGAGCCCGACACGGGGCTCGAACCCACGAACCGCGAGATCATGACCTAAGCGAAAGTCAGACGCTTAACCGACTGAGCCACCCACGCGCCCCACACCCGCCATCTCTGACTGTCCCGCGTCACGAGGATTCTACACCGATCATCCCCTTGACGTTCAGCCAGACGCCCTCATCCACCATCACCGGTGAGGTTTGAGAAACCCGGAAAAAGGCCTTCTCCACTACCGACGCATCTCATCAGCCAGGGGAGTCTCGTGAGCAAAGCCCACACACAGTCCAGCCCAGCCAGGGACCAGCCGTTCGGACTAAGCACAAGCTCTCTCTCCATTTGGCCTCCAAAACAGAATGCCACCTCTGTCTGGTGGGAAGAATGCTCTCGTTTGCACCACGCCCTTGGATCGTGCTGCCGACATCTAATGGTGTCAAACAAACCCGACGCAGAAAAGAGTCACCTCATCTCTATGGTGCCTTCATTCCCCCTCCATCGCATTTTGACAAAACCACTGCCTCTGGAGGAGAGGGGGGGAAATACGAGACTCTCAGGGCGTGGGGGGAGGGGGGTGCCTCTGGCTGGAAGGATCATTCCGCTGCTACCAAAAAAAAAAAAAAAAAAAAAAAAGAAAAAAAAGGAAGAGAAAAGAAACTCTATCTGTACCTGCTACAAAACAGAACGAAACATACATGCCACATTCACGTCTCCCGCTGCCATTCTGTGCTTACACCGTATCAGGCTGTTACCGACTACAGGACAGATGTTTCTCTGGAAAAGGAGAGGTGTCCCAGGAAATAATCGTCGGTAGGTGCCTCATTCCTGGATGCCACCACATTCCAAAGGACAATCGGCCCTTGGCTCCCTCAGGCGGGAAGGGCGGCCCCTCTCTGCCAAGCAATCGTTTCCTGTCCCCTCTGTCAGCCCTGGGAGCAGCATCCCCGGTTCCCACCGACGCGGCACCCGCACTTTAGGCTGCCTGGGTTTACTTACATCTCTCATTGTCATTCTGGTCGGCAATGGCCTCTTCCAGGGCGGCCGACTTTGGCTTTTTGTCCGGATTTCCTTTCAACCTTTCCCAGTCAGCGGGGCTGAATTTGCACACCTCGGAGTCTTTGGCTGTTGGGTGGCCACCTTCTCTCTCTTTCATCTCCAGCTCTGAGAAGCGCATCATTGCACGCTAGAAAGAGAACGGAGATGGGGGAAAAAAAAAAAACACAACACCTTACCATAAAAGCTATTTCGTGTGCCTTACCTTAAAGGAAAGTATGTTCAAAGAAAAGTTTGCCCAAAACCAACCACAATTTACGATAAATCGGAGATATTTTAAAATGTAATAGATAAAAAATTTACGGGTATCTATACGTAAGTAATCGCACATTCTTTATTCATAAAGCCATATGTGTATAGGTATATATGCGCCGTGTATGTATATCCATACATACACCACTGCATAGACACATTCTCTTTTGAAGGTAAATAAAACGAAACAGAAACACAACGCAAAGAAAACAAAACAAAAACACAACAGAAGAGAAAACAAAATGCACAATGAATAAAGACGACCATGGCCCACAAACTTCCCTTTGTATATTTGGAAATGAAATTTAACTCAAAAGGTTTATGTAAGATTCTAGTAATAAAAATTTGAAGAACTGACCTCACAGTAAGCAGCAGGGAGACATAAAATACTGTCTTCTTGTAATCCTTCCATCTATGTAATTAAAATGGGCACTCAATGGATCATTTAGATAACTTCATCCATTTTTATAAGCATAAACCAATTTTTTTCTTAACATTGCAAAACAATTTGGCTTTATTTATCTTTTAATGAAAAGTAAAATACCTTAAGGAAATGCCTATACAACATCTATCATTCACTAGCAAGTTAAACACATACTCTATCCCTTTAAGCGAGCTTTTTTCTTTCTTTTTTCTTTTCTTTTCTTTTTCTTTTTTTTTTTTTTTGTGAGAAAAATCGCTCGAATCCCACAGACATGCGGCTGCTCCACACCTCCAAGTATCACAAGGCACTCTCAAGCAGCACCTTTAGGTCTATTTGTTAACATACAGTAATGGCAGAGAAATCAAAGCAACTGATAGGCAAACGTCATGCAGTCTCTACATTATCCTTTGCAACAATTAAAACTTCTGTTAGCAGCAGCTGGGTGGAGTTCCCTTAATATCTACAGAATAACTTAAAGTATCCAGACACACAACCTCCTAAGAGCTACCGCTCACGCTCACGTCCCCTTACTGGACACATTTCATACATTTACATTTACCATAAGCTCCATTAACCAAATCTGCCTGGCCATACTCCCCCAATCCTCTTTACACATTAAAAAAAAAAAAAAAAACTGACAACTGGTAGACGTCCTGAAATTCAGGTCGGGGGGGACTCACCTGTAAGGCCCGCTGCTCCCGGCTGAGCTGGCTGGAGTCAGCGTATAGTTCGGTAGTGACACACTTGAATCGGTCGCCCACGTAGCCGGCGGAGTTGGCAATTCTCTTGGCCAGCTTAGATGGCTTCGGTTTCAGGACTTTGCCATCGTTCGATTCGGCCTCGTCCACTCCATCTTTGGTATAGGTGGGGGTGACATCCACACTCGGTGGGGCACTGCCCACGCAAAACGGTTTGGGATCCTCTTGGCTTTTCCCAAAAGTCACGGCAGGGCCGTCGCCCCCCAGGGTCGGCTCCAGGAAGGGAGTCGCCACCGGCATCCCCAGGTTCTCCTTGTTGGTCCCCGCTGGAACATTCTCCTTGCTTAAGCTGAACACCGACTGGCCCGGGGCCTGTTTGAACGCGTAAGCTTCGTGGAAATCACCGATGCGCCCCAACTCCTCTCTCAGGGCGATGAAGTCGCGGTGCGGCTGCAGGGCCGGGTCAGCCGGGGGCTTGCTGGGCTCGGCGCTCTGGCCCACGCTCTCGGCCGTGAAGCCCGGCTTGGACCCGTTGGCGTCGGTTTTACCGTCTGGCTCTTCGCGGAGAAGGTCTACGTAGACCAGTTTGTCGCTCTTGACGACAGTCTTCCCTTGACTCCAGCCGGGGCTCGGCTTTAGGTTCTTGTCGGCGGCTGGGACTTCGGGGTGTAACTTGGTGCTGCCTCCATCCAGCATCTCGGAAAACCGGTTCCGGAGGGTTGGGTCCTCGTAGCGGGCTCTCTCGTGGGAGCGGGACCTCCTCTCCGGCTTCTCTTCTTTAGTGATCTCGATGGGAGTGTGAGGTATCAACATGGGATGCACCATGCCCAACCCCAGTGCGTCTTGGTAGGTGACAAACTCCGGGCGGCCTGTGGGCAGCCCGTAGGGCAGCCCAGGCTTTGGGGCGAGGTGCCCAGGAAAGAGACTGCCGTTGGGCAGCAAAACCGGGTGAGGGTAGACAGGTCCCTTGCCGTGTAAGGAGAGGGGGCTTATAGCGATGCCCTCAGGCGCCGGGTAAGGGAGGTAACTCCTGGGGTAGGGGATCGGTGGGGACCTGAAAGCCTCGCTCGGAGACAGAAATATCGAGCTTGGGGGGAGCCCGTTCTCGCTCGCTTTGAAGCTTGGCTCCGGGTTGCCGGCCTTGGCACCCTTGCTGCTGGTGCCGCCGCCGCCGCCGTGCTTGGCCGGCGTGGTCGGGGGCTGGCCCACGTGCTGAATGACCGACGGCGTGGTGTCCATGGAGCTCCTGCCCGTCTTGCAGCCGTCCGCATTGGCGTTGGGGGCGGGCGATGCGGAGGCTGGGCGGCCCGCGCTCGATACCGAGCCCGCCACGTTAGCGACCACGGCGTCTGTGCCGCCCATGCGGGGACACGACGAGCTCCGCTGCTGGGGGATGGCCCAGTCCAAGGCCTTGTTTTTCGGCGGCATGTTTTTGCCATTGTTCTCTTCGTTGGGGCTCGGCCCGGGCACCACCCAGGACGAGGGAGCCGTGCTAATGATTTCAGATCTATAGATAGCACAGCCGCTTCCCGGAGGGGATAGGGTTTCCTTCGGAATGTCACTTCCGGAGAGCACTAAGCCGCCTCCAGCTCGGCTGTGGACGAGGACCGTGGGCGCCATCTTTTTCATGTGGTCAGCTTTGGAAGCATCTACATCCACCACTTTAGCAGACAAGTCTAGTGGCTTATCGGTGACGTCTTTGGTAACCGTCTGCTTCTCCAACAGAGGCGGCGAGCCCCCGTCTTTTCTGTCTTGGCCCGCTGCTTTCCGGGGGTGCCCAGGAACCGGCTGGGCGCTTTCGGCCCCTTCCGGAGTCTTAGGATACTTGCTGTTGGAGAGCCGGGCCGAGGGGAACTCACTGCTGACCGTCATGTACGGCTTGGACAGGACAGACGGTGAGGTGGAGATCCTGGCATAGTGCTTGTGGAATTCGGAGTAAGAGTCTGCGGCGGGCTGGGAGGGAAGGTGGACTCGGGGTGAAGGCCGGGGCGAAGGGGGCAATAGGAGGGCTGCGTCCCCGGGCAGGCCACTGGTGACCGCCTTGGCGGAGGGCACCCTAGGCTGTTTACTGTTCTGGATGTGGGGGTAGGCGTGGGAATCAACGGGGTTCCCGGGACTGACACCGATCTTCCAGGGCAGGCTTTTGTCTGCGCAGTGGACCAGCGGTGGGATGGCTGGGGAGGCCGAAGGTGTCGAGAGCCTCATGGGCGAAGCCAGGGACGATGGGATGTGGGGACTGACGTAGTGAGGTGGCGGCAGGTAGAGAAAGCGCTCCCCGTTGGTGCAGACCGGAGAATACAGCGGCTGGGCCAAGCTGTACGACTGCTGAGGTAGCAAGGCCTTGTACATGTTCAGTGAATACTTATTTGGCGAGTCAAGGAAAGGGTAGATGGCTGGCGTGGCACCCTCCATGTAGGGATTGACCCAGGGCAGCCGCAGATAACTAGCACCATTGATGTTGAGGGGGCTCTGTTTGTCGCTGGCAGGTCTGTCCAAGCCCAGGGTTTCCGCTGTGGGCACAGCGCTTTTTTGTATTCCGGGTGGTGTCTTGTATATAGCACTGAAGCCGTTTGGGGGCTTTCCAGAGACGGCGGAAGCCTCCACGGTCTCTGGTGTATTCGGTTTGAACTGCATTTCGGGATTTCTCTCAGAAGAGAACCCAAGACCACCTAGCGTGCTCGTGGCAGCCTCCCGGCCTTTCTCGGTGCCCAGTCCGCACAAGCTAGAGTAGACGATGTTGCCAGGGACGCGAAGCCCTTCCCGGATCAGGCCAGTGCGGTCCATGCTCAGCGCTGCCAGGCCATCGATCCTGTGGGCTGTGGCGGCATCCACCTTTAAGGAAGCAGAACATGGGTGTTACCCGGGAGGCCCGTTCAGAGCGGCAGGGCCCATCCCGAAGAGGAACCACCAACTAGCTCAGTGTGACAGCAGCCTTAACATCTGGGCAGAAAGGGTTAAAAAGACAGGTTCCGACGAGTCCGAACCCTCCCCCCCCGCGCGCTTATCCAAAAGTCTTTCTTTGGTGCCTGCGCCTCCTCGGTTCAACTAGTATCCCAAAAGCCTGTAAAAGGTTGATCCCTTTAGACTTGGGACCCATACGTTAAATTCAGTCATATATTAGTTTTGGAAAATTCACCTTCTCAGCAAAATTTCTCTGCTGCAACGGAGAGGACCACAGCTCCACCCCTCTTAGCCCCGCCCCCGTGGGGGTCGGGGACCTGAGCCTCCCAGGGCTGTTAGGTTGGGGACGGGGGGGGGGGGGGGGGGGGGGGGGGACGGGGTGGTGGTTGCCGGTGTTTTTGTTTTTGTTTTGTTTTGTTTTTGCTGGGTGTAGGGAAGCATTATTATTTAACATAACAAGAAACAATCTTCAGCGGGACAGCAGGGAAGGAGGACTTTAGCGGTCTCATTTCTAAATCAATAAAGAGGCCACGGGTCAAACTGTGGTTGTGTCTTTTGACTTCCTCTCCCTGCTGTCTGAAGACGGTTCTGTGTTTCATATTTTACTGGAAAAGTAAACCCTAAGGGTCTCCTTGTGGAGGCTGGAAATGTATCCAGCTCCAGGGAGCACTGATGAGGCGCGCAGCTTATCCAAGACAAGGGAGGCACATATCGCACCGGGCACTGCGCGGCTCGGACATACTCGGCCAGCGTGTCAAAAGGAGTGCAAGGGCCCAGGCGGCGAGCAGAAAGAGCTTGGGTGAGGGCCTGATCCTGAAGAAGGCGCATTCGACTCAGCCCTGCCCTGAAGGCCCCGCCCCCCAGAAAGCCCTTTAATGGCATGCAAATTAATGCACGATTGATTACAGATCACGGATATTCAGATAGCACGTCAACAGAAGCCATTAATCTCTTACCACGTTGTGGTTCAAGGGATTCTCTTCCCTTAGTTCCAGTCTGGCCTTTGAAGCGTCACCATCATTTACAGGAATTTTCCTATTTAAAAGGACACACCAACTTCGTGAAAGCGTTCCTTGCTTAACGCATCCTTCGGTAGATGGTCCCGGAAGAGACCAGTTTCTAATTACTCCGTTTTTCAAGCTGCCCTTACAAAAACATTCCTCAGCAATGGCCCACACTCAAAGTTGTCCCCAAATGGTGATTCAACCAGGCTGGGAGAAAACAAAGGAGAGGCAGGGTGCAGCAGGGACGCAAAATCACAAACACGTCCCCAAGTTGGAGGACGCAGAAATTAAGATCGTGCGCGATGTGCTCTCCCGACAGGCCAAGCAGGCCATTCTGAGCTCGGCCGTGCGAGCGGGCCCTTCCTTTAAAGTTCTACCTGAGGACAGACGTCAGGCAGTCCAACGGCCAAGTAGCAAAGCAGAAACCCAAGGCCGGAGTCCCGCGGCTGGCCGCATCAATCACTTCTGTGTTCCTCACGAGGGCAGGCTTTCGAAAGTTTTCCCCCAACAAAGTTTAGGTACCCGGCTCTACAACACTGGTTTCCATGGTGATAATGAAGCCATATTTGACTGCCTTTATCAAAATGACGGGGGACACACACGAATATCATACAAACGCCAGCTGCTCCAGGCTCCCGAGAAAGCCGCACACCTGTGCCCGGCTGCTGCGGCTGCCCTGGGACTTGTTATCAGACAGCATCGATAAAGAAAGCGCTCGGTGCCAACTTCCCAATCCCCAAGATAAAAACCACTGACAAGCAGCAGTGCTTAGCTGCCCCTACCCCATGCTCCAAAATCACGGATGAGGAAGCAGAACAGAGCCGTCGGGTGATTGAGACCGGGAGCCGAGGGCCCCGCTCCAACAGAGGACACCGGGAGACCCTGGGCTTAAATGAAGTGAGGGGTGGCTATCTCCCCGTTTATTACTGAGCAAACTATTTGTTTTAAAAGCACATCGAATGCCGATCCACCTGGGCCCACACTCCTGACATTTAGAGTTAAAGCAGCATATAGACTGGGATTAATTCTCCTTCATAAATATGAAATAATAAATTAAGGACGAAAGTGCACTGAAAGGCCGCTTTAGGGGCTAATCTTTTAAAGGGCGGCAATGCTTCGCTGAGCCGGGTTGCCTGTTAAAACTGTAAATCAAGGGCCGCCAGCTAAGCTAGGCAGGAGATCTCCCCCCCCCCATTTTGCGCCCACTCTGGCTTTGAGAAGGTGAGGGGGGATTCCGCATGGGCCCTGCTCAGGAGCTGGGGGGGCGGTGGGAGGGAAAAGGCGGGGGGGGCACCCACCCTCTCCCCCCAGGCCTCGGCCAGACAGGCACACTCACCTGTCCTCGTTGATCCCACACATGCGGACCCTCTCGCTGTTCATCCAGCTGTGAACGTTCCCATACAGGGGGGTTGCTGAAAGCATGTCGTCTTCTTGGATGGCAGCTTTTCTTCAAGCGTCTAGTCTGTTTAAAAAAAAAAAATCCCAGGAGGTTGAATAAAGAAGAGCCGAAGAGGGAACCAGAGGCCCTTTCCGGGCAATTCATACAGAGTGCTGACTCGGGAAGGCAGGTTGTATTCGATGTTCTACAGATGTCCAGGGGTGGTGGGACACGGCTGTCCCAGAGGGCACCGGGGCTCACCACGACTCCCTGGCAGGCGGGGGAGCAGCTCCAAGTGCCACACGCGGCACCACCCAGGGCAGGGCACCACCCACCTCACCACCACCCCCGGCCTCCCTCCTCCTTTCCCAGCCTCAGGGGAACACACTTGGTGGTGTAGCCTATGGTGCTGCATCCCAGGGAGCCGAACCCTGATTCTTCTGGGGTCTGAGAGGAGCAGGGGTGGGGGAAGGCACGAGAGGCAGGTGTGGCAGCCCACGCCAGGACTTGTTTCTGGGCCTGTGGTGTGCAATACTTAACGGATGGAGGGTTAAAGAGAGTCGGTGGGCTGGTGAACCATCCCACCCAGCCCTGGATTAGATTAAGCACTGAACCCGGGTGGTTTGGCCTGGGAGCTGCAGAGGGAGGCGGTTGAGTAATTCAATGACGCCTGCTCGCTGGGGACAAGAAATCATTAGCGAGTGCAGAAGTCTTAGCAGCCCAGGCTGCCGGGCTGCGAGCCACTGGCCCGCTGCGAGCGGGCAAAAGCCACCCATTTTCCACCCACGGAGAGGGGGAGGCTGCCCAGGCAGAGGAGGGGAGAGCACCTCTCCCCGCCCTTCCTTACCTTCTCTGCCCACCTCCCCACCCCCCCCCCATCACATTCTAGTTTGCTGCATGAGTGAAGGGTCAGGACAAGCTGCATTTTATTAACAGGATTATCACGGCGCGTGATTTATCCTCGTGCAGGATTTTAATTGCTCTTTGGAGGTTGAGCCGTTTCTTTTGACTGCGCTTCAGCCCATATCCTGCTGTTAAATGCTGGGTTAATAAGTAGGGGAGCCTTTAATGCCTGGGACCGATGGCCCTCGGCAATTCCCCCGCTCACAAACACGTCGTCATCCCCTTGTCCGGGCCGGGCCACAGCATCTCTACATGGGACCCGAACCTGAGTGCGGAGTCACTGGCGTGCAGATCGTCGGGGGAACTTTTCTTTCTCCTCCCTCACACACCCACCCACACAGTTTCCGAGAGCCCAAATGTTCCCTAAGTCGACACATTTCCTTTGTTAGCAGGGAAAAATATGCAAATGCTCGCTTTTACACTCGAGAACTGGGAGCAGACTGCCAGGTCGGCTGGGCTGGAGGCATCGGGTCCGGGGACTCTTTCGGGGAGTCACCGCGGGTGGAGGCAGGGGAGCACCTGGGAGACCTGACTCCAGATGCCAGCGCTAGGCGACCCTTCAGCATTTCTTTGTCCTAACTGGGCCTTTTGTCCACCACTATCCCCTTCGGCCCCCTATACATCGAACACCGTCTGTTCATCACGAGCCACACACGCAGACACTGGGCGCGGAGCTGGAGCTCGACAATGAAGCCGGAGGAAGAGGAGGAGGAGGAGAGGAAGAGCAGACATCGGCCGTTGCAGCAGGCCTGGTGGGATTCTGAGGGCTCTACTCGTCTAGGAAGGGTCTCTGTCTTGAGACAGAGGCGCTTCCAACGGGCTAGCTGCCGTGCCCGGAAAAGACAAATTGGGGTCTTAAAGAAGGTTCTGTAGGGGTTTGTGGGCCTGTCTCCCTTCTTAACAGCCATACAAATCAAGTTGGGGGTAGGCCGCCACTAGTGCAGGGATGACCACAAGGCACATTCAAGGGACTGTCCCCTCCCTCACCCCTGCCGCCCCTTCTCACAAAAGGAAGACATTCTGGGTGGCCTAACATAGAAGGTGGTGCCACATTCCTTGCTGCAAGCACCCTGGTCACCGGCTGCAGCAGTGGGACGGCACCATGCCACCCCCTCGCCAAAAGGCCACCTCTCGCTGTGCCCCCTGAGGAAAGGCAGAAATTACACCGGAAGGTAAAGAGTCACTCAACCAAATCTCTAAGACAAGGATGCGGCAGGCAAAAAGCCAGCGTGTGCCTAGGACACCTCGTCTTCTGCTGTCCAGGCCCTTCCTAAGTGGCCTCCCCTGGGACAAGCCACCACCTGCCCACCTTGGTTAGCAGCCGGCTTGTGACAAGGACCTCCCAGCACCTGACCGAGGAAACAGTCGGAAGGGTGCTGTCTCAGATCTTCGTTCTTCAGCTCCTCCCCTCCCCCAAGAGGGCCAGTGACCCCTTTCCCTTGAAAGGGCTTTTCTTGAGAAGGGGCGGCGGGCGCTTATCGGAAAGGTGGATGAGATTTACAGACACCCAGGGCAACTGGGTGCTTTCAGAGCTGTAACCCCACCCCCACCCCGGGCTCTTCCTGTGGGGTTTTCAACATTAACACCGCACACTTCAATGACACCGGGCGTCAGAATGAAGTGGCTTCGCGTGCACGGGGTCAGATGGAGTGTCGGGGGTGGGGGGCAGAGGGTCGAGGCTGAACACTGAGGATACAAGGGAGGGGGAGGCACATTGTTGGATCCTGCTGACTACACACACACACACACACACACACACACATAATCTTTCGCTGCCCCATGAACTTTTTGTGAACTGTTTAAAAGTGGAGGTCTGTTGAACAAACAGCGGCGCCACTGCCAGCCATAATTTCATTGCAACAAGCTAAAGACTTTTAACTCTTCAGGTTCCTGGCCAAACACGGGGCCAAGTGGGAAGGGCCAGGGAACAGCGGCCCTGCCTGGCAGGAGGCCCTTCTCCAGGGTGACAGCCCAGATCCCTGGCAGGAACACTGTAGGCCGAGGCCATGCTGCGCCCACCCCGCCGCCACTGAAGACTGGGGACCTCCCCTCCCCCCACTCCAGGGATGTGGAACCAAGGGGGACTTTGGTGGGGAAGAAACACAAAGAGACTGAGAGGCGGAGATGCGGGCGATGCTCATCCCACTCCACCTCCAGAAGGGGCTGTTGAAATGGCTGGGGTCTTTTTTTTTTTTTTTTTTTTAACTCTAAGAGAAAGTGCTTCAAAACGGACTTCGCTGACCCTTGGGCCACGGTGGAGAGGACAAATAATGTGCTTTAGATGACAAACAGAGCAGGCACTTTGCTGCTGTGAGAGGCTCGTTTGCCCTTATTTTCCCGCCCCCCCCCCTCCTCCGCGTGCAGGCAGATGCGTGAAGTCACTCCACAGGAGCACTTTACAGGCACCGACCTGTTTCCCTGGGCGCTGCTAAGTTACACCTTGGCTGTGGGGTTTAACCCTTTTGTCCAGGAGTAGAGACAAGGGGGCCAAGGATGCAGGGTAGGGGTGGGGCGGGAAGGGAAGGTGGGCCGAGAGAGAAAAGGTCGGACGGGGAGACCAAGGAATGTCCGGTTTCTAAAGAACAGACCCAGGAATTGGAGTGGGTGCCCGGCGGCACACCCAGTTCCGGGGAGAGACCTGGCTTGCAAAACGCGCACATGCACCCCTCCCACCCCCACCCCGTGAAGTGGCCTCCAGCTCTTGGACTGGTGGTGGCTGGAGGCACGAGAGAGTCTGGGCGTCCCTTGGCGGACTGGGGTGGTTATCTGCTCTGGAAGCCAAGGGTGATGGTTAAGAGAACGAAGCTTGGCTTGGACACTGGGGAAAGGGCCCGACTGGCCGGAAGAGGTCACAGGGACCAAAATTAGGAGCTGGCACCCCTGAGAAGGGGCACTGCCAAGCCTCGGACGAGACAGGAGGGGCGCACGGGTCCCCCGAGAGGCACCCACCACCTCCACCATTTGACCCATTCGTGCCGTAATGAAACCATTATGGACTGAGAAAAAGGAGAGAGCTGCTGATTTTTCTTTAAAGGCAATTTACCCTGGCAGACAGCAAACAGCAGGTTGAAAAGAGAAGAACAGTGACCATGAGAGGCTGGGAGGAGCCAGGGGAGGGGAGGCAGCACCAGATCGCTCCTGGCACCCCTCTTTTCTCTCCACTGGGTTCCTCCTGGCACCAGGCCACTTTTACCGCCTCCGCCCTCGAAGCGGTGATAGGTTCAAGTCCGCACATCACACCCGTCAAGTTAACAGACAAAATGGAAAGCATCGCCAGCAAACCACCCCAATTCCCATGCGCCACGCAAGCATGAACGGTGCCCCCTTGCTAAGGTCTATCTCATTGGGCACCCCTAGCCTCCGTCAGGCAGTTACCCGGCCAGTGGCCACGAAGGCCTGGGCAGGTTTGTGGGGGCTTCTGGGTCAGGAGGCCGAGCTGGCAGCGGGGAGACCAGCCGGGGTACAGCGTGAGCTGGGGACCTCTGTGCGGGAAGGGGCCTCCCTTATGTCATAGCTGGTTCTCCGGACAGAACATGCAAGAAGGCAGACACCACAGCTTCCCAGCTCCCACCCTCATCCACAGGGTGTCTCTGGGCAGGTGGCTGAACCTCTTCAACCTTGGTCTCCTCATCTGTAAATATTTGGCACCGTGTTTTCCAGAGAATTAAACTGCACTATGGACTTGAGCCTTGCCCGGCAATAGCCAGTATAGACGACGTTTTTAACCCCACTGAACTGTGGCACAACCCCGGAATGGCCGCACCATGTCTCTGTGGCAGCGGGAAGGCTGAGGCAGGGACACAGAGGGGGCCAGGCCAGGGAGGGGTGACCTTCAGCAGAGTTGTGTGGATTTCATCAAAGCCCGAGGCAAACCCCGCGGGAGCCCTTCCTGGGGCTGCTCCAAGAGCAGACTGAGTCACGCACAGCGGCACTTCTCTCCTGGTGTTAAGGAAGGGAGGGGTGAAGAAGTTCCTATTTTAGGATGGGGGGAGGGGGGCTGTGTGGGGGTAGAAGATGAGAAAAAAAGCTCTCCCGGATGTGCACTGATGGGGGCGGGTCCTCCCGGTCCCCTTTCCCGGGGGCGTGTAGCGGCCGGGGGAGGGGGTCCCCAAGACAGCCCCCCCCACCCCGCACCCGGTCGGGACAGGGTCACAGACTTCCAGAGGTGTGGCTGAGGTTGGTGGCTCGCTGGGTCCTCCTCCCGCCCTCCAAGGGTGTTGGAGGGGTGGGGGGTTGGGGAGGAGCGCTCCAGCTTGCCCAGGCACTGTCTCTTGGCACACTTGAAGCGACGGCCATTGCCTCCGGGGGCGTCCCCACCCACGCCCCAAGTTTTGCATTAGTAACAGACTGAGCTGCGGAGCAGGAGGGGAGAGGGAGCGACGAGGATGGGAAACTCGCGGGACCCTGACCTTTCGAGCAACCAGAACCTTCCCTGCCTCCTCCCAGGGCGCCTGGGTCAGAGCGGAGAGCCAGTCGGGTCGGTCGCGGGGTGAACTTGGCCCGCGGCGGCGGCGGCGGCGGCGGCGGCGGCGGCGGCGGCGGCGAGGGCGAGCGGGGGAAGGGCGCCCCCTCCCTTGCCTCAGCCCCGAGCGCGATCGGTCGGCAACAAAGGGATTTTCTCTCCCACCACACACACCCGTGCCGCTCCGGGCTCGCCCGCCCCTCCTCGCCGCTGCTCTGCCGAGGTCCCCGCGCGGGGCCGCGCCACGGCACACACCCACGCCCTCGCGACGCGCCCCCGCCCGGCCTTCCAGGAACTCCGGCTCTCTCCGGGAGGCGGCCCGACCTCCGCAATTCCCAGTTCCCCCGACCCCAGTTAACCCCTCGGGCCCTGCGGCCCGCACGCCCCTCTGTGGCTCCCCCTTCCCGAGCCCCCCGCCGCTGAATCTCTGACAAAAAGGAACTTTGGGTGGGCGCACGCAGAACCCAGGAGACGCTGCCGAGCCCGGCAGGGGAACGCGCACTGCACACCCCCCTCCTGGCCGTCTTCCTGGGCTCCTTCCGGGCAGACGGAAGTGTTGGGCAGACGGAAGTGTTATTCTCCGTGGACGTGCTCCCTGGCCCCCCCCCCACTCAAGCCAAGTGTAGCCAACCGTGAAGTGGGAAGGGGTTCAGGGAGCGGAGGCCCCCCGCAAGGAGAGGCGGGGAGAGTCGCTGGCAAACAGGGGGGGTCCCCCACCAGGTACCACCCCCACCCCACCAGGCAGAGCCATTGGGGGGGGGCTCTGCCGTTAGACCAACGTCACACACTCCCCTTCTCCCCTGACACCGCCGGAGGCCACTGCCACTGCCTCGGCTTTTTGTTCCTTTCACTTTCTTTCACGGTTGTGCCACACACCACACCACGTGGGCAAGAGTGGGCCCATTTGGAAGCTGGTGTCCCCGGACAGGTCTGCGCCAGGGACAGGAGAACGAGGCTGAATGCAATTAATCACTCTTACCTCCTCCTCCCCCCAAACCCTCCTCCTTGGGCCTAATCCCTACTGAGTTGGGTTCCCCACTTGGGAGTCTGTACAACCTGGGGGCAAATCCAGAACAAACGATCCATGTCACAACTCCAGAGGGGGTGTCACTGCACTGCAATCTCTACCAGGGTTTTGCAGGAATGAAACACACTTAATGCTCCCCCCCACCCCACCCTAAGGAACAAGCTATACCATAAGGCTATTAACAACAGCCATCACGAGTCCACAGGAAGCACAAAGGAACTTTTTACGCATAAAAGATGCATAATACACGGGGTCCTGTGATTGGCACCCGGGTTCCTTGCTGCCTGCGAGTCCTGGTGCACTGCCTGGGAGTCCTGGGAGGGGTGCGGGTGAGGGTCAGAGGAGGAGAGGGGCTCCCACTTTCTTTCCAGGGAACAAAAGAAACCCCACGCCTGCTAGTCAATCCTGGAACTCGGAACACCCCAAACAAAGCTGTGGAACAACTACTGTGTAGATGGGGGCCCATGAATTTTTGTAGCTGTTCAGAGCTTAATTACTCCTCCTTGATCCGTAGGACTAGACACGACACCGCCAAGGTTAAAATGCCCCGAACAGCACCGAGCAGATGTGAGCGAGCTGGCAGACGCGCAAATGAGGCCTGCCTCGGAGCACGATAACAAGTGACTAATACATTGCATATCGTTGAAAGAAAATTATTTTTCTCTAATTTGCATTTGCTTGGGGAAAAAAAAAAAGCCAACCAGAGTCCCTCTTCACAAGCACGAGTCTAATCCTGGAAATACAGCCCGGCTGCTTTAAGAGAGCTGGAAGGAGGGAAAGACTGCCAGTGTTTTGGCGTTACAGGCTTGTTTATCTTTCCGCCTTTCCTCCAAGGCGAAACTCGTTTTGCAAGCAACATTCCTACAGAAAATGGCACACGTCATAAAAAGAGACCAATTTATAGAACTGGCACCGAAGTTCATGTATCACTCCAGAAGCATCTCCCAGCTCCCCACTGGGGAACCCAACTGGAGAGAGAAGTCCACGTTGAAACTCGGAGAGGGTAGCCCTGGGGAGGGGGGTCTGGGGGCAATGAACTCAATTTGCAGATATCCCGGAGGCTGTACTCCCAGGGACCAAAGTCACAGAGAAGGACAAGACACAGAATTAAATCAGCTCTGAATGGTCCTCCAAACCCTAGGGGCCAGGGCTGTGAAGGCTCCAACCTTGGGATGGGGAGGGGAGGGATTTTGACACCCCGTTTGTCCCAGGATTGCCTAGAGGCAGGCCCACCTTTCTGGCTGTCCTGAACCCACCAGCTTGGGCCAGCCCCAGCTTGGGGCATCTCCAGGAGTGGCCAAGGGGGTGACTGCCACCACTAACTGCTCTCCCTTCCACCCCAGCGCCTCCCCACCTCCCGGCAGTGTCTGGCCGGTGCCCAGGAACACGGGGAAGGCCTGTGGCTGGTGGGCATCTAGTTGATGAAGTCACGGAGAGGGTGGCATCACGGGTACACCTCAGGACCCCACACCTTTGCGTCCTGCAGCTGAAAACGAATGTGCTCTTGAAAGTCGGAAGGCGAGGGGCGCCTGGGTGGCTCTGTCCGTTAAGCGTCTGACTCCGGCTCAGGTCCTGGTCTCATGGGTCCGTGGGTTCGAGCCCCGTGCCCGGCTCTGCTGAGAGCTCAGAGCCTGGAGCCTGCTTCGGATTCTGTGCTTCCCTCTCTCTCTGCCCCTCCCCCACTCGCACTTCGTTTCTCTCTCTCTCTCAAAAATAAATAAATATTTAAAAAATTGTTTAAAGAAAGAAAATGGGAAGGCTAAGGGGTGTGGGTAATCAAAAGCCAAACTGCATGCCCCCCCCCCCCCCACGTACACCTTCCTTTTGGGTCTGAATCTACACGCCTGTCTCTCCAACTTGTCTGAGTACCAGAGCCCTGTCAGAACAGGAACAAGGGCCATCAGAGCCTAGAAACTTTCAGAAAGCCTTTAGTTGAGAATACATGGTTTCCAACAAGCTTGCCTAAGGGCTCAAAGTTCCTTTCCCAAATCTTAAAAACCCTGCCTACCACCACCTGAGGACCCAGGTCCACAGATCCTGGCCAAACCTCTCTGGACTGCGTGACACCCGGGACCCCGTGGGCCTTCTCCGGCCACCTCTGCGTGGCAAGCTCCCTAAATCACGACACACACACACACACACACACACACACACACACACACACACACACTGCACTTCCATCCCTATTCTGGAAGCCACGGAGGTGTGTGCTGGGAAGCGGTGGCGGAGGGGTGGGGGGCGGGGCGCGGTGCCCGCCGAGTCCTTCCTCTCCTCCCAGGCCGCTCTGGCCAGAGAGCAGCGGCCACCTCTGCGGCTCTCCGCGGGCCTGCATAGTGCACGCTTTGTGTAAGTGCCGAGGAGGCGCAGCGCTGCTCGTGCACCAACAGCTGTCACATTATTTGCACTCGCTGTAAACAGCCTTCACATTCCCCCCTTACCACATAGTTAAAGCCAGACTAACAATCCACAGTTAGAGATCAAACCAACAACAGCAGCATTGTGTCTGCCTCCGCTGCCTTCGCACCAAGCCCAGCAGCTGGCAGGTTTCTCCGGAACAAGGGGACCCCCCTCTTCCCCCACCCCGCCAGGCTCCAGCCAAGGCTAGCCAAGGCAGCGTGTGTTGGTCGCCGCCGATTGTGAAAGCAAAAGAGCACAGCCATTTCGCAGGGACGTCTGTGCGGTTTATCAGCCCTCTCCCAGAGTTTTCGCCTCCCGGTGGCTCGGGGAGGCGCCCCTCCCCCACTTCCTCCGCTGGGAATAAAGGTTGTTCAGACTCCCAGGGTCGGTTTCTGTGCTCAGCAAAGCGTGGGTCGGCCTGCCCCGGGCCAGGCTGGGGGGTCCGGGGCAGGGAGGCCTACGGGCTCTCTGGGTCTCAGCACTTCCCATGGCCCGTGCGGCCCAGTGCCTCCCGGGTTTCGAGAATTGTCCAACTCCCTGAATACTTACTGGCCGCCCCACTGATCAAAATGTCTCCTTTATGATTTTTGGTTAAGTCGAACATTTCCATAATCGTCATTATTAGCGCAAATTACACGCCTAATCGGTCCTTAAATAGATTTTAATTAAATAATCATACAAGGCTCATTTTATGACTTAAGAAAGGCATTACTTTTCGTTATAAACTTTCCACCAGGATATAAACTAACGATAGCAGACAAATACTAATTCTTTGAAAATCGCCAGTAACTGATGGGCAGAGTATCCTGAAATGATACTGTTTCACCTTCTGGAATCCAAGCGCAGACCAGACATAACCACATCTGTGCAACTTTCCTCCTGAGAAGGTGGGGGGGGGGGGAGCTTCTTCCTGCAAAGCATGACTTTTGTTGTCTTCTCTTTCAGGCCAGTGGAAACAAACCCCACACGCTACTCCTCCTTACCCGTCGGAAGAGAGTTCTCCAGCTAGACAGCTGAGATACCACTCCTGCCCATCCCCGTCCATCCCGTTTTCCAACCCTTGGTCGGCTGAGCCGTGGCGCAAAGCAAGCAGGCCGTGCTTGTTAAATGCTGTTAATAAAATAATAAATACAAAGGATGGAGGCTGCTGGTTCCACGGGTGTTTTGACTGGAAATGCCTTGGCACTTGTCATGTGTTTATGGGCGGGCAGACAACTCCAGGATTTACATAGTTTGGGCATTTCTGTACTTCATTTATTCTGTCCTGAATGACGCAGGCGCAGAGCTATTTCAAGTTTGCGTTTGTACAGAACTGTTAAGTGCCTAAGAGCTTCTCCAATTAGCCCAAGTTTTAAATCAGACCCAAAGCGGGACGGTCCCTACACTCCCTGACTCGCCCCTCAGCCCCCGCTGCCACTGCCCCGGAGAAAACAAACACTCTCAACAAGCAACCCCCTGTCCCCGCTCTCCCCACCTTCACCCCTCCTGGGGGCATCCAGGGCAAAGGTTAAGGTGTCTTCGGATTACAGGCAGGGCCCTGGCAAAGCAGCAGCGTGGAAATCGTGGCAGTCAGGAGCATCCTGGCCGTACTCTACCTCTAAAATAGTGAGCTAAGATGCGGGGGGGAAAACTGCTGGCCTGGTAAAACCCACTGTTCACAAAACAATGTCAGCAAAGGCTGGAAGGCATTCTTTAGAGAGGGACCAGGGATTCGTGCCTACTGAAGCTCTTTCAGCACAAAGGCTTTTAGGGGAAGAAGGGAAAAAGAGGGAGGAGGAGGGGGGAGAGGAGGAGAGAAAGGGAGGGCTCCTGTTTCAGAGCAGGCATCCCCTGAGAGTCAAGAACCAAGTGTAGCTTCAATCAAACGCTGACTTCCCCTCTGGGAGTCGAGTAGGAAACCTGATCACAGTAGCTTACTACCGGCCTGGATCCATACAGGTCTGGTTTTCTTCTCATGCTGGTAATTTTTTAAAATACATATCGATAAAAAAAAAAAAAAAAAAAAAAAGAGAAGAAGCAATCCCTGGCAGACTTTATTGAAAACCACACTGAGACCTCGTAACATCCGGACTTAATCCCTATCAAACAAACCACAGTACCTCTGGCCTCTGCAGCAGGCCACCCCCTCACCTCTTCCAACCAGGTCTCTCCCCCTCCAGCCACTGGCTGGTCTCTCTCCCCTGAAAGAGAAGGACTGGAAGGCTTGCCAAAAAAGAGCACCTAGATACCGGGTTCTGGAATCAATTCCTAACCATATAATGATCCCACTTGGGGGGGGGGGGGAATCCAAGCCCTTTCATATGGAATCCTTTAAAGCGCAGAATGCAAAGAACTGCAACAAAAGAAAAGAGGAACCCACGGAGGGAGGCCGGCCCACCAGAGGAATACCCTTGGGAGGGGAATTTAAAACCTGTGTCGTTGGTCCCCGGACACCGGCCTGAGCAGGTCTCTGGGGCTCGCAGGGACAGCAGGGAATGGAGGAGAGACCCAAAGGAACAAGACCAGTCATTCAAAGCAATCCCTAATCCTCAGGGCCTACTACGTGCCAAGTAGCCTTCTTTGATCCTAAAGGTGGATAATTATTCCCAGTCTTACAAATGAAGAAACTTACTGAGGCTCAGAGGCCATAAATAACTTGCCCCCAAGGTCACACAGCTAGTAAAAATGGGCCACGGTCAAACTCAGTCCTGGAGTTGCGGAGAGGAGCCAATTATTGGTCTAATTGTGCCATCTGAAATCCCCAAGAACTTCGGAAAGCTTCCTTGGCCCTCATACTCGAGTGGGGGGGGGGGGAGGGGAGAGTGTAACACCTACGCAACTTGGTCCACAAGGAGCCTGGAACCCAGTTTCTCCTACACCCAGTAATCTCTTGGCCCATGTGAAGTCTTTCCCAATTTCCTGCGACGTCCCACACACCTCCCTACACTGGAGTATCCTGGTGTGAGATCAGGGCTCTCAACAAAGCTCCACTTGCCCCTCCTCCAGGAGCCCAGAATAGTCAGGGGTAGGTGGGTCACCGCTCCCAGGTCTCTGCAAAAAAGCGCTGACTCCTGGTACTAGAACTGGGCCCGCCACCCTAGTTTTGCCACATAAAGCAATAAATCACATTATCTAGATAGAGCAAAAGCCCTTTGGAAAGAGTGCCTACACCTACTTTTCCCAGGGTTTTAAGGAAAAGCCTCAGGGACCAAAGTGGGATGGGGGAGGAAATTAAAAGGGAAGTAGCTTGCCCAGGGCCCTAAATGGACTCCCGGAGGGGGGGGTCCCCACAAAAAGCCCAAGACCGGGGAAAAGCTGGGAACTGGTGGATCTTTCATTTTCCCAACTTCTCATCCCAGAAGAGATGGGGGGGGATGTGGGATGGGAACCCAACATCTCCACGCCACCCCATCCCCAATTTCCAGATCTGCCCCAGGCTTTCGGATGCTCCGGGAACTCGCCACACCGGACGACACAGGCTCCACAGCTGAGGGCCATCTCCTGCTATGCTCCGTGGCCACCGGGAAGGGCAGGGGCACCGGACACTCGGCTGCCCCTGCGGGCTTCCCGACCCCGGACCGGTTTCTCTTCCAAGAGGCCGAGGCTCCGGATGTGCGAAATGGCCCCAGGAGCGACTGGGCAGGCAAGGGCCTCGGCAGCGGGAGGGATCCAAGCAATGGCGGCACCGGGTCCTCACCCCGCTAGCCAGCCGAACACGCCCCCGCCGCCCGGCCGCCCCTGGCTCCGGGCCAGTGGCTTTCTCTCTCTCTTTTAAACTTTCCGGTCGTGGCGATCGGGGCAGGGTTTCCAGCCTCCGCCCTCCTCCGGCCCCTTAACTCGGTGCAGGCCCTTCCAACCCCCGGGGAGGCGCCCCCCGCCCCGGCACCACGAAGCGGTGGCCCCGGCCGACCCCTCCCCCCCCATTCCCCTCCACACACACCTAGAGCCACCTGGAGCCATCTGGAGCGGGCGCCTACCCGAAGCGATCGGCGTCCGGTCGAGCCTGGGACCGCTGCGACCGCTGCGACCGGGGAGGAACTCCCGAAGCCTCCAACGGCCCGCCGGGCCTGACCGCGGTGCGTGCACTGCGCCCCACACCCGCGCGCTCTCGGAAAGAACTTCTGGAGGGGGGAGGGGAGGGAGTGGGGGCGGGCAGGCCTGTGGGCTTTTTTTTTTTTTCTTTTTTCAACTCTCTGGTTGCAAGAGTTTTGGGTGTCCCTGACACGATTGCCAGCGGTTGGGTAGAACAATAGAAATGGGGGCTTGCCGGAAATGGTGCAGGAAGGACCCCCCCCATAACCCCATAAACCTCTCCTCCCCTTGCCACTTATTGTGGGCATTAAAAGACCCCAGTGCCTTCAATGCAATGGTGCCTGTTTATAACTTTTCCCTGCTGGGTCCCCATACCCTAAACAAGTCCCCCTCCTCACATTATGAAATCATAAGGGCAAAGATCGCCCTCAAACCTGTGACCTCTGGAAGCTCTCTGGGACTTTCACCTGCTCTGCCCCCGGCACCCCGACCTGACTCACCCCCTCCCCCAGTAGTTTCTCTGGTTTGCACCTAGACAATAAATTTAGTTTAATTTAGCTTCCGGTCTTTAATTTTAGCAGGTCTCCTTTTTGCATGCAAATCAATATGGCAATTACCATCTAAAAGCTCGCCCAGCCCCGGGTCAATGTAAATTGATCATTGTCCGCCTTCCACAAAATAACACCGGGAGTCTGTGGTGCATAATGAGATTATACTGGAAACTGTCTTTTAGATCACAAATTATATTTTATGCTGTCAGGATCTTCTAGCGGACTTCCCCGCTAGTCTAATCACAGGGAGCCGAGCCCGTGGGTGAGAAGGGGCACCGGGTGGCTTGGGGAGACACGGCTCTAAAAAATAACCAAATGGGGGACCCCCCACTTCCGAGACCCTCGGCCGGAGACAGGCACAGACGAGCTTGTGCTGGGAAAGGGGGCCTTCTGCAGAAATATCGCGGAAGAGCATCGTTCATTAATTCCCATCCAACACAAAGTCAGCTATCCCTTGCAGAGGAACACGTTGAGGACAACCAGCAAAAGCCGTCGGGCCGGGCTGGTGGTCGGGGGAAGTCTCGGGCCAAGTGCTCCAGACGAAAGCGGTTTGGCTACCGCCGGGGCTGCCTGAGGAAGCCATCCACTCCGGCCCCAGCGGCCTCTCGACCGCGCCGCCGCCACCTAGGTAGGCCCCAGCAGCGCAGCCAGCTTTGCAAACAGACGGAATCTTGCGGGCCATACACACCGGCAAGGCAGCTGGGGCGGGCCTTGTCCCGCCCCGGACTCCCCTCCCCGAACCGTGTGAGCAGGCGGCCGAGGCCTCCAAGCAAGGATAAGGTCCCTTCTGGCCGAGAGCACCGCTCTCCCGCCCCTCTGCGGCCCCCAGGGCACGGGTGTGACCCTGGGGCCTAACAAAGGGCCTTCAGAGTTCCTTTCGGCCTCGGGCCGGCGGGGGAGGGGTGGGGCTCGGCGGCCGAAGTGGACCCTAGAGGTCCCCCCCCCCGCCCCGCCCCGCCGCGCCCCGCGCCCTCGAGGAAACCACCAAGGTGGCATTGTCGGGGCTGCCGGGCGCTCCGGAAGGCCGTCCCGGAGTCCGGGCAGCGCAGCGGCCTGCAAGCCTCCCGCCCAGCCCGCGGCCCAGCCCTGCCCCGCCCGACCCGGCGCGGGCTCCACCCGAGTGCGGTCTTCCCAATAAAAGCTGGAATTCCCGGCTGGGCTCAGACAAAGAGGGACCGCGGCAAATCGACGCCGCGGGCAAGCCAAACCCTAGCCTAGTTTACGTGCGCGTCTGGGGTCACACAGGCGCCTGCTAATCCACCCTACGCAGGCCGTCCCCGCAAGGTCTCCTCCAGAAAAAAAAAAGGAAAAGAAAAGGAAAAAAAAAAAACCCTAAAGCATACCAAAATGAAAGCGCACCTTCCCTTTATTCCTCCCAGAGGCCGAACTTCGCACTTCTTTCGGTTCTATCTTTATCAGTCCACCAGGCTGAGAGCCACATTAGCAGACAGGACTTCAGAGCAGTGCCACCACCCATTCCTCCTGACCCAGAGCTGAACGCTACTCCTCTTTTCCTCCACCTTCCATCCACTCAAGGTCAAGAACACAAAATCTCTTAGAAATCCTCCTACCTGCTCAACACATACCCTCTCCCCTGTTCCAGAGGGGAAGAAACTATAACCAGAAGCGAGAGTAGTGAGTGAGGGCCACCCCCCCTTAAGCTTGGCCACTTTGCCCCCAGTTTCCTCCCAGCCAACGGCACACGATTTGCCTGTGAATGCGTGCAGGAAGGTGGCGGTGCGGCCCACACTTCGGTGCCCACGTAGCTCCTGCCCGGCAGGAAAGTCTACCGTCAGGCAGCGAGGACTTTTTTGTCATTCAGCCTGTGTATCTAAGCATGGATGTATGCATATGAATGCTTTTTGTGTTTCCAAGTGACCCTCTTCACACCTTTAAATGGGCTTTTGTCTCCAGAACTCCCGGACAGAAATTCTGCCCCAGTTTCCAGCTCAACAGAGTCTGAGGTTTTCTCTTAGAATATCACTATAGGTGTCTGTATTTGCATACCCATGTTTACATTCCTCTCGGTCAGTTCTTTATCTCCTCTGTATCTCTTGTTCCGTGCGGGCACCGGAGCCCAAGTGTCTTGATTTGTCTCAGCACTTGTCATCCAGGCTCACATCTTAATCTGAGCATTCCTGTCTAGCTCCTACACCTCCCCACGACTTACATTCTTGCTTTGTCAGGAATGTGGCCCATTCCCAGGCTACACCAATATGGGCTTGGGGTTTAAACAGAACTAGAGGATCCCCCGGACTGTGAACCCTACAAGAAAGAGGATGAAGGAGACAGGGGTGTGCTAACTAATGATTTATTTAGGTATACGGCTACCCACCCACCAATTTCAACCTCTGGAAGGAAGTAGGCCCCCGTCTGCAAAGTTACCTTACATCTCTAGACCGATTCAATATCGACCCCGTGTGTGTATATGAATGATCGATCTTGTACACATCGCTATCCAACTCCTGTTTAGAGGCTGTCTGCCTGCACATATCTCATCCTAACTCGCCACCAAGTTCATGGTTAAAAGTGCGTCTATTTATACAGACAACCCAAGGACCTCTATGCTGTGTCCAGTGCATACCTGTCCACACTGGCCTGACATTTCAGCCTCAGGTCTCGGGTCTGCAGCGGTCTTGGTCAGAGGCCCCACCCCACTACAGCTCACGGCTGAACTCCCGTCACTAGATCGTCTGCCATGAGTTCTCTCTGGGGACGCGGAGGTCTAGATCTGCATCTCCCAAACTCAGTTCTTTAAGCGAGGGTGCCCACTGTGTGTGTTCACACCTCCCTCCCCCTGAGAAGTCCTGGGTCAAATCAGATCATCCAGCAGCTACATTTGGTTCGTCGAAGAATCGAGTCCAAAGCACCAGGATGTGAAAGAAGAGAAAGGAAAACCCTAGGCCCAGACGCCCGCCCCGCCCCCCCGGGGGGCTACCCTGCCCCCAGGAATTTCTACTAGGATCTTTACCCCCACACCCCCATTGCACTCCATTGCCTTTAAAGGGTTAAGAGAAATCCTCCCTGCCTTCCCTCCACCCTGCTCGCATGGCCCGCAGGCTTGCTCGCTCACTCGCTGCTCGCGGGAGTCTGCCGCCGCCTCCGCGGCCCGCCCCCCCCCCCTTCCCGTCCTTCAGCCGGGAGGGAGCCTGCATGCCTGTCTAGACCGATCTATCACAGGCACACCAACAACACCCGCGAGAGCGCGGAGACCCTGCCCAGGTCCCCCCGGCTCGCACGGTTCCCGACGGGCAGAACCCGAGGAGCATGACCGCGCCGGGGGGGTGGGGGGGGGGCGCCTACGGGCGCGGGCCGCCCCGAGCGCACCGCGGGTCCTCGCCGGCCCTGGCCCCGGTCCCCGGCGCTCCCGCCAGCCCGGCTGCCGGGGCAGTCACAGCTCTGCGCGCTGGGCAGTCCTATTTTTATCTTGTCTAATCCCAAACTGGGCGGGGAGCACAGGCGTCGTGCTTAGAGAACAAGAGATAGGCGAGGGAGGCGGGGAGGAGCAGCCAGGCAGCGACGCGAGCAGGAGCGAGTTAAAGACACAGTCGAGGCGATCGAGAGCAGGAAGAAAGAGCGGGCTGCGCGGGCCTCGCGGCGCTGCACGCAACGCGCAGCCCGGCGAAGTTACACGCTCGCCTCTCCGCCACCCCTCGCCGCTAGTCCCTCCCCACTTCCCAGCGGCGCTCTCCGAAGCTCGGGCCGCGGGGGCCCCGGCCTGTGTGGGAGGCAGAGGCCCGGCCGGCCCTGCAAAGGGCTGGGGAGAATCGCTAATGAGCTGTGCGGCCCATTGATCCGGAGAACACTTCCTAATTAACTCTCAGTCACCTACTGGTGACAGCGCCTCAAAGGACAGCGCTGGGGCCGTGCGAGCCCCAGCCCCGACCTGCCCGCCAAGCGCCTGGCGCCCGAACCCCGAGCGCTCCCCTAACTACCCCAGGCAATCTCGGCGAGCGGCGGCGGCTACCCGCACACTGAAGGCTAGCCTCGCATTAAACCTGGACGGCATATTAATCACCGCCATCTCACCCCCCCGCTTCCTCCACGCGGTGAAATCATGCCCAAAATAAACACGAGAACCGACACTGCAAAGCCCAGACCAGATAACAGGTCGGGGGTGGAGTGGGAAGGGTCGAAAAGCAAACGTATTCTCCAAGTGCCCACGTACAGAAGTCTCCGAGGCCGACAATTAAAATGCCTTCCACACAAGCAATTTCGCTGGCAAAACCGAATCCAACACCTCGTAAGGATTGATTTCGGCCCGCGGTGTCCGTTTCCAGTGCCACAGGAAGTGTCAGAGGGCCAGAAATACCCAACTCTGTCTGCGTTCGCCACCCACTACCTTCTGGGGTGGGCCATTTCCTCCCTGTTTTCACTTCCAGGCCGATTTTAAGGGTTCTTCGACAAGAGGCTACCCCTGGCACCGAATATCACTACCCCTCCCCTCCCCTCCAAAAAAAAAGAAAAAAAGAAAGAAAGAAAAGAAAAAAGAAAAAAAGAAATTAAAAAAAAAGAAAAGAAAAAAAAACCAGCCAAGACCATGAGCTGTCTGGTCTAGACACAGAGAGGCTGTGAGAATACCTATTTGAAGCGCGCCGGTTTCTTTTTAAGGTTTGTTTTTAAATACACATAACCCTCCCCCTTCCTTCGCTCTTCAATTCCCCCAACCCCCACCCCTTCAGACGCCGGCGGCGCGCGCCCTCGCGCGCAGGCACTCACAGCCTCTAGCTGGAGATCGCGGACTTTCTGGAAAAGATTCATTAACAGCAAATTAAGCCTCGCCCGGCCTCGGCCTACACGCGGCCAGACTCCGTCGTCTCAGGGACCCGAGGAAGTGCCCACTCGAAAGTGCGAGCGGCGGGAAGCCCGCCGAGACCACGCGTGCCTTGAGCCGCCCTACTCCGCTCACGGCGCCCCAGGGCTTGCTTGGTAAACAGCAGGCGCACGTCGCCGCCGCCCCGAGCCCCCGAGTTGGCAGAGGCTCTGCAGCGCAGCGGCCCGCCGGCTCTGAGCGCGGGCCCCGTGGCGCGGCGGCGCCTTCCTCGCCTGGCCCTCCCCGCCTCGGCCGAGGATCGCGCCCGGGTGCGCAAGTTCCTCTTCGCCCTCAGCCTCTGCGCCGCACGCCCTCCGAGTGGGACCAACTTCCTCCCCCCGCAGACACGCACACGCCCAACCAGCTTCCCCACCAGACTCCCCGCTGCCCTGTGGAGGGCCCAGGTCTCCCCCACCCCCGCCCGCACCCTCCCTTCCCGCCGCCGCCCCCGCACATTCTACCCCCGCCTCCGGGGGCTCACAACTTAAAACCTACCAGGCAACGTCCGGGAGGGAGCCGCGGATTAGAATTTCAGAAGAACGTTTAAAAACAAAGCATCTGACCTGGCGGGCGGACGGGCCGACGGGCCGAGTCGGAACCCCTCGCACTGCTCGATTTCCTAGTAGTTTCTTCTTCTTCTTCTTCTTTTTTTTTTTTAATCCACGTGATTCGCGCTTTGGGGCAAGCCAAGAAAAAACCCGGGACTCCCCTCCCGACTTGCGCGGCGGCGGCGGCAGGTCGAGCTCGGCTCGGCCCGGGGCGCCCGCCACACACCCTCGCGCACGCACACGCCGTCGTTCCACTAGGAGGAACGACAGTCCCCTGGCGAGGCGAGGCGAGGCGGCGGCGGCTGGGGGTTTTTACAGTTCTTTCCCGAGTCGAAAAAGAAAGCAGACGGGAACCCGCCGCCCTCCCCTTCCTGCTCGCGAGCTAACGCCGAGCCGAGCTTCCCAGCTTCCAGCCCAGCTGCCCCCCCCCCCCCCGTCTCCCGCGCCCGACTCGCGGCGCTCAGCGGCGACCGCGCTCCCGCGCACAGACACACACAGGCTGCAAACTTCCACTCGGCGAACTCCCTGCTCTCCTCCCAGCCCCCCGGGAGGCCGGCAGGCCCCCCGCCGCGCCCCTCCCTCCCCGATGCCCACGCGGGGCCGCTTAGGCTGGCTGCATTTTTAATAACTTACAGCTAGGAGATAAAAACGAAAGCGAGCCAAGCAGCCAAAGGGAAGCGCAAGGCGAAAGCTTCGAGCTCCGCGGGGTACGGGAGAGTCGGAGGAGCAACCCGCTGCGGGCGGGGGCCCCGAGGGAGGGGGCCGACTGCAGCCCGCGGCGCGCCCGCCCGCCGCCCGCGCGGCCTCCCCGGGGAAAGGTGTTCCGAGCACTGACCTGAAATCCCCGGCCGGGGAGTGAGCTGGGAGCCTGCGATTCGGCGCTTTGAAGTTTTCCCCCCGAGCAGAGTCGGGGCGGCGAGGAGGAGCGAGGGGCGGATGGCTGGGTGGGGAGAGGTGTGCGGGGTTGGAGGAAAGTGGGGTGGCGACGTTAGCGAGCGGAGAGGGAGCCGGGCCGGGGAAGCGCGGCGAGCAGCAAAGTTTGCCGTCCCCGGCTGCCCGCAGCCCGCTCGCGGCGCCGCGCTCGCTCGTCTCCCTCGCCGTCTGCTGCCAGCCGGCTGCCCTCGGGGTCGGCCCCGCCGAGGGGTGGGCTCTGGGCCGGGTGGGGGCGGGGCGGGGCGGGCTCAAAGACTCCGGGCAGGTGGCGACAGCCCCGCGCGATCCTCCGGGCTCCCGCGGCTGGGCCGGGTTCGGCCGGGCTCAGCAGCTCCCGCGCCGCCGCTGCTGCCGCCCGCGCTCGGGCAGGAGCCCCAGCGCCATGTTGACGGATCGCCGCGAGCGCCCGATCGGGCTGGGTGTGTGTGTGTGTGAGTGTGTGTGTGTGTGTGAGAGAGAGAGAGAGAGAGAGAGTGTGTGTGTGTGTGTGCGCGAGTGTGTTGGCCAAGTCGTCCCTGCGCGGCGACAGCGCGGCTTGGGCTCCCCGCCCGGCGACTCGCGGGCTCCCCCTCCGCCGCCGCCGCCCGCCTCGCTCCCGCTCTCGGTCGCGGTCTGGGCTCCGGCGCGTCTCCCCCGCAGGCGCCGAGCTCGGCCCGCGTTCAGCGAGGAGCGTAGCTCTGCCTCACCTTGCCGCTGGGAGCCCGGGCTCCGTCTGCCGCCGCACGCCGCGATCCCAACGCGTCCCCCTCCCTGGTTCCCTCCTCTTCCTCCTCCCCCTCCCTCCGCCCGCCCTCCTTCCCTCCCTCCCTCCCAGCAGCCGCCTCCCCTCCCCCCGCAGGCGCAGCGCTCGGGCGACAGCCGCCCGCCCGCCGCCGCCGCCTCCAGCTCTCGCAAGTTTGAGCTCCCCCAGCCTCCACTCACCCTCCGCTGCGGCGCCTCGGCGGTAGGGTTATGGAGGGGTGATTCCCCGGGAAAGGTTTGCCCGAGTTTCCCCGGCCGTCATCGATTCCTGCCCCGGCGCGTTTCGCCTCTCTGGGTCCGAAGCCCGGACCACTTGGGTGGCTCCCCCCAACCCCTTGCCCT
>NW_024080644.1:2800252-2935053 GCF_003009895.1 Hyaena hyaena | reverse complement strand
CCGCGGCCCGCCCCCCCCCCCTTCCCGTCCTTCAGCCGGGAGGGAGCCTGCATGCCTGTCTAGACCGATCTATCACAGGCACACCAACAACACCCGCGAGAGCGCGGAGACCCTGCCCAGGTCCCCCCGGCTCGCACGGTTCCCGACGGGCAGAACCCGAGGAGCATGACCGCGCCGGGGGGGTGGGGGGGGGGCGCCTACGGGCGCGGGCCGCCCCGAGCGCACCGCGGGTCCTCGCCGGCCCTGGCCCCGGTCCCCGGCGCTCCCGCCAGCCCGGCTGCCGGGGCAGTCACAGCTCTGCGCGCTGGGCAGTCCTATTTTTATCTTGTCTAATCCCAAACTGGGCGGGGAGCACAGGCGTCGTGCTTAGAGAACAAGAGATAGGCGAGGGAGGCGGGGAGGAGCAGCCAGGCAGCGACGCGAGCAGGAGCGAGTTAAAGACACAGTCGAGGCGATCGAGAGCAGGAAGAAAGAGCGGGCTGCGCGGGCCTCGCGGCGCTGCACGCAACGCGCAGCCCGGCGAAGTTACACGCTCGCCTCTCCGCCACCCCTCGCCGCTAGTCCCTCCCCACTTCCCAGCGGCGCTCTCCGAAGCTCGGGCCGCGGGGGCCCCGGCCTGTGTGGGAGGCAGAGGCCCGGCCGGCCCTGCAAAGGGCTGGGGAGAATCGCTAATGAGCTGTGCGGCCCATTGATCCGGAGAACACTTCCTAATTAACTCTCAGTCACCTACTGGTGACAGCGCCTCAAAGGACAGCGCTGGGGCCGTGCGAGCCCCAGCCCCGACCTGCCCGCCAAGCGCCTGGCGCCCGAACCCCGAGCGCTCCCCTAACTACCCCAGGCAATCTCGGCGAGCGGCGGCGGCTACCCGCACACTGAAGGCTAGCCTCGCATTAAACCTGGACGGCATATTAATCACCGCCATCTCACCCCCCCGCTTCCTCCACGCGGTGAAATCATGCCCAAAATAAACACGAGAACCGACACTGCAAAGCCCAGACCAGATAACAGGTCGGGGGTGGAGTGGGAAGGGTCGAAAAGCAAACGTATTCTCCAAGTGCCCACGTACAGAAGTCTCCGAGGCCGACAATTAAAATGCCTTCCACACAAGCAATTTCGCTGGCAAAACCGAATCCAACACCTCGTAAGGATTGATTTCGGCCCGCGGTGTCCGTTTCCAGTGCCACAGGAAGTGTCAGAGGGCCAGAAATACCCAACTCTGTCTGCGTTCGCCACCCACTACCTTCTGGGGTGGGCCATTTCCTCCCTGTTTTCACTTCCAGGCCGATTTTAAGGGTTCTTCGACAAGAGGCTACCCCTGGCACCGAATATCACTACCCCTCCCCTCCCCTCCAAAAAAAAAGAAAAAAAGAAAGAAAGAAAAGAAAAAAGAAAAAAAGAAATTAAAAAAAAAGAAAAGAAAAAAAAACCAGCCAAGACCATGAGCTGTCTGGTCTAGACACAGAGAGGCTGTGAGAATACCTATTTGAAGCGCGCCGGTTTCTTTTTAAGGTTTGTTTTTAAATACACATAACCCTCCCCCTTCCTTCGCTCTTCAATTCCCCCAACCCCCACCCCTTCAGACGCCGGCGGCGCGCGCCCTCGCGCGCAGGCACTCACAGCCTCTAGCTGGAGATCGCGGACTTTCTGGAAAAGATTCATTAACAGCAAATTAAGCCTCGCCCGGCCTCGGCCTACACGCGGCCAGACTCCGTCGTCTCAGGGACCCGAGGAAGTGCCCACTCGAAAGTGCGAGCGGCGGGAAGCCCGCCGAGACCACGCGTGCCTTGAGCCGCCCTACTCCGCTCACGGCGCCCCAGGGCTTGCTTGGTAAACAGCAGGCGCACGTCGCCGCCGCCCCGAGCCCCCGAGTTGGCAGAGGCTCTGCAGCGCAGCGGCCCGCCGGCTCTGAGCGCGGGCCCCGTGGCGCGGCGGCGCCTTCCTCGCCTGGCCCTCCCCGCCTCGGCCGAGGATCGCGCCCGGGTGCGCAAGTTCCTCTTCGCCCTCAGCCTCTGCGCCGCACGCCCTCCGAGTGGGACCAACTTCCTCCCCCCGCAGACACGCACACGCCCAACCAGCTTCCCCACCAGACTCCCCGCTGCCCTGTGGAGGGCCCAGGTCTCCCCCACCCCCGCCCGCACCCTCCCTTCCCGCCGCCGCCCCCGCACATTCTACCCCCGCCTCCGGGGGCTCACAACTTAAAACCTACCAGGCAACGTCCGGGAGGGAGCCGCGGATTAGAATTTCAGAAGAACGTTTAAAAACAAAGCATCTGACCTGGCGGGCGGACGGGCCGACGGGCCGAGTCGGAACCCCTCGCACTGCTCGATTTCCTAGTAGTTTCTTCTTCTTCTTCTTCTTTTTTTTTTTTAATCCACGTGATTCGCGCTTTGGGGCAAGCCAAGAAAAAACCCGGGACTCCCCTCCCGACTTGCGCGGCGGCGGCGGCAGGTCGAGCTCGGCTCGGCCCGGGGCGCCCGCCACACACCCTCGCGCACGCACACGCCGTCGTTCCACTAGGAGGAACGACAGTCCCCTGGCGAGGCGAGGCGAGGCGGCGGCGGCTGGGGGTTTTTACAGTTCTTTCCCGAGTCGAAAAAGAAAGCAGACGGGAACCCGCCGCCCTCCCCTTCCTGCTCGCGAGCTAACGCCGAGCCGAGCTTCCCAGCTTCCAGCCCAGCTGCCCCCCCCCCCCCCGTCTCCCGCGCCCGACTCGCGGCGCTCAGCGGCGACCGCGCTCCCGCGCACAGACACACACAGGCTGCAAACTTCCACTCGGCGAACTCCCTGCTCTCCTCCCAGCCCCCCGGGAGGCCGGCAGGCCCCCCGCCGCGCCCCTCCCTCCCCGATGCCCACGCGGGGCCGCTTAGGCTGGCTGCATTTTTAATAACTTACAGCTAGGAGATAAAAACGAAAGCGAGCCAAGCAGCCAAAGGGAAGCGCAAGGCGAAAGCTTCGAGCTCCGCGGGGTACGGGAGAGTCGGAGGAGCAACCCGCTGCGGGCGGGGGCCCCGAGGGAGGGGGCCGACTGCAGCCCGCGGCGCGCCCGCCCGCCGCCCGCGCGGCCTCCCCGGGGAAAGGTGTTCCGAGCACTGACCTGAAATCCCCGGCCGGGGAGTGAGCTGGGAGCCTGCGATTCGGCGCTTTGAAGTTTTCCCCCCGAGCAGAGTCGGGGCGGCGAGGAGGAGCGAGGGGCGGATGGCTGGGTGGGGAGAGGTGTGCGGGGTTGGAGGAAAGTGGGGTGGCGACGTTAGCGAGCGGAGAGGGAGCCGGGCCGGGGAAGCGCGGCGAGCAGCAAAGTTTGCCGTCCCCGGCTGCCCGCAGCCCGCTCGCGGCGCCGCGCTCGCTCGTCTCCCTCGCCGTCTGCTGCCAGCCGGCTGCCCTCGGGGTCGGCCCCGCCGAGGGGTGGGCTCTGGGCCGGGTGGGGGCGGGGCGGGGCGGGCTCAAAGACTCCGGGCAGGTGGCGACAGCCCCGCGCGATCCTCCGGGCTCCCGCGGCTGGGCCGGGTTCGGCCGGGCTCAGCAGCTCCCGCGCCGCCGCTGCTGCCGCCCGCGCTCGGGCAGGAGCCCCAGCGCCATGTTGACGGATCGCCGCGAGCGCCCGATCGGGCTGGGTGTGTGTGTGTGTGAGTGTGTGTGTGTGTGTGAGAGAGAGAGAGAGAGAGAGAGTGTGTGTGTGTGTGTGCGCGAGTGTGTTGGCCAAGTCGTCCCTGCGCGGCGACAGCGCGGCTTGGGCTCCCCGCCCGGCGACTCGCGGGCTCCCCCTCCGCCGCCGCCGCCCGCCTCGCTCCCGCTCTCGGTCGCGGTCTGGGCTCCGGCGCGTCTCCCCCGCAGGCGCCGAGCTCGGCCCGCGTTCAGCGAGGAGCGTAGCTCTGCCTCACCTTGCCGCTCTGCAGAGCTGCTTTCGAAGAACGGCCCAAAGTATTGCTGTCCTGGTATCGGGCAGCCAGGAAGTCCTCTTCCTCCTCCCCCTCCCTCCGGCCGCCCTCCTCCCGCCCCAGCAGCCGCCTCCCCTCCCCCCGCAGGCGCAGCGCTCGGGCGACAGCCGCCCGCCCGCCGCCGCCGCCTCCAGCTCTCGCAAGTTTGAGCTCCCCCAGCCTCCACTCACCCTCCGCTGCGGCGCCTCGGCGGTAGGGTTATGGAGGGGTGATTCCCCGGGAAAGGTTTGCCCGAGTTTCCCCGGCCGTCATCGATTCCTGCCCCGGCGCGTTTCGCCTCTCTGGGTCCGAAGCCCGGACCACTTGGGTGGCTCCCCCCAACCCCTTGCCCTCCCCTCCCCCGCTCGGACCGAGTTGGCCGCGCACACCCGGTCCTGCCGCGCGTCCTGGGCGAGCCAGAGACCGGCTCGGGCGGCGGCGGCGAGGGCGGCCCGTTGATCCCGAGCCGAGGGGATGGGGGGCGGCGGGGGCGGCTCTCGCAGCCGCGCACCGAGACTCCCCTCGCTACCCAGAAGGCCAGTGGAGGACCGCAATTACCATAAAGCGCCTCGCACTCCGCGCAGCCAAAGCTGTCAAACCCCGGCGGCAGCCGCCGCTGCCTCCTCTCGCCACCAGCGCTGCGCTCTCCGGCTCGCGCGTCCCCTCCGAGACCCAGCAGAGCCTGGCGAGTGCGCGGCGGCGCCCACCCTCGCTCTGGGTCGCCCTTTCCTCCGGGAGGAGCCCTTGCCCATTCTGGTGTCTAGAGCTACCTGAAAACCCCGCGCCGGGCCCCGGTGGCCATTCCGCCCGAACTCCGCACCCGAGTTCCCCGGACGTTTCAATTGTGTGGGAATTGTTTGGAGACGCGGGGGGCGGGGGGGGGGGTTGGGGGGTGGGGAAGGTGGCCGGCGGGGCCCAAGGAAGCGGGGGGGGGGAGGTAGGGGAGCGGAGATCCGCCAGAATTCCTCCCGGTTCGCGGGCATTTCATCGTCTGCACCTCAGATGGTCGGAGGCTCTGTCCTGGCCCCTCACCCCGGCCTCGGGAGATTATCTCCCGCGTTTTATTTTCCTTGGCAGGGAGCAACTTTTGGCTTACACCGTTCGCCCCATAAATTTCCACTCGGTAACGTCGTGCTGATCGGTGCTCGGCGGCGGCGTACAGCCTGCGCCCGCAGTTCAATTCAATTGACACGTATTGAGCTTCTCCAGCGCACCCGGCGCGGCGCTGGCCGCGGGGGGAGGGCGGGGGCCGGCGGGTGGGAGGGGGAGGCGGAGAGGCGAGGTTCCGGCCTCCCCGGAGCGCAGAGCCTCTAGGGCGAGCCGTGAAGCCCCAATTCGTGAAGCTGGCGGGAAGGGTGGGAGTGGGGGAGGGGTGTTCCGACCTAGCCGCACCCAGACCGCGGGGCCCGGACCTCGAGGCAAAAGGTGATCCTACTGGGCTCTTCGCTAGAGTCCTTTTATGCCGGGGGTGGGGGAAGTCTCTTTCTGCCTAAGGACAAGATGGTGCAGGCTCGATGAAGAACATCAATCCGAAATGGAGGTAGCTTGCAAATCCACACGGAAAGTTTTAAAATATCCTGGAGTGTCTCCATGCCAAAAATAATCAAAAGCATCTCAAGTTGATTACGAAGTCAAGGTCAAGGCCAAAATCAGCGCTAGCTAGCAGATCCCTTTTAAAAATTAGACTTAATACTGGCTGCGGGACTGGTGTTAGGTGCGATGTTATTTATGCTGTTTTAGTTCTCGGTACATAGTTATAAAAAGAGCCCTTTTCAAAGCAGAAGTGAAACATCTCTACCGTTTGAAACCCGAAACTTCGGGCAGAATTAAATCTTCATGCTCCAGAGCTGCTCATAACAACCGATGTGAAAGACAGGCAGGCAAGTGCCCCGGAGAACAGTGCCCAGCCCCGCTGGGCCGCCACCACTTCCAGGGCCCGCGCCTGCATAATGGAATGCACGCCTTTTTCTTCCCAGTCTTTCTGGAGGTGGATGGCTCTGAAAGCTAACCCACAGATTTTTTTAATCTCCGGTAACAAGCAGAAAGACACCTGGACTATTATGCTGTAAAGCTATTTTTTATAAAGACATTTTAGGGCCAGACATTAAAAGTTATTAGACTGAACGCATGCGAGTTACAGACACAGCTGGAGAAAAGGCCTCTGGTTGTGTGTTGTAGCAACATTTCTTTTTGAAGCGACTCCTTTTATTCAAAACAAGTCTAAAATAACCGGGAAGGCTGAAGTTGGGTATTTGTGGGGAAACTCTCTGAACGTGGCTCCAGGCGAGGAGGCCGCTATGCCACTGTGGGCCGCTCAGGAGAGCTGGCCTGGGCGAGCGTGGAGCCGTGCCAGGCTCTTCCGGCTCGGTTAGGCCGCCGCAGAGCCCCTGGCGCGGTGCCCGGCCACCTTCTCTCCCCTTCCCATGCCTCCCCAACTCTCCCCCCCCCCCCCAGGCACAGGCTTTTCCCGGAGTTAAGAGTCGCATGTAACCGTCCAGAACTTTTGGAAAATCCAGGAACTTAGTGAGAAACGGAGCCTGCTGCCTCTCAGAATCCTGTGGCCCCCGGCGGCTGCTGACAAAGGGGCCTGTTTGTCTAACTTTAAAAGTCCTAGAGTTAAAATGAATTGGGGGGGGGGGTTGCAGAGCTGTAAATGCGAGGGGGCCTCGAGGAGGGCTGACTGTGGGGGAAATTTGATGCTGGAGACAAACAGGCCAGTACACTCGCCTTTGACGTAATCTGCAGGGTTCACCCCCTCCCCACACACTTTTTTAAGGAGCCGGCCTCCATGGTATACCCGCTTGGGCTGGTGGGATTAAAGGGTTTCGTTTCCATCTCTGAGGGATACATTTTCCAACTCTGTGGGATTTTAAAAATATCTTATTAAGGGAGTCCTAAGAGGCATGAGTGTGTGTGTGGGGAGGGTGGTTCGTGACTCACGGGGAATTAAAATGTGAGATTTTCCGGAGGTGCTCTGAGGCAGGGGAGGGGTAAGGAGTTTACACCTATTGGCCCGGTTAGTTGGAATTGGTCCAGGGAGGAGGAGAAGGAGAAAGCTCACGAAGGGCAGTCCCATCCTGCGTCCCCGTTCAGGAGGGGACTCCGAGCGCTGGGGACGCCTCGGAGCCTGTGGAGCCTTTCTGGGCTCCCTCCTCCCCTCCCCTCCCATGAGTCCCCCGGGAGCTGACCTGGGGGTCAGGCCGCTATACCCAGCACTCACCAAGGGGAGGATTTCAATGAAAGCAGAGGAGGAGGCGGAGAGAGCCAGCGAGTGAGTGCAAAGGAGAGGAGGCAGCACAGGCAGTGGAGAAATAAAGAAACAGGCTCGGAATCAGGAGAGGTGCGGGGCTACCCTCTCAGACCTCTGCTGCAGATTCTATCCAGGCTCTGCAACCTCAGGGAACAGGCCTGGAGCCCGGCCACCCTCTTCGGTCCACACTGACTGTGCGAGACCTGTCATGGCCTCTTCCACACCTTCAACCACCGCCCAGACCCGGTGGAAGGGGGGTGGGGAAAGGCCAAGCATCCCGTGGGGAGGTCCTCACCTGTTATTTGGCGGACCCTGGGGTTCCAGCATGGTGGGTGCGGTGCGTTTGGAACATATGTGTAGGGTCTAAATCACACTGTTCAGTAGACCTCTGATGACGCTCTTCAGAGGCTGTTTTCACATTTATGACACTGATTACCGGGCTAGGTGGCATTTGGGTGATCATGGACAATGTATTTTTACTTGCTCTGGTGTGAGCTAGCCTATTCACGTTACACATGTGAAACCATACGCGAACACCGTACCAAACTGGTTGCTTTGTACAAAGGACTCTGGGCTACGCAGTGGCACTGGAGTCACTAGCCTGCCCCCTCGGAGCACAGGGCATCCTTGTTCCAGGGTTATCTGGAAACACCTAAAGGTAGCTGCTTTCCAGGACAGAAGGCTGCTTAGACTGAGTGGTCGCTAGGTTGAAGACGTCTGCTCTTTCAGCCTAGCCTCGGAGGGGTTATTGGGCGTTTGAGGGAGAGTCCAAGAGGCAGGCAGGCGTGATGGTACCAACGCCTTTTGGAGTTTCTGGTCTGGGCTCCAACAGCGTCAGGCTCTGAGTTCCTCAAACCCAGGCACCAGTGAGTGAGCTGAGGCTTAGTTCGCACCGAGGGGCTCGCTGGGTAAATGGGTAGCAGCCTAATGAGCATAAATAGGGGCGGCTTCAGGGAGGCCCGGTCTTGCGCCCCACCTGGCCCCTGCTTAGCCCTGGAAGCTGCCGCTCAGGCCGGATGCTCCTGCAGATAAACCCAGACGCCACGTCCTGCCCTGGCTGCTTATTTAGCAAGGCGCCTTTGGCTCATACTTTACCCGGCCGGGGGTGGGGGCCAGTGAGTGGGAACCCTGGGGTGAGGGGACAGACCTCTCCACTCCAACCACTCGCTTGCAGAACCAACAGGCTGGCTTTCCTCCCCAGCCATTTTGGATCCAGCTTCCCTCCTCCACTCCCCGAGGTGTGTGTGGGGGAGGGGGGGACCCTGCAGAAACGCATCACCCTGAGCCCGAGCCCCTTTGCAGGCTGGGCTGGGGGACTGGAGGGATCTGGAAGGCTCCATCAGCCCCTCTCCCAGGGCAGAACGGGAGCACGGCCCAGCAGATGGAAGTGCGGCCCTGAGCTCTCTAAAAACCTCTGAGGCCCTCGCAAAGTCGGGCGCAGAGGTGAGTGGCAGGGAGGTGGTTGCCTGGGGAAGGTCAGCCAGGAGCAAAGCTCGGGGGCAGCGCGACGCTGGGGATTCCACGCGGCCTCATCCAAGGCACGTTTTTTACCCGCTCCGTTCCCCCTCCGGCCCACTCTGCTCCGCCTGCGCCCCTAGGGGCCCCCTCCCCATCCCTGCGACCCCAGTGCGTTAGCAGCGGCGCAGCCCCTGGCCGCGAGTGCGGGGGGAGGGGGGCGCAGGGTGGTTTGTGTTGCGAGGCCTGACAGAACCTTCTGTGTGCGGCGGAGGGAGGAGGCTAATGCATAATGCACAGCGCCTAGGAAGCCCGGCCATTAGCGGCCTGTCGGTGACACAGACAAACGACTGAGAGAGAGGGAGGGAGATCCAGCTCGCTCTGGAGTTTAAATATACCAGCGTGGAGGGGAAACGCCATGATTTAAAAGTGTGTGTTTGCAGACACTCGCATATATTTTAATGATTTCCAGCAGGCCAGGCGTCCCAGCCTTGCATCCCCCTCCTCAAAAGGGGGATGTATACCAGGAGGAGGAACCGGGGCAGAGTGAGAGGCCTCAACCCGAGACCCACCGCCAGCCTTTGAGACACGAAGGGAAGGAGAGGTTGGTGAACGCAGCGTGGGGAAGGCAAGGCCTAGGGAAGCCACACGATCCAAGGCCATCTCCAGATTTTTTTTTTTTTTTTTTTTTTTAAATCTGGCCATGAAGCCTTCCATCCCGGACTGGACCCTCTCCGTTGTACTGGAAAGGCCTGGGGTGGGGATGGGGGAATACATCCTGCCACCCTTGCTTCCCCCCCAGGAGCCCACATTTTTGAATCTTCCTTTTCCACTGACAATCCAGAGACCTCCTTCCTCCCCGTTTAACACACCAGTGTTTTTTAGCAATTAAGGCGAGAAGGGGGTGGGGATAAAGATAAGCCAATTTTTTTTTTCCGCCATGCAAGTGTGAAAGATAAGATAACGCTAAGCTGGGGCAAAGCGGCTGCTTACAACCTCCCCTCAGCGATTTTGATCGGTCACTTCTTATCTCGCAAAAATGCTCCTTTCGAAAACTGCATCAAAAAAAGAAAAAGGCCGAAGGAAAGCATTTTCATTTGGAAGTGACATTTAAAGCCCACCTCCTCTACACCAGCAACCACCCCCTTCCCCATCCTTGGGGCTCCACAGGAAAAGTCGCACTCTACTACAGGGATTCAAGCTTTTCCGTGTGTGTTGGGGGTGGGGGGCAGGATTACTAAAGTAATTAGGCTGAATAAAACCACGGATACGTGATGAGGATTTATCCTGCATCCAACCTCAGGCTCGCAGCTGCGTATTCTTCTCTTAGTTACTGTCCAGTGTTTACGTTTCACCATCGCGCTCGCGTGTTGAAACTAAACAGGTAGTTATATTTGGGAGGGTCATATAACTATGTCAACACGAAGCGGTTGTTAATGCGAAATAATCAGAAACTCTGCTGGGCGTTGCAGGCCCCTGTAAAGGAAGGAAAAGGCATCAAGCGCCCCAGAAACCGGAGAACTCTCGGCCGGACCGGACTCTCGGGGAGTTTTCTAAAACCCTCCTCACCCCTCCCCGCCCCCCTCCCCCCGCACAAATACATCACGCAGGGGTTTCCGGAAGACTTTGTATTTGTTTACGAAGGTTTCGGTATTGAACTCCAGGCCCGCAGGGCGGCCTGTAAACTCCCCCCAGCCCAGTCGCCGGCTCCAGATTGCAAACATCAAGGCGGGCGCCCCAGACCGAGTTGATGAGCCTCCGTGCCCACCTCCGGCTTAGAGCTCCAAGGCTCCCACCTCTTCACCCCCCGGCCCCCATTCCGGGTTCGCACCTCGCCGCCGGGCGCACAGCTAGTCCGCCCCCTCCGGCCCAGGCTGCGCGACCTAAAGCCCGGGGCCAGCCGCGGCCGGATTGTCCCCCGGGGAGCCGAAACCGCCGAGCGGGGAAACCCCTCCTCTCGCCCTTCCCCGAAAAGCCTGGCCGCGGCGTAGGCGCCGAGCGAGCGGGCATCCGCTGACAGCCGGGCCTCACGTAAGGCCCACACGCGTCCCATTAGTCAGCCTGAGTTCCCCTCGGGCGAGCCGTCTGGCGCGGCCCCAAGGCCGGGCGCGGGCGGGGAGGGGTGCGGGGCCGCCGCGAGCGGGGGACGGGGCGGGGGCGCGGGCTCTGCGGGACCCGGCCGGGCTCGGTTCCGCGTTCCTGGGCCCGCGGGTAAGCTGAGCCGCCGGGGCAGGCCGCTCCCTGGCTGGCGCCGAGGCGCCGAGCTGCGCTTCACGTGCCCGCCATATCAGCGGCCGCGGCGGCGGCGGCGAGGAGAGGGGGCAGGGAGGCGCGCCGCAGCTTCCGCGGGGTCTCCAGCCCCCGCCTCCCCCTCCGCGCCGGGGGCTGGGCCGGGACCACCCCGCAGCCCCCGGCCCCGCGCGAGCCGAGAGCGGCGCCGCCAGACACCGAGAGGCTCCTAGGGCGCCGCTCCGAGAGCTGCGCGGAGGCAGCAGCCAGGGGAGGGTGCTCCTCGCGGCCGCCCCGGGAACTTCCCAGCCGCCCCGCCGCCGCCGCCGCCGCAGTCACCGGGACCGGAAGCCCGCGCGCCGCCCCGAGCGGCCTCTGCCGGCCCCCAGGGTTGTTCCAGACGAGCGCTGGCCGCGCGTCACCGTCCATCCCTCCTGGCCCCAGGCGGCCGCCCTAGCCCGGGGACATCCCCAATTAAGCCCGGAGGACCCTTCTCGCGGTCCAGCGAGACCTCCTTCTGTGACCGCCATAAGAGCCCCACCACCGCCACCGCCACGACCCATCCACCCACCTTCCCCGCCCCCGTCCCAGTCTCAGCCCCGCAGCTGGGACGGGAGGGGCGCGGAGCCTCCACTCCGGCCGGGCAGGAACACCTGCTCCCGGGGCCCTGCAGCTGGGCGCGTGGTGCCGGGAGAGGCTGCCTACTGTTGTGTGCAGAGATCGCAGAGGAGAACACGGAGCTCCGAAGCTCTGGGCCAGGCGCAGCCGCGTCTCGGCCGCCCCCATCTCCCACCCCTTCTGTGCGATCAAGCTCGAAGCCTGGGGACTCGGGTCTCCTGGGGATCGAAGGGCCTCCACCCCTCGGATCCGACTTTTGGCCCTAAGAGGTCGTTCGCAAAACAGATGGGGCAAAACCTGTTTTGGGAGCCATCCCGGTGACCGCCCCCGCTCTCCAAACCAGGCACACTCATCTCCCCTCCGCCTCGATTCTAGCCTCCGGCGGGGGACGAGAGTAGGTCATGGCGGCACCGGCAACTGCCCCCCACCCGCCACGAAGGGGCTGGCGTGGGGTTCGGACTTTGCCACTCTGTGTGGGGAGGGCCGATGCATCTTCTCCGTGCCCGGAGGAGATCGGGCGGCCGAGATGACCTGCGCTGCTCGCCCTGCCTCACCCCTCCCTCCCCCGTCCCGCCCTCCCCGGCGCTCCTGGCCCAGGGCCCGGCCGGGGAAGGCGTTGTTTTGCCAGCGGGGGCCGAGCGAGTGCGCAGAGAAAAGCCTCCCTGCTCTAATGAGAGTGCACACAGCGCTGCAGCGAGGAGGATGATTACCCGGCGGGCGGGGGGGCGCAGGCCCGGGCCGCGGGCGGCGTGTGCGGCGGCCCCGCGGGCCCGGAGTCCCCGCCTGTCTGGCTGCTAATCGCACGCTTTCTGCTGTTACGGAGGCTGGCGGGAGCCGGCGGCCGAGCCCAGCGCCGGCGACTCGGCGGGTGACACGGAAACATGGCGCAGCGCCCCTCCCCCGCCCGCCCTCCCCGCGCTCCCGCCTCCCGCCTCGCACTTCCTCCCGCCCGCGCGGCTTTTGCAGTTCTAATGCTCTGCTGTCGGCCCGGCACCATTACGCTAGCAGCCGCTTCTCGGCGGCCCCGCGCGTCTCTTTCCCCTTTGTTTTCCGGGTCTATAGAAAACGTTTGCTTTTGTCCCGAGCTCTCGTTAAACCAAACTTGTGGTGGCAACGGAAGGCGGTGCGGGCGGGGAGGGGCCCGGGGATTTTGGCAGCAGCCGACCAGAGCGTGGTGGAAACTTCTCTCGCTGGGTTCCCCGCCTCCCCGCCTTCCCCCCCCCCCCGCCTCCCCTCACACACACAGGCCAGCCCGCCTGCCGAAGCTTCCCCCTTCTCCCCCGAGAGGCCTCAGCGCTCCAGGAAGGAGGTCTGGGTCAGAGGGACTGTGGCCAGAGGTGGAGAGCCCAGGGTGCGTGCCTGTGAGCCCCGAGTAGTTTGGGGGCGCTCGGTAACCTCGATCCTTGCAGCCCGACCCTCTCCCTCCCTTTGGGCATTCGGGGCTTTGTATCAGCTGATGGAGAAGGAAGGGGAGGGAAGAGAAGAAAGTGTTTCGTGTGTGTGGCTTTTATATTAAGGGTTTGTCGGGATCGGTCACCCCCAACAGAACAGCATCCTTTAGAGGATCTAGGGCGAGAAGGGGGTGGGGCATGGACTCCACGGAGGAAAGGGTCAGAAACCTAGGCCCGGGAGCTGGATCGTAATCAACTGGCCCGCTCAGCTACACCGCACGAATGAAAGGTGGGGCGACCCTGCAGAGTCGGGGACGGGAGGGCCAGGTCCCTGAATCCAGGAGACGCCAGACCTCCCTCCCCTGGGCGAGAGTGCAGGTCCCCCCCACCCCCCGCGCGCGCTCCCCAGACCAGCGCGCACGCCTTGGCTCTCCGCACCGGAGCTGCTCGGGCGGCAATTTTTTAAGCCTGCAATTAAGCGAGGCGTCGCCGTGTCCTCCGCTAGTGTCGATCCTGTCAGTCGCACATGGCCTTGGTGCTCCGGTCCGAGGCCCCGCGATTAGTCACAGGCTCGCTTCGCTCCTTCCCTAATCCGCCTCTGCAGGCAGCCTGGGGACGCGGCCGACTTGGCGGCGCTGGCGGGGAGCCACCGCGCGCGGGGCGGGCCGCCTGGCCAGTCCCAGCCCCGCTGCGCCGGAGCCGGCGCGGGCCCAGGGTGCGGGCTTGGGACTCCCTCCCCCTTCACAGCCCCCAGGCTGGGGCGGCGGCGCCCCTCCTCCTCTCGCCCCACTCCCGGGCCGGCGAGCTCTATTTGTGTGGTGTCATTTGCATAAAAATAGGACAAGTGTTTCAGTGCGTTCGAACGCGGGGGGCGAAATCCTTATTGATGTGTCTGTGTGGAGCCCTCGGTTGTCGGAGCGGTTTGATTTAGGGTGTTTGTGTTGCCTTCTGCGAGAAATGAGAGGAAATCCCGCGCAACGCCTTCGGCGGCCGAGGCCCCCCAGAGCAGCATCCCCCCTCTGCGCGGCCCAGAACGGTCCACCGCCTAGACCCCAGCGCGCCGAGTCCACAGCGAGCAGGTTGAGGGCCAGGCGGGCGGCCCATTATGACTCATAAAACCGGGCGGCCTAATCACCAGCTGCCAACCCGTTTACGTGTGGCGCTTCCCAATGCTCCCTTCGCCCGGCCCGGGCCTCCAGCGGGCTCGCCCGGGACACGGCTAGAGCCTTGGGGCTAATCAGGTGGCCGCTTGGTCCCGTCGGCAGCGCGGCTTTCCATCCCGGTCGACCCCCGCTCTCCCGGCCTTTGCGCTGCTCGCCAGCAACTCCTCAGCCTGGACAAATAGCTGGGAGGGCGCCGGCCGCGCGGAGCCAGTAAATCAATCATTAACTCCCCGGCGAGGCCTGGCCAGCGGAGGCCGGGAGCCGCGTGTGCGGGTCGAGCGCAAGGCCCCCCCCCCCGGGTTGGGACCCGTCCAGGCGCCAGCGAACAGGGTGCGTGAAGGCGGCCCCACCCCCTCCCCCCTGCGGCCTGTCGATCCGCTCCAGAAGCCTCGGCCTGCCGGGCCTCCGAAGCCCGCACCTGGCCTCGCCGGGCAGGTCGGGTTACTGTGCGGCCCCGGGGAGGGCTTGAACATTAACGAGGCGCCCAGGGCCTCGCGGCCTGCTCTCCCCAGGAGAGCCTGCCGCGCTTGGGCAAGCTCCTCGGATCCGGTTGGGCTCTTCCATACTCGTGCTTGCCAAGCCAAACTGCTCGCTCCCGTGTAGACCAGCCTCCCTGCGGCGCCCTCCCCACGGAACCCAAAGTGGGGCGGCACGCAGGGGGTTAAAAGCTCCGGTTCGCCCTGGCTCCTTGGCGGCGCTGAGGAAACGCTGATCAAAGTGCTTACGGGGAAGGAAACACACGCGCACTCGGGCTTAGGTCGAAGAAGGCCGATTGGAGAGACGGCTCGGAGCCGCCTGCCTCGACCCGCTTCCCACACTCTCGGGAATGCAGTGGCGGCGGCGGCGGCGCTGGCCCGCGCGATTCTCCTGGCGGAGCTCCGCGCGGCGGGGCCGGGAGGACCGCGGCGGCGGCGGCGGCGGCGGGGAGGGGGGGGTGCGAGGGGGCGGGAGGCGAGCCCGGGCTGCGCGCCAAGGGGCCCGGAGCCGCAGATTAGTCACCGCTCGGCTCGGCACTCACGGGTGCGCCCGGGAACCGGGAGGGCAGGCGTCGGCCCCGCTCAGCCGGGCTCCCGGGGCCTCGGCGCCACGGCGCGGGTGCCCCCCGCCTCCACCCCCGCGCGCGCCCGGCGCGGCTGGATGGACTCTCGGGGGCTGGCGCTGCCGAGATCCACTTGTCAGTTCAAGGGCAGGACAGAAACTCCGCAAGCGGAGTCTTGCGAACAGGAAATTTCTCATTGACAAGGTGCCGCCCCTCCCCCACGCCCGGCTTCAAAACAAAACAAAAACCCAGTGCGAGCGGCCGACTCGGGCCGCCGCGGCCTGCGCCCCTCTGCCGCCTCGGCGACCCGCGCGTCTCGGCCCCCCCGCCCGGGGAAGCGGAGAGTTCGCCGAGCCCCGGGCCCCGAGCGCAGGCGGCGGCAGACAAACAGGCCCGGCGGGCAGCTTCGGCTCGGGGCCCGCCGAGGGCGCCCAGCGGCCACCCTCCGGGACCCGGGCAGGGGCGGACGGGGGCACTGAGCCCGGGAGGCTCCGCGCCTTCCCGGGTTCTGAACCTGGCGGAGCGGAGACGGGGTGGGTCGGCGGCTCCGCGAGGGCGTGGGGGGCGGGGAGGCGGCGCCGCCGCCTGGGCGAATCCCGCGGCGGGGACCCGGGAGGCCTGCGAGCTCGGCCTGGCAAAGTTCCTGTTCAAACTCCTTGTTTAGAAACTCCAGCGGCGCGGGAGGACGGGGAGAGCCAGATCGCGAGGAGCGTGCGGGGGCGACCGGCACCCGCGGTTCACGCCCCGGGGGGGTGTCCCCGCCTCCTTGCCTCCTCCTCCCCGCCCGAATGGGAAGTCTGTCTGGAGGGCGAGGATGGCGGGGTCCCTGGGCCCATTCTTTTGTGTATGCCACTCTCTTTCCTGCACACACTAAAGGGAATTTCTAAACCCGTGTCATTTATTGAATTCAGCCAGCCAGGAGAGGAAGCCTTTTTAGGGACCCTGATATTCAGGGTAATTTCGTATTTGACACATGTAAATACTTAGTACTCTCAGGTAAGGTCAAATTATTTATCATCTTAATTTATACTTCAATAGGCCTACAATTTGGAGGCGCGAAATGCCTCCTTATGAATCATTATGGTCTATTAGGGGAAGTAATGTATAAACAGCACTATTTGGGAGGGAATCACTTATGCTGAATCACTTAAATGGCTCTTCAATAGTTAAAAAAAAAAGACATTCGAGTGCCTTTGATTAAATATACAATTTACAAGACCATCAGCAAAGCCATCAGGAATATAAATTCTTCTTGGGATTTTTATTTATTTATTTCTGATTTTTTTAACGCCTTCCGGGGCGTGCATGTCATCTAATCCCTATGGGAAAATTGACAACTTTCTGGCAAAATAGCATTCTGCTCTCCCCAGCTAATGTCTCATCGGGACCCCAGGGAACCACGGGAAGGGTGAGCGCCTTGGAAGTTTGCCAACCACTTCCTAACAGAACTGCACTGGTTTGTGAACCACAGTAGCTTCCCTGCTGGAGTGGATCCCTCCCGAGGGCCTGGCACCCCGGCCATCCATCCATCCATCCTGGTGTTCCCACAGCACCCAGCACAGGGCCTGATACCATTTAAACTCATCCTCCTACGCCTGCCAAAACATCTCAGCAGAGGCTCTTCCAGACTGCCCCCTCCCCCAACCCTGTGCACTCTTTATTGAATTACCCGGTTGTATTCATTCCCTTGAAGCATCTCCCATCTTCAGAATGCCCTTCCTTGACCCCACATCTCCTTCCCCAGCTCCCTATTTATCTGTTCCCTTGCAGAGCTGTCCTTCTTGAAAGAGGTGTCTACAGCCACGGTGCATTTCTATTTCCTTCCCTCTGGAAAGGAAACTCTAAAGGTTGGCTAGTTTTGAAGTTATTCTATGATTTCAGGAAGATTGTAGCAGCTTGGTTTGTAACAGCATAAGATTAGAAAACCGAGATGTCCAGTAATGGCATTGATGGTACATGCATAGGATGAAATGTTCTGAAAAATATTTTTTAAAGGATGAAATATTCTGGGGCTATTAAAAAAATGAAGATCTGCTCTGTGGACTGATACAGAGTAACTTCCAAGGTCTGTTGTTCAGGGGAAAACATTGGGTGCAGAAGAAAAGTGATGTATATAGTATGTTACAATTTGGGTATGGTACAGATCTGCTCTGTGGACTGATACAGAGTAACTTCCAAGGTCTGTTGTTCAGGGGAAAACATTGGGTGCAGAAGAAAGTGGTGTATATAGTATGTTACAATTTGGGTATGGTACAGATCTGCTCTGTGGACTGATACAGAGTAACTTCCAAGGTCTGTTGTTCAGGGGAAAACATTGGGTGCAGAAGAAAGTGGTGTATATAGTATGTTACAATTTGGGTATGGTACAGATCTGCTCTGTGGACTGATACAGAGTAACTTCCAAGGTCTGTTGTTCAGGGGAAAACATTGGGTGCAGAAGAAAGTGGTGTATATAGTATGTTACAATTTGGGTATGGTACAGTTTGTGTAAAACCAAAGTAGGGGAGAATATAGATACATAGTTCTCTGTGCATGAAACATTTCGGACACTGCTGGGGAGCACCCTACCACCACCACTTTCTGTATCCATATGCATGTCCTCCTCCGTTTTATTTTTAGAAATGGGTACACACTACACAAACTGCCTTGTACCTTACCTATGACACTTATCACTACATCTTAACCAATCATCTCCTTTTAAAAATTGTTTTTATTTCAGTTTACTTATTTTGAAAGGGAGTGCGCCGTGAGAGAGCGTGGGGGAGGCGCAGAGAGAGAGGGAGAGAGAGAATCCGGAGCAGGCTCCATGCTGTCAACAGAGCCCGATACGGGGCTTGATCCCAGGAACTGTGAGCTCATGACTCGAGCAGAAACCAAGAGTCAGACGCTAAACCGACTGAGCCACCCAGGCGCTCCCCGATCATTTTTTAACAGTACAGGGAGATCGGCCTTGTCTGTGCAAGATTTGTGGAATTTCACTGTATATATAGGTACATCATTGATCACATTGTTCAACCCACGCCTCCCGCCTCCCTGGCCATTCTGCAGAGAGTGCTCAAGATCACTGGTCCCTTCTACGTTGCCAGGAGTGGGGGTGTCAGTGTGTGCATTTTTCCAGTCCTTGTTTTTGGCCTTGGAAAATCTCTCAACGCCCCTGACCACACCCCTTTGAACTGCGGCTTCCCAGATGCCGCACACACATGGTTTTCATCCTACCTCTGAGCCTCTTTCTAGGTTCCTGTCTGTGTTCTACTAGCTGCTTTCGGGCTGGATGCCGCTCCCCCCGTCGCCCCCACCCCTCCACCAATCTCATCCAGGCTGACGATTCCTACATTTCCCTTCACCCCATTCCACACCCCTATATCAAGCTTCAGACCTGACATCTCACCTTGGCAATCTATGTCCAGTGTAATCGTGACAACAGCTAACATTTGCATCGTGCAAGCAATGCCTTCTGAGTGCTTTATGCAAATTCACTATTAATCCTTGCCCACATTTTACAGGTGAGAAAACAGATAGGTTAGAGAACATTCCCCAGGTCACTCTGGAAATGGTGGAGACAGGATTCAAACCCAGGCAGTTCTGTCCCCAGAGGCCACGGTCTTAGCCTCTGCATCACTGCGTCCTGGCATGCCTAGAAGTGCATTGTTAAAATCACGAATTAATCGGGGCGCCTGGGTGGCTTAGTCGGTTAAGCGTCCGACTTTCGCTTAGGTCATGATCTCGCAGTTCGTGGGTTCGAGCCCCATATCGGGCTCTGTGCTGACTGCCAGCTCAGAGCCTGGAGCCCGTTTTGGAGTCTGTATCTCCCTCTCTCTCTGACCCTCCCCTGCTCACGCTGTCTCTCTCTCTCCTAGAAATAAATAAAAATATTAAAAAAATAAAATAAAATAAAATCACGAATTAATCTACAAATATTTGGGGATGTGTACTAAGTGCCGGGCCCTGTGACAGGTGCTGGGGAAACACCTATGGTTAAGCAGGACACACTGTTGCTTACAAAGAGAATGACCTCTTTGCTTGGAACCTGCCCTTTGTCCCCCCTCCCTTCCCTATTTTGGAAAATGGTCTCAGCCACTTTAAGTAGTTAAAGCAGCATCCTGGAGGGGGGGGGGGAGTGTCATTCTTGACGCATGTCCTTCATCTACCACTTTGCCTTCCACCGGCAGGCTACCTGTTTCCACTTCCAAATGTCCTGTCCGATAAGCTTACTTCCCGCTCTCCTGCATCCACCTTAGGCCAGGCCACCATCTTCCTTTAACCAAGGAGTATTATTAGTCCAGTTGGTCTCCTAGCCCCCTCCAACTCATCCTCCACAATAAGACGGTATTGAGCCCAATGCTCTCTATCATGGTGGAGAAGACACCAAGTTTCAGAGAGCAAGATAATTGTGGGTTGTGTGCTAAAGGAAAAGGCGGGTGCCCGGGATGGCAGGGAGTGACGCTGTAGTTCTGATGCGGGTTGAGGCTGAAGAATTTAAGAAAGGGAAGGATGAAGTGAGAAGAGCCATTATGGTCTGGGGAGGCCCAAGGAAGGCCCCCACGTAAGCAGGGGATGCACGCATACAGGTCTTTGTCAGAGAAGCCAAGGCTCCTGGGTGTGCCCATTGGGGAGCAGGCCTTGGACATCCTTAGTGTCCTTGCTAAGTGCCAGCCACAGAATATGATCCCCAGGGGAGGAGCGAGGGACAGCCAGGAGCAAGCCAGAACCCCAGAGCCAAAACCAGGACCTCCTTAGAGTACCTTGCCTTGTTACTAAGTACAAGCATATTTGGTTTTAAGTACATTGGTCCTTACTTGGTGGCACAAGGTTGCGACCGTCTTTCTTAATATGTATTTTGTTAAGTTTATCTATTTCTGAGAGAGAGAGAGCGCACAGACGCGTGCGAATGAGGGGGGGGAGGGGCAGAGAGGGAGACACAGAACCCAAAGCAGGCTCCAGGCTCTGAACTGTCAGCACAGAGCCCCAAAGGAGGGCTCGAACCACGAATGGTGAAATCATGACCTGAGCCGAAGTTAGACGCTTAACGACTGAGTCCCCCAGGTGCCCCATGCCATCTGACTTCTAACAGTAACTGTGCCGTTACGATGCCTTTGGTAGCAGAGCAAAGTCTTTTTTTGACCATGAATGATTCCTACATGATAAAAATAGCTACTGCTTATTGAGGGCCTTTGCTCTTTTCAGTTACTTTATTTGGTACGTTCCCAATATGTTTATGTATCTCCCATAAGCCCCCCAAACAACCTTATGGGTTACGTATTACTATTCACATTTTATAGTTGAAGCTCTTACGATTGCCCTCCAAAAAAGGCCAGAGGCAATAGAGGTGGGGCGCCTGGGTGGCTCAGTCTTTTGAGCTTCCAACTCTTGATTTTGGCTCAGGTCATGATCCTGAGGTCGTGGGATTGAGCCCTGCATCAGGCTTTGCACTGGGTGTGGAAGCTGCTTGGGATTCTCTCTGTCTCTCAAAAGTAAATAAACATTAAAAAACAAAACAAAACCATAGCTAACGTAGCCGAGTTTGGCTACAGGGATTCTACCTGACTCCAAATCTGGGCTCTTTCCAATGAAGTGTATTGTCTGCCTCCCACACATAGGCACTATTCCCCCAAACCTTAAACTATTTCTGGGATCAGATCCTACATAGCTTCTCTAATCACGTCCTTCTGGGTCATCTTGGCAACTCGCCAGCTGCAGTAAATATCACCAAAGGAGTTTGTTTCTTTCTGGGATCAGCAGGTCTTCGTTGATCTGTGTGCACACCATGGGAACCTAAGAGTTTCTCATGTGAATGAAGAGTTGCCTCCTTCCCAGGTAAGCTTTGAAAGAGGTTGGGACTGGGGCGCCTGGGTGGCTTAGTCGGTTAAGCCTCCGACTTTCGCTTAGGTCATGATCTCACGGTTCGTGGGTTCAAGCCCCGCGTTGGGCTCTGTGCTGACTGCCAGCTCAGAGCCTGGAGCCTGTTTCAGTCTGTGACTCCTTCTCTCTCTGACCCTCCCCTGCTCACGCTGTCTCTCTCTCTCTCCTAGAAATAAATAAAACATTTAAAAAAAATTTTAAAGCCCTGTCAAACGTTTTCATGGAGAATGTTCTTTGTGCAGTAACTCCAAGCATATAAAGACATGTACCCAAGACACTATGAATCTTAGCTAGTACTTTTTGTCAAACTTTTTGTCAAACTTATAACTGTCATTGACTCCCCCTTATATNCGCGTTGGGCTCTGTGCTGACTGCCAGCTCAGAGCCTGGAGCCTGTTTCAGTCTGTGACTCCCTCTCTCTCTGACCCTCCCCTGCTCACGCTGTCTCTCTCTCTCTCCTAGAAATAAATAAAAAAACATTAAAAAAAAAAAGAAAGAAAGAAAGAAAGAAAGAAAGAGTGTGGGACCGAGTTCAAGGGAAGGCCTCCTTCCCCAGCACAAGTCTATTCTCTAGCTCTGTTCGGAAAGGTTCTGTATTCCACCGATACTAAATTATGGCGCTGCATTTCTCACGATTATAAACCACCTCATCCTTTCATAGTTCTGGGTAATGTTTTGGGGTTTTTTATCTGCTTTGAGCTTTGGTAAACATTACTCGGCTCTTACAGCAGGTAGAGCTGAGCAGGGAACAGATGATATAGAAAGAACCCAGCACACAACCTTTCTGAAGCTGGACAGCTTTTGAGACTTGGGGAGAAGAGGGTCACTGGCTTTTTTCTGCTCTTAGAAAAACAATAGCTAAAGGGGCGCCCGGGTGGCTCTGTCAGCTGAGCCTCTGAATTCGGCTCAGGTCATGATCTCACGGTTTGTGGGCTCAGACCCCTCACTGGGCTTTGCACTGACAGCGAGGAACCTGCTTTGGGTTCTCTGTCTCCTCCTCTCTTTGCCTCTCCCCCCCCACCCCGTTCACAGTCTGTGTCTCTCTCAAAATTAAATAAACATTAAAAAATAATGACAAGAAAAGGAAAACAAGAGCTAGGATTTATTAAGGCCTTAGTGTCCGCCAGGCACAGGTCTAAACACTTTATATGCATTAGTAATCTCATTTCATAGAGAAAAACTACCCTATAATAAGGTGCTATTATCATCATCCCCATTTCACAGATGAGGAAACTGAGGCTTTACGGGATAATTACCTAGCGTGCTTGCCTGGACACTCATTGCCCGATTCCCAGAGCCCAAACTTTTATCCATACGGCCTTTCAGACTTTCCAGGCCCCTGTGGTCAGCTTCATGACTCTGCCAGTCCTTCAGGTTCATCATAATTGGGTGCTTTCTTCAGATCGGGAGGATGTGGCCTTCACTGCATCCTGTCATGCAAACGATGTCCCCTGAGAACAGGACGGCTGTAGCTTTCCAAGATGAAGTTCGTTCAGGTCCGGTATGACCCCGGAGCCAGAGTGTGGTAATCCCTGCCGCGCTCTTTGACAAAGCACGCCTGTCGGTCCGTGGGGATGCCCTCGCCAGTTCAATGCCAGTGGCTGAGCAGGGACCTTTCTGACCTGCTTGCTGGCACAGGGAGTGAGGAGGAGGGAAGATCAATCTCGGAGATAATTTAGGTTCTGTCTTTCCTCGAACCAGCCTCTGTCCTCTGCTCTGGGCCTGACGACTATGATTAATGCGCCACCAAGTATTTCCTCTCCTCAGCTTCTTCCTTGCTTTGGGGTTTATTTTACAGCCATTGCCAGAGTTTCTCCTCTGAAGAGAGTAAATACTCAGAGACTGGAGCAGAGCCCTCGGTGTTACTCAGAGAGAATCGCGGGCGGCAGGTGGCACCGGGCCATTTCTGGAGTAGGTGATGTGTCTGTTTAGGGTTCAGTGTTAACCCACTACCTCCACTGACGGAAGCCTGATCTTTTAATTATGCTGGAAAGACCCAGAATAAGGATTGCAGGGAAGGCAACGGATAAGATCCCACAGTCTGTTCCCCGTTTGTAATTAGATATTATGATTTTTCGCCCTACTTTACTCCAATCGTGGTTTAAGGGTGCTTCCGAAGATACACAAACCCCAGCGAAGATAAATAGAAGTGGGACATGAATTGTAATGTCATGCCTGCTCACGACATCTTTGCCCCAGTCCGCAAAATGGAACTGAATTCATGACGCCTTTCAAAAATGAGGTAATTCGGCTGTTTTGGTGGCGATGCTAGGCTCTTTGTAAAGGGGAGGTTGGGACGCTGGAACGGAAACACCCATGGTGGGGACAAGCTGGCTCCCTCGGTGTGTGACCTTGGGCGAATCACGCACCCTCCCTGGAATTTAGATTCTGGAATTCTGAAATGCCTCTGCCAATCTCGGGGGGCGCCCTCCGCCCTCTCTCCTACCCCTGACGTCATGCAGGTAGACACCGACACTGCCCATCTGACAGGAAGCCCCTAGGAATGAAGAACGCTTCCTCTCTCTCTCCTCTCACATACATGTGCACGAGGGCGCGCGCGCACACACACACACACACACACACAATGAAAAATCTTCCCGGAGGCTGGTTCAGTAAAACTACAATGGTCTCTTCTCCCCTCCCCCACCCCCCAAGGCAAGGACCCCACCTCCTTCCAATCTTTAGCTAAAGGAGGGAATCCCAGGAGACCACAGGTAGCCTGGAGGGTATCCTTTAGGGAGGCAGGAGTCACCAGCCTCTAGACCTTCTGTCTCTCCCTCCTTCAGGCGTGAGCTACTTTCTTTTCTCCTCTTGCAGTTCAAGACCCTCTTATAACCTGACCCAGCTCTCTAGATCCAGGCTCGCCTTCCTTTCATTCCCTCCTAACCCCATCTTCCCCGTTTTTGTCCTCGAAGGATTCTACAGGCCAGAGAGATCTCTGGAGGCTAGGCGAGGCCAACCTGAGGTGTCCGAAGTCAGTGTACCTCGGGGTTCCCGTGGAGGGAGACGTCTGTGGGGCAGGGAATATTCTGCATCTTGATCTGGATGCTGGCTACACGGGTGTGTTCAGCTTGTAAAAATTCATCAAGCTGCACACGTAGGATTTATACACGTTTCTGTCTGGGCGCTGCGCCTCAATAAAATGTTAACAAAATATTTTTTAAAAAAATACATTAAAGAAAAACACAAACCGGGGAAGAATAATGCTTGGAACGGTATTCGGGGAACGGTATTCGGGGTATTCGAGGGCTGTATCCGGAGACCTGGCGGCAGGAGGGGGGTGGGGCCACTCTGGGCGGGGCAGGGGTGTGAGGGGAGGACCGAGGTTGTTCTAGAGGCAGCCAGGAAGCACAGGGTAACATCACGTGAACAGAAGCAAACTTTCAGGCGGAAAGCAGGCGGCGTTGGCCGAGGGCCAGGCCCCCACCCTGTCTTTCCTCCAATCTTCCTCTCCTCTGCAGGAACTTCCTTCCACTCCAGCCAAACTGGACCTGTCACTACCCCCTGTACACACACAGCCTCTCCCTGCGCAGGCACGGTCCCCCCCGGGAGCCCCCTTCTCCCACGCTCCCTCTAACCCTGCTTCTGTTCGCTGGGCACCCGATCAGTACATGCTGTTATGTCCGAGCTGCAGTTCGGACACCTGGGAGTCACCTTTGACCAAGAAACGTTTATGGAACGGATCCAAACCCCTGCCTTTGCAGATGCAGAAACCGAGGGCCGGAGGAAGGTGTGTGTATCCTGGGCTCCAGGGCAGGCCACCAGCTGCTGGCCACAGACCCGCCCATCTGGCTGTGGGCTCTCTCCTTTGCACTTGCAGCCTCGGCTGTATGGTTGCCCTTGCTTTTATCTGTAACATCTGGTGAGTCCCTTGTGACAGGTCAGTGTCCTCCCTCCTCAGATTATATATTCCTTGAGGGCAGGACGGACTTACTGGGTTTTTTGCTTGTTTGTTTTTTGGTTTGTTGGCATGTTTTTGTTTTTGTTTTTGTTTTTACTTTATTCTTTACTTCCGCGTCTGCACACTTCTAACTCAGAGACCGCGTGAGCACGGGCTGCCCAGTAAGTTCCTACCGCCCAAGCCCGGAGGGCCTCGGAAGCCGCCGGGCATTAACTGGCCTGTGGTCAGATCTGTGGCTGGATATTCTTAGCAGCTTTCGTCCGCTGGTCCCAGGAATTTCAACTTCCCTGTCACCAGGGCTCAGAAGCCTCACCACCAGGGCAGAGATGTTTTCCATTCCCAAGCAGGCAGCTCAGAGTACAGGGCGAAGCAGGGTGTGCTTGTTTAAAAAAGGCCCGAGCGTCGCTACCCACTGCTGCCCCGAGCCTGACTGACCAGCCAGACTGTTTGGAAAACACATTCTGGCTTTAGCAGGACTGCTTGGCTCCGCAGGAGCTTCTGGCCTCGTTCCTGAGCCCTGGGGCAGCTCTGAGTCCTGGGGCAACTCCGAGCTGGGGGGTCTCAGACACTTGCTGACCTTTCTTTTAGAGGTTTCAAGACATCCACGGGGGGGGGGGGGGGGGGGGGGGGGGGGGGGGGGGGGGGAGGAGTCAAACAGCGACTATAAAAAAAAATGGGTCACGGAGATCAGAAATCCCTGCCTGTACCTTTCCCGGAATCCCTGGGCGAATTCCTCTTCTGCATGAACACGCTTCTCCCACTTTTGAGGGGACGTCACACGTGGCCTGCCGCCAAGCTGCGTGTACAGCAGTGGGGTGGGCGCGGGGGTTGGGAAGGGGTCTCAGGGCCCCTCCAGAGCATGGGGGTGGGGGAGGGCGGTGTAGGGGTTGGTAGGGCCGCTGCAGTCACTTGGGCATGTTTTTGGGTGAAGCCTCCTGCACACTCACCGTGGGCTCATAATGGTGTTTCACAGACCGAACTAGGGTCCTGCAGACCCGCGGCCCTGGCCACCCGTGTTGGCCTCATCGGCCTTTTCTGTCGGGCTGCCAGCTATCGCCGTGTCTCTGAGCTGCACTGGGCACACATCAGAGCTGCAAATAAGAGGGCGCTTGAGCCCGCCCCCAACTCCATGCCATTTCTTCCCCGCGTTCTCATTTCTGTCGGCATAGCTGTACCTATAGCTGTGTCTTAACTTTCCTTCATTTCTCTTGCTCTGGAAGTGCAGGGGCACAGCCTGGGAAGAGATATCAGTGGCTGGGGCACAGGATGGCTCCCTCGAGTGTGTGTGTGTGTGTGTGTGTGTGTGTGTGTGTGTGTGTGGAGGTTCAGAGCGAGCGGAAATGCTTCCTCCCTCCCCACCATCCCCCCAATGCATCTTCGGAAAGGGCCACATGGTGAGGAAGGGCAGGGGCCGTGAAGGGGAGGAATGAGAGTTAGAGAAACTGTGATAGAAGAAACCTTCCAAGGGGCGCCTGAGGGGCTCAGTCGGTTGGGTTCTGTTCAGGTCATGATCTCAGGGTTCGTGGGTTTGAGCCCCGCATCGGGCTCACCGCTGTCGGTGCAGAGCCTGCTTCAGATCTTCTGTCCCCCTCTCTCTCTGCCCCTTCCCCCTCTCAAAAATAAACATTAAAAAAAAAGAAGAAGAAGAAGAGGAAGACGAAACCTTCTGAATTCCCATTGGGCTCTGCGACTTTGGGATTTTGAGCTAGGGGCTCGAGGGAACCGTGAAGATTCTGACATCAATCCTAGTCTACAAATGCCTGTAAGTCAGGTGCTATGTGAAGGACTCTATATGCTCTTTAGGGACAATGCCCTGGGAAAGACACTCCGGGTCCCCCGAGAGAGGTGTCAGTCAGACTGAAGGGGGAGGGGTATGTGGGAGGTGGGGGCGTGGAGGTGACCGAGGCTGTTGGGGCCCACCAGGCTTGTCCGGTTCCGGGAGGCTGCCCACACAGTCCGTTCAAGGCCAGCTGAGCTAGTGGGAAGACTGGTGGCAACGGCGGGTGGGGTCCCTGCAGCCAGCTGTGCCCTCAGCATTCAGGTGCGAGGCCAGCCACCCTGGGGAAGGCACGTGATTGCTGGAGACCGTGAGCCGGATGGTTTAGGGCCTCTAGTGGAAGTTTTTCCTCACTAACCTGACGATGCGAAGGTAATAAAATACAAATACTAGCAGCTGGGAAGTGTGAGCATTTACTATGGCTGGGGGCTACACCATCTCCCACAGATTAGATTAAACATGGCCACAACTTCTCTGTAGCTCCTCCCACCAAGGGGTTGGGTTATGAATTGTTCCTCCCCCTCTGTAGCTCCTCCCACCAAGGGGTTGGGTTATGAATCGTTCCTCCCCTCCCCCAAATCCACATGCTGAAGTCCTACCCCTAGTCCCTCAGAATGTGCTTGTATTTGGAATTAGGGGAAATTAAATTAAAATGTGGTCGTTCAAGTGGGTCCTGATGCAACCTGACTGGTGTCACAACACATGGATGCAGCAACACGCACAGAGGAAGACCGTGCGAGGCCACGATGAGAAGGTGGGCATCTGCAAACCAAGGAGAGAGGCCTCGGAAGCCAACCGGGCCGACACCTTGATCTTGGTCTTCCAGAACTTCCAGCTTCCAGAACTGCAAGGCAGTACATTTCTGTTGGTTAAGCCCAGCCAGCTATGTGCCCAGCAGGGAGGGAGAATAAATTGTTTTAAGCCACTACAGTTTTAGGCAACTTTGTTACACAGCAATAACCAATTGATACATCTCGTTAAAACATACTGTAGACCTGGCACCTGGGTGGCTCAGTCGGCTGGGCATCTGACTCTCGGTTTCCGCTCAGGTCCTCATCTCACGGTTTGTGAGTCTGAGCCCTGTGTTGAGCACTGTGCTGACAGTGCGGAGCCTGCTTGGGATTCTCTCTCTCTCTCTCTCTCTCTCTCTCTCCCCCCCCACCCCTCTCTCTCTCTTTGGGCCCCTCACCCACATGCTCGCTTGCGCGCTCTCTTTCTCGTAATAAATAAACATTAAGAAAAAAAGAAACATACTGCAGAAAGATTTCCATTCAAAGATTTTAGCAGAAGGTATGTTTTCGTGTATATTGGGCAAAGCTCTCAAGGAAATGGGAAAAAACCTTCATCCAGAAAGAACTGTTTCTTCCCTTAGGGTTTCCCAGCTACCTCTGGGGTGCCCTCCTGCTGCGCCTGTAGGGCTGTTTCCAATCCTGGGGGGCATAGCACGGGGTACCTCTCAGGAGGAGACGGAGGCAGGGGGCAGACACCCTGAATCATCAAGGGGGAGGAGGACCTCCTTTCTTTTTCCGCCCTCTAGCAATAAGCTGCCACCTATGCCAAATCCCTGAATGTTGCCGAATCCCACACCTTCTAGACACACAGCCATGGAACCACTATGAAAATAGCCGCCATTTATTAAGCCTCTACTAAGTACCAGGTGCTTACTTGATGCATTCCCTTATTTAATCCTCATGGAACAAGTCACTGGTTGGGGCGCCTGGGTGACTCAGTCAGTTAAGCATCGGCTCAGGTCACGATCTCGCGGTTTGTGAGTTTGAGCCCCGCATCAGGCTCTGCACTGGTGGGGCGGAGCCCTCTTGGGATTCTCTCTCCACCCCTCCTCTCTGCCCCTTCTCCACTTCTGCTCTTTCTCTCAAAATAAATACACTTTTTTTTTTTTTTTAAAGCCACTAATCACAATCCTTACTCTTCTTTGTAGATGAGGAAACAGACTCGGAGAGGCTAAGTAGCTCTCCTGAGGTCACAAAGCTGCCGGGCCTGCAATCCCAAAACTGAGGGTCTTTCCTCTCCCTCAAGGTTTGCCGCTTAAGGAGAATGGGCGTTTTTTTGCCCCGTGAGTTAGAAATAGGAGCTGGCCGTCTAATGGGGTAGGGAGGGGCAGGCCTCCGTGGCGGGGCTGGGGCCGGGCCAGGTATGCGAGGTAAAGGCAGAACCCCGGGTGGAACCGGCCGCCCGGAAATGCCTCAGGGAGGTGAACCAGTCTGGAGCGAAGGAAGGAGGAGCTGAGAGGCCTGGGCGAGGTGGGGGGAGGGGTGCGGCGGAAACCCCCCCACGGTCTTCACCTCGGAGCAGGAACAATGAACAACAAACGGGGGACCGGGCTCGAGATACAACCCACCCACGGAGCCTCCGGCCCCCCCATCACCCTCCCTCTGGCCTCCCGCTGGCTTCTCCCTCTCAATGACCCCACCCTCCCTTCCTACCCCCCTCCCTTCTTCCCAGGCTCCTGCTTATGCAAATCCCTACCCGAAGCCCAACCCGAGGAAGGGCTGACGGTGCCTGGCCTGCGCTCACCTGCACCCCCACATTTCATCCTCATGACGAGGTAGGCACCTCGTTACCCCCATTTTACAGATGGGGCCCCTGAAGCCGGAAGCTGTGAGCCAACGGGAGGCCCACAGTTTGGCCCAGCCGACTTGCTCCTGCAAGAGTCCCCTCCTGCGCCCTCGGTTCGCTGACATCTTCTGGGCCACGGATTCCTGAGGTGCTTACGGTGTCCGCCCCCCCTTCCCGCCCGCGGGGTGTGCGTATGGGGCTGTGCTCCCCAGCCACCATCGTGGAAGCCTGTGGACTGTTTCTCGCCCGCAGCTCAGCGTCTGACCGCAGCATTGCTGTGTAGCTCCGACCCTCAAGCCCCTCACACACACACACACACACACACACACACACACACACACACAGCACACCTCGAAACAACAGTTGTCCGGTGTGAGGTTAGTGGTGGCGATGGGGGAGGGGAAGGAGCCCCAGCAACTGAAGCGGGAGGATCAGACAGACCAGCTCCCTCACACTGCCAAACACGGGCTCCACTGCCTTCTTCCAGAAGAGTGTGAGGAAGAGGGGTGAATGGGACCCTCCCCCTTCCCCCTTTCTAAAGGACAGCGGATTGCGACATACATGTAACGACCCTCCTCCTCTGTCCTGCCTTCCCTGTGTACCCTACTGGGCAAATCCTACCCACCCCTGGCATCAACTGGAACCCAGCCTCCCTTTGAATGCTGCTGCATCCTGAGGTACCCCTGGAATGCAGCTCTAGAAGGCAATCCATCCCCCACCTCCCTCTGGGAGCCCAGGAGCCGAATTGTCCCCCACCCCCACCCCGCTGACTTCCTCAGCTCCCAGACTCTCTCTACAGAGCTGGGGTTAAAAAAGAAAGAAAGAAAAAAAGCAAAGCCAGGGGTGCCTGGGTGGCTCTGTTGGTGACATGTCCAACTTAACTCTTGATCTCGGCTCAGGTCATGCTCTCACGGTTCATGAGTTCGAGCCCCACATGGGACTCCTCCGGAGGTCAGTGCAGAGCCCTGCCTCGGATCCTGTCTCCCTCTCTCTCTGCCCCTCCCCCACTCGCACTCTCTCTCCCTCTCTCAAAAATAAATAAACAATTTTTAAAAATTCAAAATAGGGGCGCCTGGGTGGCTCAGCCGGTTGAGTGTCTGACATCGGCTCAGGTCATGATCTCACACTTCATGGGTTCGAGCCTCGCATCAGGCTCTGTGCTGACAGCTCAGAGCCTGGAGCCTGCTTCAGATTCTGTCTCTCCTTCTCTGTCTGACCCTCCCCGGCTCACGCTGCCTCTCTCTCTCTCTCTCAGAAATAAATAGAACATTCCAGAGAAGGGCCCATTCTTGAACATGAGGTACAAGAACTATGCCCACAAAAGCTCCTCTCCCGCTGCTACTCAATCCACCATCTCAACACAGGTGAGCCTCCTGAGGGCCCCACACCAGGGCGTCTGTCCTGAAGACATTGTGATCTCAGCCAGTGTTCCCATTTGGAGCCCAAGAAGCTTCTAGCGGAGTCCAGGCACAGGGGCAGGGCTGATATGGGGTCATAAGGAACCACGGGACACCTTGTGTGGCCAGTAGCCCCCATCGGGGAATCAGAAGGTGCGCCACTGCTGCCCTGTACCAACTTTCCAAAGGGACCATAAATGGCTAGAAAGCAAGAGAGACTGTCCCTTCACCCCATCCCTATGGCCCAGTAAATAGGAATGACTGGAACTAAAAACCTGGCATCTGGCACTGACGTTGACCTGTGAGCTCCCGGCAGGCCTCAAACTAGAAGGGGATCCACATTGGCATGGCACTTCCAAGAGATCATCTCATTCAATCTTGAAAACAATGCCACGAGATCTTGTGGTGTGGGGTCGATGCCCCCACTCCTAGAAATCTGGGTGGGCTCCTGACTGCTTGGAATACCACAGGAGTGGTGCCATGAGACTTCCAAGGCTAGGTCAGAAAAAGGCTACGCGGCTTCTTCCTGGATCTTTTGGGGCACCCCTTCTGGGAGAAGTCAGAAAGAAGTCAACCACCATGCTGGGGGAACACTGGTAGCTGCCTCAGGCGACAGCCCCACCAGACTTCCAGAGCACAGGCAGCATCGACTAACGGCCTGTGCACGTGCCATCTTGGACATCTTTCAGACGATGCAGCAGCCTCCATCAGTATCTGCAATTGCACGAGACAGCCCGCGCGAGGGCCACCCAGGTGAGCCCTTCCTGGAATGCCTCTTGGTAAATTACCGACTAAGCCCGGGTAACTTGTTACACTGAAACACATCCACAGTGTTTGTTCCCGCTTCACAGAAGAGAAAACTAGGGCTCAGAGGGGTTGAGTAACTTGCCCACGGTCACACACCTGGTAAGCGAAAGAGCGAAGACTCAAACACCGTCTCTCTAAACCCAAAAACCTTGGGGGCGCCCGAGTGGCTCAGTCAGTTGAGCATCCGACCATGGCTCAGGTCATGATCTCGCGGTTCGTGGGTTCAAGCCCCACGTCCGGCTCTGAGCTGACAGCTCAGAGCCTGGAGCCTGCTTTGGATTCTGTGTCTCCCTCTCTCTCTCTCTGCTGTGGCCCTACTCATGCTCTCTCTCTCTCTCTCTCTCTCTCTCTCAAAAATAAACATTTAGAAATAAATAAATAAACCCAAAGCCTTATATCACAGCGCTTTCTCACCACACCCTCTAACATTTTCTCATTTTCTAGAAGAGAACATTCTTTTCAGACTCAACTAGTTTCCAAATCTGGCTGTGGTCAGCTGTGGTGAGTTTTAAAGGAAGAAAATGTTGAGCCTTATTACCCCAGACCCACTGGGTCATACTTTTCAGCTCAGCCAGGTTCTTATAGACAGCTAGAGGGGACCACAAGCTTTTCTTCAAAATACACCCAGTTTCAGAAAATCGCTCATGATACCTGCTCATCTGATTACATTCGGACTTTCTTTTTTTTTTTTTAATTTTATTTATTTCTGAAAGAGAGAGAGACAGCGTGAGCAGGGAGGGCCAGAGAGAGAGGGAGGTACAGAATCTGAAGCAGGCTCCAGGCTCCGAGCTAGCTGTCAGCACAGTGTCCGACGCGGGGCTTGAACCCACGAACCGTGAGATCATGACCTGAGCTGAGGTCAGATGCTTAACCGACTGAGCCACCTAGGCACCCCTGCATTTGGATTTATTGACCCTAATGTTGTGGACAACTCGTGCGTGTCAGCGCCTTCTAGGCTCTGCGGTCTCTGCCCTCTAAGAACTTATAAGTGAATCACAGAACTAAGATATAACAGAGAGGCCAGATGGCAAGTTTTGTGGCTGTGACAATGAGCACAAAGACATCTGGGACAATTAAGCCGGTCGTTTGCAAGGGGCTCTGTGGAGTTGGGTGTCAGGGTGCGCAAGGACATCGCTCCAGCGGGGGGCCCTGGAGCTGAGGCTCCCTAGAAGGTCAGAGCAGGCAGGCGGGCGTGGGTGGGCACTGGGAAGCCTTGGGCTGCCTGGTGGGGTGTGCTTGTAGCTTGTGGCAACCGGTGTAGAGCGGGACCACATTGAGAGCCGGGGAGCCGGGGCTTGAAGTTTGATCCAGATTTTTATTTTCTCAGTTTCCAAAAGCTACCGTCTTTAAAGATCAAGGACCAGGGACGCTGTGTGGCTCAGTCTGTTAAGCGCCCGACTCTTGATTTTGGCTCAGATCATGATCTCACGGTTCGTGAGATTGAGCCCCTCATTGGCCTCCATGCTCACAGCTTGGAGCCTGCTGGCAATTCTCTCTTTCCCTCTCTCTCTCTCTCTCTCTCTTTCTCTGCCCCTTCCCCCAAAATAAATAAATAATTATTAAACAACAACAGAAAAAAAAAGATCAAGGACCAAATTTCAGACTTTCCTGAAAAGTGAAAGAAAACCACAGGCTCTTAGGTCCTAGGGCATCAGCGAACATTTTTCCCATGATGGTTTCACAGGAGACACTTGGGAGAATATTCTGAGAAGGAAAGTACTTTGAAATCGAATAGGGTCCACTAGAATGCCTAAAAGGAAAAAGCGAGAATCCCAAGTGCAGACAAGGAGATCTCTCATACTGGGTTCTCGGAGTATAAGTTGGCATGACTGGGAAAACTTCAGCACCGTGAAAGCTGAACAGAGGCCCAAGTTATACCCCAGTGGTACAGCTGATGCGTATACATACCGCCGGCAGAAATGTGCCCATCTATTCGCTGGAAGGCATGTGCACAAGTGTTCATAGCGGCGCTGTTAGTAATAACTCCGGAGCAAGGCTGCTCAGATGCCTAGCAACAATAGAATAGCAGACAAATCTGGGGCGCCTGGGTGGCTCAGTTGGTTAAGCGTCTGACTTCGTCTCAGGTCGTGATCTGGCAGGTCGAGTCAGGCTCTGTGCTGACAGCTCGGGGCCTGGAGCCTGCTTCAGGTTCTGTGACTCCGTGTCTCTCTCTCTCTCTCTCTCTCTCTGCCCTTCCCTGCTTGCTTTCTGTCTGTCTGTCTGTCTCTCTCAAAAATAGACACTTAAGAAAAAAAAAAGAGTAGCAGGCAAGTAAATAAAATGTGGTGTCTTCCTACGGTGGAATACTACTCAGCAATGAGAACGAAAGAACCACACTCTACACACTATGGACAGATTTCATAAGCAGAATGTGGAACAAAGTAAGCCAGACACCAAAAGTCCATATTGTAGAGTCCGTTGCTATCAAGGACCAAATGAGACAATGCTAATCAATGCTATTTGAAGTTAGGACGATAGGGGCACCTGGCTGGCTCAGTCAGTGTAGCGTGCGATTCTTGACCTTGGCGTTGTGAGTTCCAATGCACGCTGGGTGTAAAGATTACTTTAAAAAAAAATGTATATATATATATGTATAAATATATAAAAATATATAAAAAAAATATATATATTTTAAAAGGAGTTAGGACAACATCTACCCTTGGGGGCCATGGTACCTGAAAGGGGGCATGAATTGATTTCTGGGGTGCTGGTGCTGTTTTGTCTCCTGATCTGGGTACTAGTTCAATGGGTGTGCTCATCAGGCTGTACACTACCGGTGTGCGTGCTTTTCTGTGTAGCTAGTTTGCTTCAATAAAAAGTAAATCATCGCCATCATCATGATCGTCATGTAATGGGGAATGAAGGCTGAAAGCATGGAAGAGCCTCTGGGATAGAGTTGTGAAGAGATTAACACTGAGGGTGACAAAGAGACAAAGCCAAGGGAGGTTCAGACACGGATAAGTTCAAGATAGACCCAGTTAAATCAAGAGAAGTTGCCAGTGAAATTGGAGACCAAGCTGCAGTGTCAGGAATGCCTCGCGCACCCCAACATGGCGGCTGGTCTAAGAGGCAATTACCTCCAGCTGGTCCCCCTTCCAGTTCTAGGCTAGGATTAGTTACAGAAGATGGATCACCTCGCACACCTTTGGAGACAGGAGCCAGAATTCGCCCAAAGAAGAGATGGTCTGAATCCCCGTGGGGCCGCGACCATTAAACACCTGCCCCCGGGCCCCATGGTCTCTGCTTACGAGATGTAAATCTTGATGCTGCCACCTTGAATTTTTATACAGTGAGTTCCTTTGATTGGAATCACTTTGGGCAAAGGCGGTTAGATTCCATTAGCCATCGGAATCCATCGAACAGCAAGCTTTCCTTCTTACAGGGAAGGGCCAGTTTCCGGTACTTGGCTGACTGCAGAGCCCTGGAGGAATTCATTGAAGAGAGGCCCGATTTTCAACGTCCTCACTTTCTGAAGGGACACGTAGGGATCCCTCTCACATTATTCAAGGACGGTGTGAGAAAGGGGAGACTGGGCTAGGTGAAAAGGAACTGCAAGAAAGTTCTGGAATCTCTGACCTCTGTAGGCCCTTATACAACGAATGCATGAATGTAAGTACTAAACAGCCAGTGAGACTAGCTGGATGTCTAGTTGGTAGTAGAGTGAGGCCAAGTGTGCCACCTCCTGGGTCCTACGCCAGATCTGTGTTACTCCAAGACATGCTCAGAGTCCAGCAAGGACATGAGCTGGGACTGGGGTGGGGGTGGGGGTGGGTCTCCTCTGGCCTTTTCCACCTGCACCAGCCCACAAGGGGAGCCCAGGCAGGAAGAAAGTTCTCTATCAATGGCCGTCTCTCTGAGCACTGGGATGGTCTGTGGTCCATCTTCCCAGGTTTCCTGAGGTCTGTGGCCATGACCCAGAAGCCTCTGGCCCCATAATGAACCACCTCAGGGATGCTAATGTGTAATTATTGCATGGATTTATTTAAATTTAATCTAAAACAGAAGATTCCAGCAGAGGCAGTTATATCATCTGATGTATGTATTTGTATATATAAATGCCATAGCTAGAGATACATAGTTTTGGTTTGAACCATCTGTTTCGGATTGCATTACTGTTCTCAGTTCTTCACCTCGCCCCGTATCCACACCCTTGTGCCGCGTGCCTTTGCTGTTCATCCAACTAGAGGGAGTGTACCTCCCATCCCTTGACGTCGTCTTTTGGCCAATGGAACAGAAGCAGAAATAACAGCGTACAAGTTCAGAGACTAGGACTTAACAGTCATGCCCCTTTCACTCTGCCCTCTCGTACACGCTTTCACCACTGCCGTGAGAAAAATGTGTTCCAGGCTGCCTGCTTATCCAGAGAGGATGAGAGACACACGCAGGAGACCGGACCCAACCCACACGTGGGGTCAAGCCCAACTGAGCCCAGTCTAGAAGAGCTTAAGCACAGGTGACTCACAGACACATAGGTGAGAAATAAATTCTTAGTGATGTACATAAACTACTAGGTTTTGAGGTGGTTTGTTATACAGCATACTTGTGGCAAGCGCTGACTGATACACCACCTAAGCAACGTAATCCTGCCAACCCCCGACTCCCAGTGCACAATCTCTGATCTGAAAGAAAACCCCACCTCTCCCTATCCCCTCACCCTCCTTAATTCTTGGTAACACACATCCCAACCTAAATTATTATATGCATATTTTTGCTCATTTATTTATTTTCTTTCTCCCGTAAAATGAAGTTTTATGATGGCCAAGATACTGTTTTGTTCCCTGCCATAAATGCCCAAAGCTTTGGTAGGTGCATAGTGAGTGTTAATTATGTGTGGAATGGATGTATATAGTCCTTTCTGTCCTTAGTTAATATGCCTCTTATCTAATTTATGTTCCTGTATGAAGCTCGATGATTTGGTGAGAGGCAACGTGGAGCAAGAAGAAAACGTGGGGGAGAAAAATCTGCAAACAGGAGACCTCCGCACATTGTCCCTGATGAAGGATGAGTTATTCTTCCTCAAGGAGCCACTCACGGTGGTTGGGGCCCTCAGAAACCACAGCAGGTGGCTTGGCCAGGGCCGTCCAATGGAACGGCAACCCAGCTAAATTTCTGTACCCCATCTCGGGGGCTGCCCTCAACCTTAGGAGGTTTCTCCGTGTGCTAGTTCACTGGGGGGAACTTCAAAGGGACTTACGTGGCTTCCGAGAGCTGTCAGAACGTTTGACTTCTCTGGCATCGTGCCCAGCATCACACATTAATTAAATTATATGGCAGAAACACTACAATGTCAAGGTCAGATATTACAGCCGTCAAAGCCTAACATTAGGCATAGTATTTTACAGCGCAGAGCAAAGTATACCTTTAAACAAATTTCTTTATCTTTCCCATGCCCTCTCTTGCGTCTGGCTGTTAAGACACCCACCATTCAACCATTCCTACTTGAAGAGCTTTGTCCGGGACAACACTGTCTGGGGGTCTGCAAGACCCTCTCCAGCTTGTCAGACACGTGGACTCCTGGGATCGCACCCACTTGCCTGTCTGAGCCTCAGCTCGGGCCTGAAGCAGCCCTTTGTGAGCCTGAAACTCCCCGAGAGAGAGAGGCATGCTCTCCCCAGCTTCGTCCCTAAAGTAAATGCTAGATGGTTCTATCTGCAGGGCAGCAACCTGCTAGACTAGAAAATGGGACGGGGAAGGAGGGTAGACTTTCCCTCCAAATGCCTTTTTAATAAGCGTGGCTAGAAACTCTCCATGACTGTGGAAGCTGTCCACCGGAAACCTAGCCACGTATGCGCCACTCTGCCTCAGCACGGAGCAGAGCTGGTCTAGGGCAGTTCTCTCAGGGGGAGGATTACACAGCTGCATTCCGCCTTTCCTGGGGCCTCTCTCACGGTTACCAGTGAAATCTCGGAGGCCATGAACTCGGGGCCAAATGACTCACATGCAATCACCAAAGCAAAGTTGATACCGAATGTGTATATGTATATATGTGTGTGTGTGTGTGTTTATGTATGTATGCCAGGCACCATTTTAAGTGATTCATGTCTGGGGCGCTTGGATGGCTCAGTCGGTTAAGCGTCTGCCTCTTGGTTTCGGCTCAGGTCGTGATCTCATGGTTCGTGGGTTCGAGCCCCGCATCAGGCTCTGTGCTGATAGTACGGAGCCTGCCTGGGATTCTGTCTCCCTCTCTCTCTGCCCTTCCCTTGCTTGCTCTCTCTATCACTCTGTCTCTCAAAAATAAATAAATAAATAAATAAACATTTTAAAATTTTTAAAAAAGTGATTCATGTCCATCAACTAATTTAATTCTGCTAACATTCTGAAATCTGTCATATCATCACCCTCCACTTTATAGACGGGCAAACCAAGGCCCCAAGAGTAACTGCCTACAGCCAGACAGCTAGGCAAGCAGCAGAGCCAGGTTTCCGACCTGACAGTCTGGGTCCACCCTGCCAACTACTGTGTGTGGTCTTTGCTATTGAATCCCACACGATTTATTTATTTATTTTTAATAATTAAAAAATTTTTTTAATGTTTTATTTATTTTTGAGAGAGAGAGAGAGACAGCATGAGCAGGGGAGGGTCAGAGAGAGAGGGAGATACAGAATCTGAAACAGGCTCCAGGCTCTGAGCTAGCTGTCAGCACAGAGCCCGACACGGGGCTCGAACCCACGAACCGTGAGATCATGACTTGAGCCGAAGTCGGTCGCTTAACCGACTGAGCCACCCAAGCGCCCCAAACCCCACAAGATTTATTAAAGGCTTACTATGATATGGTGCTGAGGATTGGCAGGGAAATAGGATGGACAAGCAACACATCTATGAGGGCAAAGTATTCCTAACTAACATTTAGAAAAATGTTTGTTTATTTTCGAGAGAGAGAGAGCGGGGGAGGGGCAGAAAGAGCAGGAGACAGAGGATCCCAAGCGGGCTTCACACTGTCAGCGCAGAGCCTGATGCAGGGCTCGAACTGACGAACTGTGAGGTCATGACCTAAAGCTGAAACCGAGAGCCGGACGCTTAGTCGAACTAGCCACCCAGGCGCCCCTCTAACTAACATTTTAAGATAAAGTGAAATTAATTCAGATCTTTGAGGGGGTTTTGAATTCTTTCCAAGGGTAGGCGTGTTGAATAAATATAGCGCTTTTGAAAATCTGCCTTCCTATATGGGTGTTCATTGTACTGTGCCTTCGATTTTTCTGTGGGTTTGGGGTTTTTAAAAATAAAATAAGCTTTGGAAAAAAAAAAAGAATTAGCCTTAATAGACCATCTTGGGGAGAGTAAGCAAGAATTGGGGAGAGAGGCAAACCGGGTGACCGAGGAATGGAGGGAGGGGCTTACTTCTCCTCACACCGTTGATATCTATCCTTAGGACCTTGAAGCACATGTAGATGTTACCGGTAACCTCTGCCGCTACCGTGACGCTGTCTGGGGGGAACCTCAGGAAAGAAAGCACAGAACCCCCAGTTCCCAAGTGTGCTTGTTCAGCAAGTCCGCAGCTCAGAGTTTGAGGGGGGAGGCGGAAATCTTCGGTTATCCCGCCGTAAGTGGAAAGTGGGCAGAAACACACCATCCACCCTTTGGCTTGAAAAACATATGCCTGCGGAGGAAAACCAAGGGCGGCTCGTGCTCCTGGTTTTAGTTAGCGCCAGCACAGTGAGGTTTTCGGCTACGTGGGGCTTCTCTCTCGGGGAAACTCTGCGTTCTCCTAGGAGGGGCCAGGGGGCCGGGGTCCCCACCGGGCCACCCCCAACGGCCACCAGCGCAGTGGCCAACAAGCCAGAGGGGCTGGATGTTGTAGGAACCCTCACCGTCTGTAAAGGGCCACGGGCCTGATGCTTTCCCCGTTATGTGTGTGGGCACCTCTTGGGGCCTGGATGTCACGCTTATCACAAGTTAGCACACGGAATGTGATATTTTTATGACGCACATTACCAAGTGTTCGCAGCTGCCCAAGATGGCTGCTCAAGGCCCGAAGCTACCCGTTGGGGGCTCGGGCCACCCCCAGACCCAACAGGCCTCCCCGAAGGGCCGGCCGTGCCGGCGACCCGCTCGCTCACTCCTGGGAAGTTCTGGGTTAAGGGGCCGCAGGGCTTCTTGGGGTCCGGCCTGGGTGCGAGGGTGTGACCGGGTCTGGGGGCCAACGCAGGGCTGAGTGGTGGGCTGGAAAGGGCATGCTGCCAGCGCCGGCTGGCCCACAGCCAGGAAGTCTGACTGAACTTGGGCCAGCCCTGTGGGCCCACAGACTCTGTAAGCTCAACTGCTCCGGCGCTCCTTGGGCCTCTTTGTTTTCACTTCCCCGCAGATCTCCCTTAGTGTTTAGGAATGTGCTTTGAAGGCTCCAGCATGTTTCCCTCGGCTTGGGGAAACCAAGAGCGGAGGCTGGGCCGGGCGAGGCCAGATGGCTGCAGGGAGGGCACCTGTGATCACACTGCGAGCGCCCCAAGGGGCAGGTGGAATCCGGGGGGCACGGAGTGGGGGGGGGCACTCGAGCAGGCTCCCCCTGTCTGCCGCGAGTTCCTGTTTCCAGTGCGAAACCTCGGAGAGTCTCGGGTTTGTTTTGTTAAGGGAGGCGGTGTTCCCTTACCGGCTCCCCCAGAGAGCCTACATTTGTCCAGGAGCTTTTGGGGATAAGCTACACTCTTCTGTTTGTCCAGGGCAACAGACACAAGTGCAGTGAGCGCTCGCCGCAGGGATTTGCTTTCGACCCCTTCTCCTGGCCTTAGGAAACACAGGCCCCGCGAGCAAACCTCCTCCGGGGCCACTTCTCCCACAGTCCAGGCTGCCCCACCGTAAACCTCCGTTGTGGGGGGCGCATAAAAGCCGGACCCCTGCGAGTGATCGGCTGCTCTCTCCCCTTCTCCTTTAAGGCCTTTGTTGCCAGGCACAGAAGGACCCAGGCTCGGGTGCTCATTCCTTGGTCCTTGGAGGCCTCTTGGCATCGTGGCTTCACATGCCCCGCGTAGCGCCTCGCACACAGCAAGTGTTTAATAAATGCTGAATGACTGAACCACGGGGCCTCCTCTGCAGTGACCGGGAGCGCCTTGGGTCTCCCTCTCACCACCAGCCACCCTCCTCCTCTGACTCCATTTCCCCAAACAGGGAGCTCTGGGTTCTGGTCTCACTTTTGCCGGTCACGGGTCACCTTGAGCTATAGGGCCTCCACCCTCCGAAGTGGTCTTGAGCCAGGTTCAGTGGGGGCTCAATTAAAGGCCTCAGGGCCTGGCTGTTCTAGGGGGTCCTGCACACGCTCCTACTTGCAGGCTGCCACTGTACCCCAGGTCAGGCTGCTTGGATCCTGCCGGGGGCGCCCAGGTCCCAGTGGGGTCCCCGGGCTTCGGCTGAGGACTCTCCCCTTGCTTTGGCACCGTCTTTCTGGCTTCACAACACACACCTGCTCCTGGCATAGCCCTTCCTTTCTGTCCTCACAGCCATTTATACGGTGCCAGCTCCTGCGTGCGACGGGGCCGTGGCACACGAGCTATAACTCCAATGCCACAAAGGCACCCGAGTCCTTTTTCTACAGCCTGCATTGTCCGTTTGGAGCTACGGTTGACCTCCCTCCTGCCTGGTGGTGACACAGGCCCTGTTTAGTTATGTGTGGGCTCTGGAATTTTTTTTTTCCTTCCTAATTTCCATTTCTCCTTGATTTCAGCAGGACAGTTAAAGTGCGCTCAGAGGCTCTGCCGAAGGTAAACAGAAAGTGATCAGAGGGATCCCATCCTCCAGGCTCTCAGAAGAGTCACTTTCTCTGCCCAGGTAATGACCCCCTTTTCCTCCCAGCTTCCTCTCAGCCTCCGTATATTTAGTGCACGTTGCCCTGGATAGAGTTTAATTAGGCACCAATGCACCCAAGGGCAAGAATCAAGGACCCCTCTCGAGTTGAGCAAATGGGGCCCAGCCCCGGCACTGGAGCCTGCAGCCAGCCTCTCCCCGCTGGTAAGTGGAGGGCTGCCAGCAGGTAGAGGCTGTCCATTCTCAGCTAATGATCGCCTTAGGCGCCAAGTGATGGAAAATCCGGGCGGGCTGGTGAGCTGCAGGGTGCAGCGAGGGACAATTGTATGGACCAGTTTAACAGGGCTGGGGGGAGGGATGGCAGAAGGAATACTGTGTGTGTGTGTGTGTGTGTGTGTGTGTGTGTGTGTGTTTCCTGGTCTCTTTTCTCTCCCTTCCCCGCTGCCTTTCCTCCGTTCTTGCTCTCGATTTCGGTTTTCTGTTCTCTTTCTAGCCCACGCAAGTTGAAATTAGAAAGGTCTTTGCATTCATTTATTTGTTTTAATAAAGACAGCATTTTTAAGCAGCATATTTGCAGCAATTGAGTGTTAAACTAAACACCAAGCCAACTAAATGTGTTCGGGGGGAAATGAAAAGTCGGTTTACAAGAAACATATAATTAACACGTTCTCTGACTTCCCCTAAGCCTTTGTCTGGCTGAGGACAAGGCAGAGGGACCATAATCAACTTTAATAAAATGAAAGATGGTACCAAGGCAAAAGGGGAACCAAAAAAGTTGGGAGTAGGAAACGGTTCTCAAGAGGGAATTCGTGAGTTATAATAAACATGTTTCAAAATGGACCTTTTGTTGCCTTATTTTAGTCACCAGCCATTTTCTCCTTACACCTACAAAAGCTTCAGAAGGCTCTAGTTTGGACTGTACCTGTTAAAGACAGTAGCTGAGACCTGGAGGGGGGAGGGGGCAGGGGGGAGGGGAGACAGGGAGAAGGGCCGGAGCTGCATGGGAGTTTCCGGAGGGTGAGGGTGATCTACCCAGGCTAAGGGAAATTACAACTGCCCAACACCAGAGTCTTCACGTGGCCTGACTTCCAAGAAACTGTTCCCCTCCTCACCCCTTGGAGAAAGTGAAATAAGACATTAGACTTTCAATAATCTCATATGGTGATGATCAATCAAAACCCAGAGGAGAAGGCCAATTTAAAGAAATTGTATCTGCTTCACTGGGCGGCTGCAACCAGGGAGCCGCAAAGAACACCGTGCTCGCCTTTGATGTGTGAAGTTGCCTAAAAATGACAAATGCCAAAAAATATCGCCTGCGCACACGAGGGCTTTTCAAAGGGAGAGGGTGCTCCGGGGAGGCCTATGTGAAGCCCAGGGCGAAAGGCACAAGCACTTGCGGCCACATCAAACTATTTTCATTATCTTTTGGCCATCGGCAGCTGGTATTTCTATCTTTCTTGTTTGTTTCATCGCCAATAAAGTTTATTTACTGAATTAACTTTTAAATGGATCCTCTACTTTGTTCTTCAGAGTTGGCTTCTGGGACTTGAGCCTTTTCAGCGGGTTTGTCTCTAGTCTTTGTGACCAGCTCCCCCCCCCCCCCTCATCCCAATCCTGGAGGTAAAGGGCTCAGCCTCTGTTAACTCCTTCACTGCCGGTGTCTTTTCACCATAGCTACTAATCACCTCCTTTTGATCACTGCCAAGTTCTCAGGTTGAAGGAAGGAGAAGACCTCTTGACCATTCTGGCTGGCTTTCCACATGAGCCTGAAAATGTCGACAAATTTGAAACATCTGCCGGGCTGCTTTGGTCTGATTGCTAAAATATGCCGACCTCGAGCCCCCTCCCCCCCCGCCCCTTTTAATCTGTTTCATATTCACAAATTAAGCATTTAGTCTGGGTAATAAATCAGGGCGGTTTACGAGGCTCACACGAGACAAACAAGCGAGCAGGGCACAACACTAGCCCCAGGAAGCGAGCGCGCACCGGGCTGCCAGGAGTCGGGAGCTCCACGCGCTCGAACGCGGAGAGCAGCCCTGGCGCGCCCTGACACGCCGCCAGCACCCACACTTTGGCAGGTCCCCGAGCGGGCGGAGCGGAGGAGTGCAGGGTGGCAGCCCCAGCCTGGGCGCACACCCCTCCGATCTTCCCCTCGAACCCGTGGCGCCCGGCCCGCCCCAGCCCTGGGCAACTCGGCGCCCCCGCCCCGCCAGGGAGGGGCTGCTGGCAAAGGCGACAGCCTCACCCGGCACACACCCTGTGGTGGGCCCATTAAGCCTCTCCCAGCCGGGAAGAGTGGATGCCCCCTCCCCCACGTCTTCCATCCGGCCGGGATCGGCCTTAAAGATCCCAGGCCCACACTCGCCAGAAAAGCAAAAGATCCCCCTCCACACCCACGTGTGACCTCCACTAAGCCTGGGCACCGGGCACCGCTCCCCACCCCATCTCTCCGCGTCGCCTCCTCCCAGGTTTCTGTCCCAGCAGCCACAAAGCTACTTTCAGATTCAGAAGCGGGGGTGGGGGGGGGGAGGCCGGGGGAAGGGCTGTCCTTTGGAGTGGATCGAGGCTTAAAAGAGACATCGGGAGGGGAGCAAAGGCACAAACAGGGCCCAGGCCCCCGCTGCAGAAACCCTGGCCCAGGCTTTAGCGACCGCCCAAACTCAGTGGGTCCTAACCTGTGCATTTCCCGCCCTCCCTCGTGCATCCGCGAGAAGCGGATCTGGACCAGGGATATCTGTCCGGTTCTAGCCTAGGACCTTGAGAGACCCCGAAGGGGATAGTGGCGCCAGGTCACCTCGTCCGGGCCTGCGTCGCCCTTCCATGCTCAAGTTCCCTATCGACTGGCGTTCTCGACGCTACCGTGGGACGCGGCCGTGGAGAGGCGGAGGGCGGGAAATCGGGAAGCCGGAACCTGCAGCCCACCCCGGACCGGGTGGGGGAGGCATAGGAACGATTCCCCCACCTCGCAACACAGTACACACATCGCCCTTCCTCTCTTCTAGCACACATTCCGACTGCGAAAGCCATTACCGCCGGCGCGCGCGAGACTTTTTAAATATTTACAGCCCGCTCTCCGCACGGTAGCCTGATCCATCTTGTGGGCGCGGAGGCGGGGCGCGGGGCTCCGCTCCGGGGGCGGTGCGGACCCGGGGCGGGGGGACTCCAGCCTCTTCGCCCCGCGGCCCCCGGGTCCTCCCGGAGCTCCCCACCTTGTCCCCCCCCCAGGTGGGGAGGGGGCCAGAGACGGCGCGTGACGCGCCCGGGGCCCTGCCGGGGCCTGAGCAGGCGGGGGGGGGGGGTGTGCAGCGTCGGAGAGGAGGGAGGGCCGGGAGGCTGATTTAAAGGTTCTCACCGGGAAGCGAGCGAGGCACAGACCTGAGAGCCGCCGCGCGGTGAAATCCGAGGAGCTCTCTTGGCGAGGAGGGGCTGTCAGAGGCCATTTATCTCTCGCCAGAGTGGAGGCTCGGCTCCCACACCGCCCGCGAGTAACAATGGCAGCGATCAGCAGCTCTGCACGCGCTTCAGTGCATGAATGGATTGCGGAAGATGCCTGCCCTCCTCTCCGCTCAGGCGGCTCTCGGAGCGCCCCCTCCCCGCCCGCCGCCCCCGCCCCCTGGCCTCCTCCGACCGGGGAGCGCGCAGGGCGCCTCGGGGCTCGCGAGTCCGGCCGAACGGCGCGGTCACTCTCACCCGGACCCCGGCCGCCCTTCCCCCCTGCCGCCGTTCCCAGGGCCTTGGCACCTAGCCACCGAGTGTCATTAGGGGCTGAAACTTGACACAAGCCTTCGCGACGCAGACACCCCTGCCAGCCCCCTCCCTCCTTCGCTCCCCTCGCGGCAAGTTTACTTTCAAGGACTTGGACGCTGTTTCCACCTGAAAGGCCGGCCGTGTGCGGCCCCAGGGGGAGGGGCCGGACTCAGAAGGGTGTCTTCACCTGCCCGGCGGCCTAGGGTGTTCTCAGGCCCCGGACTGACCCTCCAGCCCGAGCGCCCGAGGCCAGGGCCCCCTCCCTCGCTTCGTAGCGGCTAATCCTCCGAGAGTCCCTGCGATCGGCACATGGACACGCACTCCGGGCACCTCTGCCCGGACCCAGACGTCTGGCCAACTTTCGGGTCAGCGGCAGAACCCTGTAGTCCAATTCTTCTCCGGGGCTTACAGTCTCAAGTGCGGAGAACGCCACAGACGGCTCGAGGTCGGCCGCTGAAGAGTTCCCCCTTAACTCTGCAAAGTAGGTCTCCTAAAAGCCTCCCGTCAGTTGCCGCCTGGGGCTGGGAGCATCGGGGAACGCAGTGAGGGATACTCCGACCCTCTTGGGTTTGCTTTGGTGGCGCTAAACCAGAACCTCGGGATGTTTCAGTCCCGGAGGTCGCAAAGCCCCGGACTCGTCAGCCTGGGTCAGGGGAGGGGGCGCGAGGGGTGGACACTCGCAGCGACCCGAAGGCAGTGCCAGCTAGCCCGCGGGAAGAGGCCGAGCTGAGCCCGGGTGGAGGGAAGGGGCCACACGCGCGCAAAGAGCATGGCAGCGTAAATGCCAAGATGCACTCGGAGAGGAAGAGCGCGACCAGCCGACCCAGGAGGCTGGCGAGGGCAGGCGAAGAGCTGGCAGCGAGACAAAGCGGGAGGAGAGAGCCGGGGAGGCTCAGCCGCAGACCCGGAAACGCAGGCAGCAGCAGACGCCGAAGCCCCGACGCGGAGGCGTGCGCAGCCAGGCCGGGCCTGGCATACCCCACTTCGCGCGCCCAGGGGACAACGACGCGGATTCCCCGCGGGGCCTACTGCCAGAGCTGGTCTCTGTTGGGCGTGAGTGGGATTGACGAGTGGGCTTGGGCCTTCCTAGCACACACCGGGGTCCCCAGGGTGATCTTAACTAAGAGGGACCCCTGGTCTCCGCCCCTCGCCGATCCCCAGACAAAGGTACGGACTAGAGGAGTTCAGCACTTTCTCAAGGCTCGGCACGGCCCTTGGGAGAACTCCGGTCTTCGCCCTGGGAGCCTCGGGCAGCTGTTTATCTGACTTGGAGGCCGCTGGAGGGTCGCCACCCTCCACCTAATTAACATTTGGGCTTCCCGATCGTTAAGACTCTTAATGGCAAAGCTCACGCCCTGACTTTCCAACAATCGGTAATCAAGATCTGACTTCCCGAAACCGAGGTCCCCAGCCTCAGGTTCTCTGGCACTCCCTCCCACAGCCCCTCCACTGGGCCGGCAGCGCGCCCAACTCACTGCTTCCCCTAACCGCCCCCCCCCCCCTGCCCGACCCAGCTCAGCAGCCCGGGGCAGCCTCCGCGGAGCGCGACTCTCCGCCCTCGAATGGAGCTGAGCGCTTTCCTGCAGCTGTTGGCCTTGTACACACTAGCTACACCCACCCCCACCACACACACACTCAGAGTTGTTCTCGCCCTTCCTGTCTCCTGCTGGGCGTCCTCGAAACCTGACTGCCTAGTCTGAGCGCAGAGCCACACTGAGCCAGGAGCCCGGGAGCCCGAGCAGAGGTGGCCAAGGGAGAGGAGAGGAGCCCATAATGGAGGAGGGGGCTCATGCCTGAGAGAAAGACGCTAGCCCAGAGACACAGCCTGCAGGAGAGGGGGAGTATAAAGGGAAAGCCAACACTAATCCCTCAGCCTGCCTACGGTGGGGCCTGACAGTCTACAAAAGCCTTTTCCCTGAATATTATCTCATTTGTGCCAGCCTCACCGCCGGGCCAGGAGGGAGGTAAGGCAGATAGCATTACCCCCATTGGCAGAGGAGGGAAATGGGGCCCAGAGACGTTCTGAGAGATCTGTACCAAGGTCATAGAGCTAAGAGTGGTGGAGGAGGCCCAAGGCCTAAGTTTCCTGCCCCCAAGTTCACTTTCCTGTTCAACAGCTGTGTGTGTGTGTGTGCGCGCGCGCGCGCATGTGTGTGTGTCTGCGTGAAGATCCATGTGAAGGGGAAGGGGGATGGCTGGACAGGAATGAACAATCCAGTTAGGGAAGTCCAGGAAGGAAGGACAGAGCCCCACACCTCTTCCTCTACCCAGGTCTCCCCGAACGGCCCGCTCTCTCCACAGCAGCCCAAGAGCTGGCCCCCAGCCCATCTGCCCCGGTGGGCTGTCAGTGCCTGGCCGTACCCTCAGCTGTGGCTACTCCAAAGGTCTTACGTCTTTGGGAGGCTAGGCTCTGCCTGTCTGCTCAGCTCTCCTCTCTGCCTGTCATCCCCGCCCCCAGCCTCGGCTGCAGGATGCCTCGCGTCCAACTGTGGTTTCCGGGCAATAAAACAACTATTAAAGTCTCAGGCACGGCTGGTGATTTGCATCACATCCTCTCGTGCATGGATTCAATATTTAATACACAATATTGAATACGGATATTAAAAATCAATAGCTGAGGACCCCTGGGGAGGCGGCACAGTGCGATCCTGCTTCGGGAACACAAGCAGCTCCTCTAAAAAGACAGGAACTGCAAGTTCAGCCAAGCCGAGCCCAGCGCCAGGGGAAGTGAGGAGCAGTGGATGCCGCTCAGCTTCCTGGTGTGCTCAACTGCACTGCCCGCCCGTAAGTCGTAAGTGGAGCTAAAGGGAGGCCGAAGGAATGGTTTGCCCCCAGGCTTTACTAGTTGTGGGGTGGGGGCGGGTAGGATCTGTTTCCCGAGCCAGCTACCAGGTGAACAGAGTGGTGTTTTTTTTTTTTTTTCTCCCCCTCTTTGCATTTTGGTTTGGGTCAGGTCTGAGTCCTTCAGGCGAGCATTCAACTCTTCCCACCACGATGGCTCCTTCCTCTGGTCTCAGGGCATCCATCACCGTAGGCCCCATGGGGAGCTCTTGGCGGAAGCTTTCAGGGAGATGGAAAAGGAATTCCAATGGCTCAGAATATTCTTTGCACAGTAAAAAGGAACGTGAATGCCTGATACCAGACTCAGAGCCTCAGTCGAGGTCTTCTGAGGTACCCCCGGCCTTCAGGACAGAAACCCTCGGGCCGTGTGGCCCACCCAAGGACCTGGTGATGGCTGGGTGGTGACAGAGGGAAGGGGGCGACGATGAGGCTGGGACACGGAAGCACTCCGGCTCCAGAACGAGAATCCAGATTGTCTGTTAGAGAGCCAGAAGAAGAGCGAGTTCCCAGGACACATGATTAGCTTTTCAGGCCTGACGAGGAACACAAATTACTCCCTTCTTTATCAAAACACAGGAATCCACTTTACCCTGCACAGAAACAAGGTTCTCACAGACTGATAGGATAGAGGTGAAGGAGAATAAACATCTTTGAGCAGTTTTTTTTTTCCCCGCTACAGAAAGAGAAGAGAAACTAGCAGTGGGGAAATGACTTCAATTATCTGACTGGAAGGGCCTGGAGTGACTTAGATGCCAAAGAACTAGGTGAACTTGACCTATCAAAGTGCCATCCCGGACACCAAGTCACAATGTTAATTTTACAGATTCCCTTTTTATCATAGCTCAAGTCAATATGGACTGAGTTGGAAACCTTGCTCTGATTATAAATAGATCGAGCGAACACCTCGGGGAAAACCCCAAGAGGTGATTTGGGTAAAAGTTAGAAGGGAAGGAAAGAGGTGTTGGAAAGTGACAGTTAATGGGCCAGTGGCCTTGCCTCTTTGTTCCCTGACAGTTGTCAGAGAACCATCAAAGGGGAGGGAACAGGCGCCCTTCTCGGAGCCGGCACAGGAAAAGCTGACGCGCTCTGGCTGCTACAGATCCCCTCAGTGGTGCTTTGCAGACCCAGCCCCCTGGGGGGTTGCCTGTGTGTGTGTATGTTTCCGGGCTGGGGGTGCAGCCACTTTTACAACGTTGGCCCTGGGCCTGAGAAACGCACTAGCAAAACGTTCTACTCAGAGGAAAAGTCATTCTAAGGCGGTTATTGGATATAGGGCAGTGCTCCAGCATCGCGCGAGCAGTGTTCTCTTGAATCCTTCGGTACTTTCAAACTGCCTCGCTTCTTTCCACCTTGGCCCAGGCTCTGGGGCCTCCTGTAGACCCATGCAGACCCCACAGTTTGCACCAAGCATGATGGCAGGCCAATGGAGAAGGGAGGCTCAGCTGGGGAGACCCAAGGCCCGGGAGGGCCTGCTGGGACAAGCTGAGAGCTGACCCAGCTTGGGGGAGGTACACCTCCAGACACGTGCCCCCTGGTCCCCCCCTGGTCCACTTCAAACCTAGAGCGAAAGTGGCCCTGTTCCGTTCAGGTGGGCTAGGCCTCAGGTGTAGGAGAACTCTGCTGTAGCAAGTCCCAAATGCGGAGAGCGACTGGGGGGCAGGGCAGGAGGGAGCGGGTATCTTCGTGCCTCCCAACACCCCCACCCTTCTGCAACATTTTCCTGGAATGAACTGAAGTTACTTAGTGGAGTTGCTCATGAAGCCCCTCAGGAACTGTCACTACTCTTGTGCAGGACAGCAAAGACGACGGCGTTCGGCCCGAGTGCTCACCGAAAGGAGCCTCGCATTCTGGCGCAGAGCCTCACTGTTCGATAAGACTCTACCTCCCTTCCCACGCGCCGCAGAACCCCCCCCCCCGAACCGCTGGGGTGGACACAGAGTCCGAAGCCAGGGTCAGCGGAGGGGCGTCCCCACCACCAACAAGTTGCCGGCCGAGATAACAGCTGGGGGAGGGGGAGGGGAGCCGCGGGCAGCCACGACTGAACGGTTGCGATCTAGAAAATTCAACAAGAGGCCGCCGCAGTAGCGGCGGCGGCGGCGGTTCCAATTAGCTAAACCAACTGGGAAGGCAGAGAGCGGGGCGGCAGCCCCGCTGATCGTGCCCCGGGCGAGCAGGCGGGCGAGGGCGCGGGGCTTCGGCTCTGCCCGGGCGGCCCTAGCCCGGCCCCTCCCGCGGGCTCTCGGAGCGCGCCTGGTGTTTACACACTGTCCTTCCGACACGGGATCAAGTTTCAGGACGCGCTGGAGGCGCCGGGGGCCCGCCACAGGCCGGGGAGAGGGGAAGAGCTGGAGCGGGATCTAAGGCAGCCGTGCGCGGTCGAGGCCCGGCTCGCGTGGACACAGCTAGTTCAGCGGTCCCCCCGGGGGGTGGGAGGGGGAAGCCCACCGGGAAGGGTGGGGCTGCGGGGAGCTATCCGCGGCGAGAGGCATCTCCGAGTCGCCAGAGTGGGGTGCTTTGCTCACTCTAGCCGGAGAACTTCCCCCAGGGAGGGGAAGGACTGCTGAGAACCAGGCGCAGTGACTGCTCTGCGCTCCCCTCGCGAGCGAGCTCCTCACCCCTTCCCTCCAGCCCCTTTGATATACTACCCGATTCAGGCCATTGTTGGGGAGAAGGGGGCCGTCTGTGGGCTAGAGGAGGCTCGCGCGATCGGAGACCTCGCGCTTCCCCGTGCGCCCTGGCCCCGGGGCTGAGGCCTCGGGCCGAGTGCCGGAGGGCTCGCCGCTCCGCGCCTCCTCTGAGCTGGCAGCGCGCGGGTGCCCCATGCTGTCAGGCGGCGGTGGGTGAGCTTCCAGCAGCACGGGCACACTGTAAACAGCTGCGTGCGCGCCCTCCCAGCCCGGGCTGGGAACCTCACCCAAACACCATGTCGCCTTCTCTCAGGCTCCCGGCAGAGGCTAGGGGAGACTGGGGCGCGGGCGGCGCCGCTTTTGTAATCGAGCCTGGGGAAGGGCCCCCCACCCCCACCCCCACCCCATGCCCGGGCCACCGGGGCCCGGGAGCGAGCGTTCTGAACCTGCAGGGGTGCGGGGTGCTGCGGGGAGGGGACGGAGTCAGCGCCTGCCCCCTCCCCACTGAATGTCTGCTTTGTTCCGGAAAACAAGGGAAGCATTAGGCTGCTGCCCCCGGGGAAACACAAAACTTCTTTTTGAATCTCGGGAAGGGCGGTTGACTGCGCTACGGGGCTCCTGAGACAGACCGAGGAGGGGAAAAGCTGAGAGGGCGGGCGGAGACTGGGAGACTCCGGAGAGAGGACGACGGACAGAGTAGGGAGGGGGTGACGGGGGGAGGGGGGGAGCCGCTCTGGGTGACTGGGCGGGAGACCCGGGAACCCGACTCGGCGCGAAGGTGCCGCGCGAGTTCCAGCGAGCAGCCGGCCCGGCCAAGTGGCGCCGGCCCAGCCGGCGGCCGTGCCAGCTTCCTGCCCTGCCCAGGACCGCGGAGCAGTCGGGGACGCCGCCGCAGGCTGGCCCGGAATCGCAGGACAGCGAGGGTGGGGGTGGGGGCGCGAAGCCACAAGTAAACCCCGACTAGAACTTTCTGCACATACACCGCCCCCCCCCCCGAGTGGGCCCGGACCCCGGGCGTGTGGGGCGTCAGCTGTAGGCTTTACACCTTGGAGGAGGGAGGGGGCAAAGGCCCAGGGAACTCCCTCGCGGAAGGTGGGGGACAGTCTGAGGTGTCTTTGGTCTCATTTGATGACCGCTAATCTGATCGGCTCCCAGGCCCGCTGTGCCGTTCGAGGGGGCGGGTCGGCTCTGCCCTGGCGGGTAGGATCGGGCGTGGGGACAAGCCAAAGCGAAGCTGGAGCTCATTCGCTCTCCAGCTCCCTGTCCTCCTCCGGCCGCCACCCCTCATTTCACCTTCCCGCATCTAAGGATGGGGAGGGCGCCCAGGCTCTGCCCCAACCCCCGCGGGGCGCTCCCCTCCGCCTGGGAAGCTCAGACTGAGAGCGAGGGTTTTCCCCCTTTCCCCTGGGCTCGCTGGGTTTCTAACTTCCTCTAAACCTCCCTCCTCGCTCCGAAAAGCCCCGAGGAGAGGAGCCGAGAGGAAGCACGCCGCGAGTGTGCGAAATGAAGACCATGTGTGGGGACGGCGGCATCAGAGTGTAGCCGCCGGGGGGTGAGGGGTGGCGAAGGCCCGCGCGCAGCCGGAGGCTCGGGGCGGCAGCAACCAGCGCCTCTGCTCGGCGTTGGGGACGCGGAGCCGCGGCGAGAAGCAGCGAAGGGGCTGGGCTGGCCTCGTGGCGGGCGGCAGGGAGGGGGCGCCGGGGCTGCCGCGCCGTGGGGGGCGGGGGGCGGGGACGCAGCCCCGGCTTCCTGGGCCGCAGCTGCGACCGAGGGCGCAAGAGCAGATCGTGCTCGGCGGCGGCGGTGGCGGCGGCGGCGGCGGCTCGGGCCCGCCGCGCTCGCAGCTGAGAATCAACAAAGGGAGGCGGCGGGCGAGCGGGGGAGGGGCGCCGCCGAGCGTTCGCTGGCTGCTGTGGAATAATAAAAAATAATTAATAATGATAATAAGAGAAAAATCCCCGGGCTTTCATGGCTCTAGGTTTCCGTGTGGCTGCAGCGGGAAGCACGCTGTCCTTGAGGCGGCCTCTCTCGCCTGGCCTGCCCGCCCCTCCCCCTACCTCGCCCCCTCCCCTCCCCGGGAACCGGGAAGAGAAAGGTCTGCAGCTGACAAATATTATCCATTCTCCCCATCGATCGCGGAGTGTACAGATGTGAGCGCTTGATGTGCCCGCGGAGCGGCGGATCCTCCCTGCTCGCTCGCTCTCGCCCAGGCTCCGCTCACCGCCCCCCTCCTCCCCCTTTGTTCTCCTCCCCTTTCCCTCTCTTTAAATAGATTTCAGGGCGCTGCCTGTTGGAGAGCAGCTGGCGATCTCTCCCGAGAGAGAGCGAGCGAGCGCAGCCCGAGGTGCCCTGTCACAGGCCTCCCCTCCCCCATCTCGCCTTCCCAGTTCGAGCATACCCCCCCCCACCTTTCTCCAGTTTCCAAAACAGAAAACACCGGGAACACCCACGTCCACTGCGCCGCGAGTCTCTCGGAGCCTTTGGACCCCTCGCGCAGTCCCTGTGCTGTTCCTGTGTCGGCGTCTTTCTGTTCGAGGAAGGGAGGGGGCGCAGGGAGGGGGCCAGGGGACGTGCCGGAAGAGCTGAGGGTCGGGATCTTTCGCTGGCAGCAGCGGGGACGCAGCCCCGGTTGCGCTGAGGGGGGACAGTTTAACCATTAGGGAAAGTCGGCGGAGGCGGCCCTTTTATTCCTCTTTTGCAGATGGCAGATTAAGCCGGCAGCGTCCGGCCTCAAAGGGCCGGCCGCTCGGCGAAGGGTTAACCCGTCGACCGGTAATCGCGGACACACACACACACACACACACAGACACACACACTCAGTCACTCGCGCGCGCGCGGCGAGCCCTCCCCGCCCGCCCGCCCGCCCGAACGCCCGCCACAGCCCGCAGTGCGCCCGGGGCTGGGGGGGGGGGGACTCGGGGGGGAGGGGCGGGGCGGGCTTAACCAGGCCGCTCGACAGAGCCGAGGCCACCTCGCCGTCTGTCACTTAAATGATTGTCCTCCGCTCTGCTCGGTGCGGTCAGTACGGGCTGTTAACAGGCAGTTGCAATCAGTTTCCGAAAGGTCAGCCAAGGTCCTCCGGCTCTCGCAGACGGAAGGCATTACGAAACCGCTTTTGTATCTGCAGGCACTTTAGAAAAAGAGGCGAGGAGGGGCGCACCGCACCGCCGCGGTGCCGCGAGCCCCGAGAGAGGGGCAGGGGCCGCAGGGCGGGGGGCCGCGCCCCCCCAACCCGGCGGCCTGGACCCGCGGCGGGGAAACCACCGAGCGAGTGACCCATGCCCTCCCGATTTCGATGGGGACGCAGGAAGAATGGGGGGGGGGGGCAGGCGGCAAGGAAAGGAGGAATGGGAGGAAGTGGGAGAGGCGTCCTGGCTCCCCTCGCCCGGCGTGCAGCCCACACCAGTACCCGGACGGGGACGACCGGCCTTGGGTACGCAAGGCCCCTCTCAGACTCTCAGATCCTCCGGACCCTGGCAAGTGGGCGAGGGGTGGTTGGGAGATAAAGAGAGACCCTCGCAGAGCAAGCGAGTCCCCGCACGGTGTCTGAAGACGCTGCTGCCGCCGCCGCTAGAAGTCGTCCATCAGCAACCAGTCCAACCTGCCAGTGATAATGTGCGATCAACACCAAATCACCCCCGCCAGGCGCGATCCATCATCGCTGCGCGCCGTGGGCCCGCGAGAGGCTGACTTGGGGATGGGGGCGGGGGGTGCGGAGCAGAAAGCTGTCGCCCAGCGCACTGGGACTCCCGGCGCACCTAGCTGCCTCTCTCGGAGGTCTGCATAACTCTCCAAGTTCTCCAGCCGCAAGGCGCAGACCGAGTTCCCGGGGGCAGGTCACTTAGGAGCCCGCGCGTCCTCCGCGCCCTACTCCCCGGGTCACACCCTACAAAGCCAGCCCTCCCTCGAAGCTGCCCTGCCGGTCCCTTCCCCCTCCTCTGAGAAAGCCTGGCTGGCGGGAAATTAATATTTAATATCGTGAAATTGATTAAAGGGCTGGAAGCTGGCGATGGGGTAGGGGGAAGGGTAGGGCGTAATTAAAGATCTGAGAGTCGTGGCCGGTCCTCGTGTGCCCCAGCCGCACCCAGCCTTTGAGCACTAAGAGCCTGGCCTCCCTTGCCTGCCTGCATCGTGGAGTCATCTCGGCCTCAGGAGCCTGAGGGTCAGGCGCTGCAGCTTCTCTCTGCCTGCTCCACACAGAAGCGTCTTACCCGCCCTGGGGACCTTGAGGGCGCGTCCCCCCTGCAACTCCAAGGTCCTCAGGGCAGCTTCACTCTGGGTCTGGCTCCGAGGCCCCTTCCCAACCCCTGACGGGGGTCTTCCAGGCCTGTCACACAGCCCTTGGAAAGCAGAGCGTCAGATCCACCCAGTTCTGGAACTGGGGGGGGGGGGGAGGGGGAGGATCTTGAGACAGAGGCTGCCCCGAGCTGCCGCTCGTTCTTTCTCATCCAGGCCCCACCCCAGGCCGCTCCCGATTGGGGCAGCTTAACTTGTTCAGCTGCGCTGCAGATGGGGCCTGCCGCTCCAGGCTGCGGCCTCCAGGGAGCCTTCAGGAACCTGCTCCGTGGGCCTCCTGTCGTGCCTTTTATGGTTACTGGGCGCCTCCGGGGAGGGGCGTGGGGCTGGATGGGGCTGGACCCGGCTGGAGGTGGGTGCACCCGGGCTACCTGAGCTGGCGTTATTAGAGGAATTCGGTGGGCACACGGCGAGCGGTAACCCTTTGACGCGGACTACGGTTTAGAAAGTGGATGGTCGGCTCGGTGGCAGGATGGACCCCTCAGCTCCTGGAGGCCTGGCTTCAAAGGGTCGCTTTGAACTTTTTCTTGTATACGATTTATTTTTCGGTAAAGCATTGAGTCTAAAAAGTGCCAACGAGTGTGCGAGGGGACAAAACACACATGAACCCAACATGGGGCGTTCTTGGCCCCCATGAGCTGGGGAGAGCCAGCACACTCCTCCAGGCTCCAGGCCCGCTAGAGGGAAGGTCAGGACCAGGGAGAGTTAGGTCCAGTCTTGGGTTTATTGCTGTGCTAGAACAAAGTGCGGGGAGCTGCCTAAACTGGGGCGAGAGAGGTAATTAAGAGGGGCTGCAGAAGGAAGGAAAGGCTGGTCTGGTTGTTGCTTAGGGGGGTGGGGGAAGTGTTCTCCATAAGAATAACAAGCCTGTGCAAATGTTATGCAGAACGAGTTTATTTCACCAGAACAAAACCAAAAAAGTTCTCAGTCGGCCTCTCACGCTGAGCTGATAAGCGACGAGCAAACTTTGGATGGAACCTTGAACTGGTGGGAGGTGCCAGCCCCAAGTTGACAAAGGACAATGGCTAGCTTTTCCAGGTACATCTCCATTGTGATTCTACCTGCATCAGCTGCTCCCCAGGGGAGCCCTGGTGACCTCCCAACCCGAGCCCCCAGGCGAGATCACTCAGAACGCACCGCATTCATCAATGCCATTTCTGGTAAATTGGACCTCAGGTTTTGGGTGTCCTACGAGGAAAGCAGCCTACACGGCGCGCATACCGATGGCAGAGCCAATGTGAGGAGCGGTACGCGTTCTGTCGCCTTTACTAGAGAACATTCCGGACTTCATAACCGGATGTACCGGATTTTCCAAAAGAATTCTGATTTCAAGAGCTCTGGGCCCTGTGTCTTCCCCGGGCACGACCCCCTACCTGCGGCCACTGGAATTCCGTAATTGTGCACCAAAGGCGTTCCAAGGCTTACTGGCCAAGCTGCCAAGGCAGGGGGTGGGGGGAGCGGGAATGTCTTAGGGGGGCGAGGCCTGCACCCGCTGGTCCTCTGTCCACCATGTCTACTCCAGCAGCCATCGTCGCAGTCCTTACTGCAGCCCTGCCTCCTCGGAGCCGGAGTATGGGGGAGTTGGGTGGCAAAACGGCCCTTTAGGGCCCGTCCGGGTAGAGCGCCTGGCAGGGTGCCTGTCTGGGGAAGTCGCCGGACCGGGTCCTCGGGCGTCCCTGTGGGCCGAGGAGGAGCGGCCCCCCGCCGCCCCGGGGGACACAGCCGCCCGCCCTGACTCCCTTTGGGGGTGGGGGGACGGCGCGCCGCCTGCCTGTCCCACCACCCCGGGCGCCGGCGGCCCGCGCGGCTGCTCGCCGGCCGCCATCTTAGCCCGGGCGGCGCGGGCGGCGCTGCCCCCGGCGGCGGGACTCCGGAGCCGCAGGCCCGGCGGAGGCGGCCGCGCGGGCGTTCCCGGGCGGCCGGGGCGGGGGCGGGGTGGGGGGGGGTGGCGCCGCACCCGCTCCCTCCCCCACCCCCCGGAGCCCCCTCCGCGCGGCGGGGCACGGCCGACCTCCGGCTCCTGCTTAAAGCGCGGTCTTGGAGTCGCCCCTCGCCGCACCGCCCGAGCGGATTTCGATCCCGAGGAGCGACCTCTGCTTCCCCGGACTCCAGCAACGGTCAACACGTTGTCACCTCTCCCGCCGAACTTGGGCTGCTCGTCCCCGACTGCAGCGTGCGGTGGCAGCTCCCGGGGCCGGGCGGGGCGGGGCGGGGCCGGGGAGGGGGGGCGCCCGAGGCCTGCAGCGCGATCCCCGCCGTTCGAGAGATTTCGCAATCGCTCTCGGGGCAAGATAAGATTGGAAAGTTACCTCTCTTTAAGGGATCTTGATTGGAGAGGACTGCCACTCTATTTGTCCACTTTTTTGACATGCGTTTATGAAGGGCTTGCTAAGGGCAAGGCACTGTGTTAGGTCCTAGGGGAATCCAAAAGTACAAAAGTGAATTTTTTAAAAAGGCACCCCTGGCCCTCAAGTGATTTACAATCTAGGTGGGAAGGCAGACTTGTAAATGACTAACTAAACACAAATAAAAGGCAACGTGAAATGAATGTAAACAAAGGGCATGAATCCTGCAGTAAATGGCCTGGGGAAGGGCCAATTAATTACTTTAAAAATAACCTTTACTCCTAAAAACGTAGAATCCAGTCCTGGGAGAGGAGGGAGGGAAAGGATAAAAATTTACTAACACTGGATAGTTCCAGAGTTCCAGGGAATAACAGTCATCACTTCTGAAAGGTTGATGTTTAGGAAAAATGGTGAAAGTTTATTTAAACTAAGCAGAATACCAAGAATCAAGAAACTTTGGATTCGTTTCTCAGCTCCTGACATTAGCTGGGTGGTAGAGATGATGCAATTTTCTATCAAAACCCAACACCCCCGTTTGAAATCAGTAACATTTCCACCACACTTCATACAAAGCAAAGTTTTAAAAGATAAAACTAAGTGGAGGATTAGAAACTTTTATAAAGGTTTCAGATTTAAAGATGATGGGAATTAAAAGAAAACAGACAAAACAAAAAAGATCAGCCTATTTATTTGCAGATGGTCTCCAGGATGTGAACGTGCAGAAAACTGTCCCAAGATGATTTGTATAGAGGCTGGGGAGTGTGGGAAAATTAGTAATAGGTCAAAGAAAATTAAGCAAATTAAAAAGTGAGGCAATTATTAACCCCAGGAAAAAAGGTGGACAAGAAAAGAAAAGCAATCACTGAAGTCCATTTGTCTGGGCAATAAACAATATATATGTGTTCACAAAATAAACACTGCATATGAATTTAATAAGAAATTATGATATAGCTCTACTGTAAGAGTGAAAGAGCAGGGGCACCTGGGTGGCTCTGTCGTTAAGTGTCTGACTTCGGGTGATCTCACGGTTTGGGGGTTCAAGCCCAGCATCCGGCTCTGTGCTGACAACTCGGAGCCGGCTTGGAATTCTTTCTCTCCCTCTCTCTCTGCCCCTCCCCCCACTCTCAGTCTTTCAAAAAAAAAAAAACAAACATCAAAAAAAAATTAAATCATGGGTCACTTGGGTGGCACAGTTAGTTAAGTGTCTGACTTCTATCAATTTTTTAAAAATGTTTTATTTATTTCTGAGAGAGAGAGAGAGAAACAGCGTGAGCAGGGGAGGGTCAGAGAGAGAGAGGGAGACACAGAATCCGAAGCAGGCTCCAGGCTCTGAGCTAGCTGTCAGCACAGAGCCCGACACGGGGCTGGAACCCACAAACCGTGAGATCATAACCTGAGCCAAAGTCTGACGCCTAACCCACTAAGCCACCCGGGCGCCCCAGTGTCTGACTTCTAAAGAAAAAAGAAAGAAAAAAGCGTCTGACTTCTCAGATAATGATCTCACGGTTCCAGAGTTCAAGCCCTGCATCAAGCTCTCTGCTGTCAGTGCGGAGCCCTCTTCGGACCCTGTCTTCCTCTCTCTCTGCCCCTCCCCTGCTCGTGCTCGCTCTTTTCTCTCTCTCAAAAATAAACATTTAAAAAAATTAAAATCCTCCTCTACCATACTAGGAGGTCAACAGATAATAATTACCATGGACTATTCAAGAGAAGGCCACAACTGATTATTACTTAGAAATATGGTGGTATTACTTAGAAATAGGGCACTTGGGTGTCTCAGTCGGTTAAGCATCTGACTTTGGCTCAGGTCGTGATCTCACAGTTTGTGGGTTCAAGTCCCGTGTTGGGCTCTGTGCTGACAGCTAGCCTGGAGCCTGCTTCTGATTCTGTGTCTCCCTCTCTCTCTGACCCTCCCCCGCTCACACGCTGTCTCTCTCTCTCTCAAAAATAAATGAACATTAAAAGAGTTTTTTAGAAATATGGTGGTATCTACCAGAAGAAACTGGCAGAGCAAGGGAGGGGTGTGCTTTTTTGCACCAAAATGTTATATGCTATTTGGCTCCATCGGGCAAACATTCCTTTGGGAAAAACTACACTTTTAAAAAAAATTTTAAACACACACATTCTTAGAAGAATAAAACGCTGACAACGACTCAGTCACAGGGATGTAACTAATGTCCTTTGAAACTATCTTCCTTTGACATACCCAATTCAAATTACCCAAAGTGTGGAAGGAAACAGGGAGGGAGGTGGACGGAGGGAAGAGCAAGTCCTTTAAATTTGCCCTTGTCAAGAGAGACACTATTTAGGGCCTTACTGTGAAAATACCTTTCCGGATACTGATGGGATTCCAAATCGGTCTACTATAGAAATGAACAGGAGTAGACTTTACAGGGCTAAGTTAGAAGGCTCCCAAGGGCTTTCCCTACCAGCCTACTGCGGACACCAGAAAAAACACTCTCTGGAGTTTAATTGCTTTATTGAGATGATCTTCCACTTCTTTTTTTCTTTTTTAAGTAGGCTCTACGCCCAACATGGGGCTCAGACTCATGACCTTGAAATCAAGAGTTGTACCCTCTACCAACACAGGCCACCAGGCGCCCTGATCTTCCACTTTGATTTCCTTCATATGTTTTTATTTTTTATTATTTTTAAAGTAATCTCTCCACCCCACGTGGGCGCTTCAACTCATGACCCCAAGATCAAGAGTCCTATGCTCTACCAACTGAGCCAGCCAGGCACCTTCCACTTTTAAATGTAAATTTTCCTCATCTATTACACATTAGTGTGAATTTCCTTTCACAGGTAACTTGTTAGGGTGTCAAACTCTATTGCGCCACCTGTTAGGGTCTTACACTCAACCGCCTACACCCAGTACATAAAGGCCTGCAGTTAACATCCCTTAAAAGCTTCACATTTGAAACCAAAGAAGACACGCCCCCTGCAAAATTATCCCACCTTGCTTGCTAAACAAGACATAGAGTGACACCTCTTTCTTTCTTTCTTCTTCTTTTTTTTTTAATCTCCAAACAAAACCTAGGGGAGACCCAGTGATTTATGCACAGTGGACCCCGCGGATGAGAGGTGACAAAGCAAAGAGTAAATGGGCCCTAGTGCTCCAACCTGCTGGGTCACCACTGGCTTGGTCGGCAGCCTTTGGCTGTCCCACTCTGCTCCCAAGATGCCCTTCTGACCCCAGTCTTGCCCTTTGTCACCATCCCTTTTCTTCTTTTTTTTTTTTAATTTTTTTAAATGTTTTATTTATTTCTAGGAGAGAGAGAGAGAGAGAGACAGCGTGAGCAGGGGAGGGTCAGAGAGAGAGGGAGTCACAGACTCTGAAACAGGCTCCAGGCTCCGAGCTGGCAGTCAGCAGAGCCCGACGCGGGGCTCGNACTCTGAAACAGGCTCCAGGCTCCGAGCTGGCAGTCAGCAGAGCCCGACGCGGGGCTCGAACCCACAAACCGCGAGATCATGACCTAAGCGAAAGTCGGACGCTTAATCGACTAAGCCACCCAGGTGCCCCACCATCCCTTTTCTTCTTGATCAGAGAGAGAATCTGTTTCTCCTCTGCCCTGAGGAAGACTGCCACTAGCCAAGTCGATGATGATGATGATGATGATGATGATGATGATGATGATGACGACGGTAAGACAGGGAGTGAGGAGCCCTGGGCATGAACTCCAGCTTTTGTGCAGTACACAAACCTCCCAAATGGATGTGGCGGCCCTGCCTGAGGAGCCAGCTTATTTCAGGCACCTCCCCGAATGGTGCTTGGTTCTGACCTACAAGGTTCCCACCGAATCTGGGTTTCTTTGGTTTCCAGAAGAGAAGCAGCTAGCCCTACAGGCTGAAATCACCTGAAGGGAGGCTGCAGTAAGCCAGGTACATCCTGGAACATCTTGGACCCTGGAGATGAGGTCAGGAAGGAAGGGGGCAGGTAAGTCAAAGGTCACCCAGGAGTTCTCCACTAACGGGAGGACTTCGTTTTCCATTGAGATCTAAAACAGGAGCCTCCTGGGGCACCTGGGTGGCTCAGTCGTTTAAGAGTCCGACTTTGGCTCAGGTCATAACTTTATGGTCTGTGAGTTCGAGCCCGGCATTGGGCTCTGTGCTGACAGCATCGGGCTCTGTGCAGACATCTCGGAGCCTGGAGCCCGCTTTGGATTCTGTTTTTCACTCTCTCTCTCTCTCTCTGTGCCCCTCCCTCACCTGCACTCTGTCTCTCTCTCTCTCTCTCTCTCAAAAATAAATAAACTTTAAAAAATAAAACACGAGCCTCCGGCCCCAAAGCCTTGCTGAAAATTAAGTCTTCACAAGCAAAAAGGAAAGCAGGCCAGAGGGTGCACATGCCTTTTGGATTTTCAAAAAAAGGGAAAATGATTGGATTTCAGATTTAGGGAAGGTGTGTCACGCTAAGAGAGCTGGAGAAAATAATAAGTGCCAATTCCAAAGCAAAACAAAATCATGTTTTTCTACCGCGTTTCTATCTCTGTCTCCTAGTTGAGCCACAATGAAATCGCGGATCAAATAGCAGATCAAAGGCAGAGGCAAATACAATTATGTTGCCTGTGAACCCCCTAGCATGAAATTAGAAGTCAAACTCTCCATTCAGGGGTTAGAGACAAAGATAATGGGAACCCGGGGCCCTAGAGATGTAGGCAGCCCCTTTCAGTCACAGTGCTCTCCACGCTGGGTATTTCAAACCACACCTGAGGGGAGGGGACGCACATTAAGTATTAGAGTGATTTATTATGAGACTAATATATTATTTTTTCCGCACTTACTTTAGGAAATGCATGGAGCACATTCCCAGCTTTGTACCAACATAAAGATACCTGTGTGTCGGGGAAGAGGGGAAAAAAGTGATTTGTAAGCAAATGGTAAAAATAATGTCGGAAGCAAAGAAGGGGGGGGGGCACAGATCCCTCCAAAGATGGAAGGCAAAGGATGGGGGCAGCCATATTGCTAGTCATGTCCCCCACCCGCTTTCCCTTTCAATGCTGAAGGGCCTAGAACCCATCTGATGCGGGCACTCAGTTCTTCTCAGCCCTTCCCACACTTCACGAGCTCACAGAGAGAGCTGTCCTTCGCTAATGTCTATTTTTCATAAACTCCATATTTGCTTTATGGATCTATTTCCTTTACCCTGGCCTAATTTTAACTGCCTCCCCACCCCTTGTATAATTTACGCGCCGCCTCTTGAGAGTACCAGTTCCTATTATAACGTAGACTATTCTGTTTAGAGCCACTGCTAATTAAGCTTAGCTCTCAAGAGTGCCTGGCGTGGCTCCACCCCCCCCCCCCCCGGCGGTAAGTTCTTTCACACTCTTCCCAATGAGAGGGAGGGTCTAAGTCCTTTCCCCTCGAATCTGAGCGGGCTTGTGACTCCTGTAAGCAGTAAAATATAGGTGAAACGCCGCCACGTGACTCCAGAGGACCGGCCTGAGAAGGTGATGCAGTGTTCCTTCCTTCTGCCGGCAGCCTGGGTCTCGGAGCCCTGAGCCGCCGCTATGTCGCTTCAAGTCCATAAGGCACCATACGTGTAGAGGCCCAGGCCCCATGGAGAGCCCCATGTTTGTGATGTGGGACACAGCTGAGGTCCCAGCCAGCAGCCAGACACCGGGAGAGCGGGGGAGAGGGGGGAGAGGGGAAGCCGCCTCCAGGCGATGCTAGCTCCCAGCTGTTGAGCCTTCCCACCCAATTCTGGACCCACAGAATCCACGGGCAGAACTCAGTTGCTTCTGAGGGAGGCCTCTTGCATCTGACACACAATGACCCTTTATTTTTGACGAAAAATGGAAGTGTTCAGCGCAGGTCATGATTGCACGCTCCGTGAGTTCGAGCCCCGCGTCCGGCTCTGCGCTGGCTTTGCAGAGCCTGCTCGGGATTCTCTTTCTCTTTCTCGCTCTCTCTCTCTGCCCCTCTCTTGCTTGCTCTCTCACTCAAAATAAATAAATAAACATTAAAAAAAATAGTAGCATAGAAGACCGGACTTTTTTGATCATGACCCAAATCCTCCACCTTCAATGACCTAAGTAACCTCTTGTTCTTTTTTTTTTAATGTTTATTTATTCTTGAAAGCGAGAGAGACAGAGTGCAAGCAGGGGAGGGGCAGAGAGACACACACACACACACACACACACACATACACACACACACAGAATCCGAAGCAGGCTCCAGGCTCCGAGCTGTCAGCACAGAGCCCGATGCGGGGCTTGAACCCACGAACTGTGAGATCATGACCTGACCCTAGGCCCGACGCTTAACCACCTGAGCCCCCCAGGCGTCCCAGTAACCTCTCGTTCTTTATGGAATTCCTACAGGACAGGCATCCATCTCTTCCTCGGATCAGATCTCACACTTCCCTGAAGGACATGGCTGAAAGGACCCTGTTTGTTGTCCCCTCCAGACCTACGCTGGCTGCACAAGAGAGCCGATTCACTGGGCAGGAGACAGGGACCAAGCATCTCCAGCCGGCTAGCTTGGCTCACATTCTTCTCCCCTCTTCTCAAAGGTCCTCGCATCAGGGATGGGGAAGGGTGGAATATGGAAGGGCTGTGTCAGTTTCTTCCCCCACAACTTCATATCTTTCTTTCCATCTCCAACTGCTCCCCTGATGTCCCCCTCCAGACAAGGTGACTAGACTCGGGTTCACATTGGCTAGGCCACAGAGCCGCAGAAGGGCCCAGGGATTCAGTGTCCTTTGGCCTGTCCCTCCCCACCTCCTCCTTCACAAGCCCTTCCTGCCAAGGCAGCCCACAGACCCTAATTCATAGCCTGCCCTCCTGGGAAGTGCTAAGCTTGGAGGAGGAATCCCAGGGAGGGGCTGCAACCATCCAGGATGTGCAGTACCAAGGAGGGGAATGTGGGGATCCCTGGTGGCACCCCCCGCCCCCCACAACAAGCGAGACAGCCAGGGAACAGAAGAAAAGAGGCTGCACTGGGACACTGGCAAACTCGGTGTGCAGTGGAGGTGGAGGGTGGAGGGTGAGAGGTGGGGTGCTGCCCAACAGGCCAGAGTGAGACAAGCAGGCAACGTCCCCCTCCCTGCCCTGCCAAAGGCCAAAGGATGAACTTGTCCAAGATAAAATACAGCCATGAAACAGGAGCAGAGGTCAGGCGGAAGGGCCAGCTCCCCTGCCCACAGAAAGCCAGCACCGCCTGGGATTATCTGCCAGTCACTCATCTCGGGGAGGCCTGACCCTCAGAGCACAACTGGGGCTCAGTCACACAAGTCAGCCTAGCGCAGGTGTCCCCTCCCCCCCCCCCCGGCCTAGGACCTGCCCCTTCCCCAGAGCCTGAGTCCAGAGCTCACACTGGGGCTGCCCGTCCCTGCTGGGCAGTGGGGTCCCGGGGCTCCAATTCACAAGGCCCCTGGAACATTTTTAGAACGAATCCTCTCTTCTGACCCAAATCGCAGGCCAGTGAAACCCGTGCCCCGCTAGAGCCTGGCATGAACCTTCCTCCCTACACGTCAAATAATATCGGCCCCAACTCTCCCTCATTCCTTCAAGAACAAGGGCACGACATTCATTAAAACCTTATCATTACCTTGCTGGTGTTTTACATGCAATTATTTCACCTAATCTTTCGCCAATCTTGTGATGTAGGTATCCTCAAACAGGTTTCACAGATAAGGAAACTGAGGCTCAGGCTATACAAGCACTGGGTGTGGGGGCGGGGGCAGAGGGTCCCATCGTAAGCCCGGATGTGTCTTGCTCCGAAGGTTTCCACCACACCTGTGATCTCCCAAACAGTTTTTGTAAAGTAAATTCTATGTCCAACGACATGGGCTGGAATGCAGGATCAAGTCACGTGCTTTACCGACGGAGCCGGCCAGGCGCCCCAATCTCTCAAACATTAAAAAATATGTATTTTTTAATCATATATCTTTTGAGAGATGGAGAGAGACAGAGCACAAGTGAGGGAGGACAGGAGAGAGAGGGAGACACAGAATCTGAAGCAGGCTCCAGGCTCTCTGAGCCAGCAGCGCTGAGCCTAATGTGGGGCTGGAACTCACGAACCTTGAGATCATGACCTCAACCGAAGTCGGACGCTTAACCAACGGAGCCACTCAGGCGCCCCATTTTTAAAATATATTTATATATTTTTTAATCTCCCAAACATTTTGATCATGTATTTTGTGCCAGGCCCTGAGGTGGGCTTGCAGAGATAAATAAGGGTCTCTGCCCTTGGAAAGTCTGTAGTCTAGTGGGGGAAGCAGAAACTCGGCAATACAGTGGGGTAAGGGGGCTGAAGGCAGGGTCTAAGTACCACGGAGCATCCAAATACCCTGATCAGTGCTGACTTTCCAGCCTGCCTCTATTTTTTTAGCTCCTCTGGTTCCTTCTATTGACCACTCTTGTCCTTCCTGGGGTATTAGCTGCTGGCTCCCCTCCCATGTCCGTTTTCTCCTGCCGAGGGGGTCTGCACCCACACACCTGGCCGGGATCCCCGGTACCCTTCCTTCTTGGAGAGGCCCACAGTGGTTGGGTAGCTGTCCTTAGCTTCTGGGGTCCCAGAGGAAGAGCTAGCCCCTGACTGCGGTCCGGGACTTCCTCAGCTGGGAAATGGGCCCAGGGGCCCAGACACTGAGCAGGCTGGTAGGCTCTAGTAAGGCTTTTATTGAAGCCTGTTAAAGGGCTTTGGGCTTCCTCTGATGAAAGGCGCTTAAGTGCATCTGGTTTTGATTACAGGGGAGGAGAAAGCCAGGCAGTCTCTCGGGCTTGGACCAGTCATCTGGCTCTGCCTTCCTCCGGGCAGAGCTGGCTGCTGGTGAGGCCAGGAGGCCAGGTGTGGGGGGGTGGGGGGTGGGGGGTGGCAGGCAGGAAGCAGAGCCCGGAGGAACCCCCCCCCCCCAATTCTCCAAGCCTCCTGACCCCAGCCCCTGGCTCTGCCAGGCAGGATTCCGCCCAAAACAGCATGGTGGCTTAGAGGTGCCAGGATTGCTTGAGAAAGTCAAGTTCAGAGTGGCTGCTCCCCACTCCTGACCAATAAATAGCTCTTTACTGATTACCAACACCTCCTCTCGAAACTATCCTCCCAAGAACCCCTGACGGTCCAACAGCCTTCCGGACTGCTCTTCTCCCTCTGACGAAGTTAAAATAGACTTCTGCCTCAAGGGTTTGCGCAAGAGACGAAAATTAAGGAAATGCAGACTTTTAAAAGTTAAAAAAAAAAAAAAAACCGGACAACAAAAAAACCTCAACGTTTTCTTTCTCCCTTTCAACTGGCCGGTTATCATTTCCCATCACAGACGTCGTTCAGGATTCCACGGCACTGTAACTGACAACACGCTGGATTAAAGGAAGAGATTAATAGTAAAACAAAGTGGCTGTCCCGGGCCGGCATCAGGCAGTCTCGAGCAGCTCAGTGCCCGGCACCTGTCCCTGCGCGGGACCCCACGCGGGAACAAAAGGCTCTTGGAGGATCGGATGGGTTAAATACAGTCCGCGGGTCTCGACACGAAAATGCATTTTCTTATTCCCGCCCTGATTTAATCCTGCTGCCTGTTATTATTGTCGAGTCTCTTCGCACTGCCGTTTCTAAAAAGAAAAACCGTGGGTCTGCGCGGCCCTTCGCCGCCTGCTCGGCTTTTATTGTGCACGCAAGCCTGGTCTGTCTGCGTGGATTCAGCACGTCGTGACCGCTTCGCAGGCGCGCACGGACACCCTCGGGTTGGCATTTCGAGAAGAGCTGGGTGCATTGTCTCAGTGGCCACACACACACACACACACACACACACACACACACCCACACACCCACACGCACGCACGTACACAGATAATAAAGGGCTACAGACCTCTGGCCAACCCTCCTCGCAACCCATAATTAGAGATGACCTTTGCGAAAGGCAATTAAAATATGGTAATGATCGATGCGCTCCCCCCGCCGCCCCCCCCTCCCCGCTTTCCAAAAGGGAAAATACACAGGTGTTGGCTTCGGGAGGTTCCACCTGGCCCGGCCGGGAGGCTTCCTCCAGCTCATGAATGAACTCTTTCTCTAGGGAAGCTTCGATTCCCCGCTACCTACGCGAGCGCTGGCTCCCCTCCTCTCCCTCCCCTCCCCCACCAATGCTCAGGCAGCCAGTAGCTTGCTGGCGGCGGCGGGGCTTTGTCATCGGAACGCACACACAGACACGCACACCCGCGCACCCGGCCGCCACGGGACCGCGGCGGCCGCTGCGCTGTGTCCTTCTTCCCTGCGCTCCCCTCCCCGCCCCCTCTTTTTAAGAGCTCCACCAAACCCTTTATTCCGTCCTTTATGTATGCGGTCCTTTTAATCGAGGAGCTCGGGAAGCATTTGAGGAGGGGGGGGCTCCCGCAGGGCGCGGGACGGCAGGATTCGGGACGCGCGCGGAGAGGACGCGTGGGCAGCCGGGCTTTGTTCTGTCCCTTGTCCGGGTCCAGAGGGCGGAAAAGTCTCTGCCGCCCTGGGGCACGCCGGCGAATTGGCGGCGCCTAACACCGGCAACCCCCCACAGTCACCAACTGGAACGTGAAATCCCCATCCAGAGTTCACTTCGTTCGGACTTGGTCCGGGTGGGGTGCATCGCCTCGGGGAGGGTCTCCTGGTCCACAAGTGGCTCTCCCCATACAGACAAATGTGCAGTGTCATTATGGTGGCTCCTGTTGCTCGGGCCCCGGGGTGCTCGGGCGGCGCGCGCACCCCACCCCTCCACGGCGTGGAGGGCGGGAGGGGGGGCTGCGTGGAGGAGACGCCGCGTCGGGCCCTCCCGCACCTCCCGGCTGCCTTCTGAGACCGCGAGCACGGAGCCAGGGCGGCCTCTCGCCTTTCATTACCGGGCCTACGAAAGCAGCAGCCCAGGCAAATATGTAGCTATTAAAATTAATCGCCCTGCGTTGTCAGCTGAACATAATGCAAATTATTTATGGGCTGTCTGCGCAATATTTATCATCGTGCAGGCTCCAGGCGCTTCGTGCCTCCCGGCCTCCCCCGCCCGCCCCGGCCCTCGCAGGGCGAAGCTGCGCACAGGCTGCGGCGACCAGGGGGCTCTGGGCACCGGAGTGGGTTTCCGAAGGCGAGGCCGCACATCCAAGCTGCCTTCCAGGCCGACAACCTCATTTTAGTTGCTGACATTTGCTGGAGGCCTACTACGTGCCAAATTAGGAGGCCTGCGAATTTGGGGGGGGGGGGAGGATAAAAACCAATTTGGAGAAATCGTAACCAAACAGACAAGTTCAGGCCCGAGGGGTGACGCCGGCGGAGAAGTGAATTTTCTGTGGCTCAAGTCTGTTCTCCGATCCGAGAAACGTATGTTTGCAGAAGCCGGATTCCCAGTCAGAGGAACGGAGAGCCCCGGAGGTGCCCACCAGATCCAAGGAGGACCCATGCTGTGGACTGGAACAGGAATTCGGTGTCCTTCGAGCCCCAAAACTTGTTTGCAGATCGCAGATAACAGATTAACTGCTAATTGTCGGAATCGGCCAACCATTTAGTTTATCACTGCTGGGGGCCCCTTGGTATTCGCTGCACTTTTTATATGCAAAAACAGCCTTGGTACCTCCTAAACGGCTTTTGTGCGGCTTTTGTTTCTCTTTCAAATACGGTGTTTTAAAAAACAGCAGCAACACGCCACCCCACCCCCTCTCCAACCAAGCCTTCTCATTAAAAAAAAAAAAAAAAAAAAACACACACACACACAGGAGGAGAAATAATCTATAGGACAATCCCCCCCTACTGGTCGGCGCTGGCGTTAGGGCTTTTTACGCAGATCGAGTCGCCCTGGGCTGCAGAGGTAAACAGGCTTTCTGCACCGCTGCTGCTAAATGAATCACGAGGGGGAAGAGCCTGACTACGGGGCGGAGGAGGCCTCGGGTCCAGGCTGGGTGCCAGGGAGGGGAAGGCGCAGCACAGGGGGCAGCGGGGTGGAGGCGAGCTGACCCTGCCCTGAGGCCTCAGGGCCAGGGAGTGGAGAGGAAGGTCGGTGGGCGGTCCGGCCAGAAGCCCCAGCCTGCAATCTGCTAGGCTGGGTGAATGCGCAGCCTGGGCCTCGGTCCCCAGCGTGCCTGGGCGCCACCTGGGGCCAGTCATGCAGCGTGAGTCCATCTGTGGGGAAGGAGGTCAGGGCGAGCCCCCTCCCACACATGGTTTTAGCAGCTCTGGGCCTTCAAGGCTCAGAGGCAGGCCTAGGTCTTTCTTCTGATGTTCACTTTAAGCATGTTCTTGCCCTTCTTCACTGTCCCCACCCTGAACGCCAGCATCATCTCACACTTAGGGGACCCAGCCAGAGTCAGGGCCTACTTCTGGGGTCCTGAGGGGGTGGGGTGGCTGTCTACAGCTTCTGCTTTCTGGACTAACTGAAGTGGTTAGAAAGCTACTTCGAATTTATATTCTTCCTCTGGGTTTCTTCTCTTAAGGTGCTTTGAGCTCATCTGAAGGTCCCTTTTCTTTCCGTTGAACCCCCAATTCTTGACGGAGATTCTTCTTAGAACATTCCAAGGATTCTCCTACCACTTCAGAAGCTTACGCTGAATTGACGTAAAAGAAAACGAGGTTTGACGCATTAAGTTGCATTTGGATTCCCTTTATCTTGCACATCCCTGCATGGATTTGAGGAAGGGCTGATTTTTTACTTTGGTTTGTTTTCTAATGATCAAGTAGCTGTGTTTTCTAGGGTAAGAGAGGCTGGACATTGATGGCAGTGAAGCGGGGGGGTCAGGCCCCTTTCACAAAGTGCTTTGACAATTTGGTCCTCAGGATCCCACCTGAGCAGAGCAAGGTACCTGTTATTGTTCCCATTTTCCAGCTGAGGAGACTGAGCCCCTCCTCCCCATACATCCTAGGAATCTGGTCTTCCTCACTGAACTAGGGCCAGAAGCCAGTCGTCCCCTGCCTGCTCTTGACAGCCTCCACCCTTCTCCAGATTAGTGTCGTTTAGTAAATGCTGCATCCTTTTCTGAGATGTATCTACTGGGGTCCTGGGCCACCCTCCGGGGCTGGGGGGGGTGTGAAGCAGCCCCCACCGCCCTCATTTGGGGCAGTTCCTCCACAGCCTGCAAACCGCAGAGATCTCAGCTCTTACAGCCTCCTGTTTACTCACTTGCCTCCACCGAGTCAATTTCGACTTGCAGACCCGGGAGGACAATTCTAAGTGTTTCTGCAGACAGACCCTCTGGCCGCGCCGGCAGTGTTTTATGGACCCGTGAGCCGAGTTAATCCCAGGAGGGGCGGCAGGATTAGTCCCTGGTGTAGGTGGGGGATTCCTGTGTTAAGGATTAATCCCCGCGGGCGGAGAGGAGAGGCAGAGGGGGAGGGTCGCGTGACTTCGGTAATGTGTGCCCCCTCCCCATTAAACTCTGCGACTCGGACCGAGACCGGTGGAAACTGAGGCACGTGGCCCAGGAGCTCGATCCTTGGCGAGGCGAGACGAGGGGTAGGGAGCCAGAGGCGCCTTGCGGAGACGCACCCCGGGAGACCAGCAGGGACGTGGAGTGAGAGCGGAGAGCGCAGTTGTGTTTTTCCCCGGGTTTTATTCTCCCAGCCCTGTGGAAAGAAGGAGAGCCGCAACCCGGGGAGGGAGCCGGAAAGAAACACTTAATCACCGGCGTCTCGCTGCTCGTCACGCGAAGATGGCAGCGGCTCCCCTGGGTTTCAAGGTTCCGGGAAAGGCGTGTGTTCTGCCTTGAGGCGCAGGGGCTGCTGCGCTCCCTCCCTCGGCTCGGCGGCCGGCCCAGGCTCTCGGGCCGCTCTCAACGCCCGCAAGTGCGGCCAGGGCTGCCGGTCTGCCCCTCTGCGGGCCCCGGCGGTGGCCAGGGCGGCGGGTCCATGAGTCACCGCGTGCTAAAATTAAAGGCTCGAGGAGGTGGGGCGCTGATCGCCCAGCGCCGGCTCATACCACGAACCACCCCCCTCCCAACCCCCACACCCCCCACGCCGGCCCGGACACGCAAGGGCGTCTAGCTGTGGCCAATGCCAGACCTGCGGGGTACATTCCTACTAGCCGTAGCCCAGCCAGTCTTCGCGGGAGAGGAGATTTATCACCACCCCCATTCATGCGCTTACCCCACTTGCCTGGCCCTCCCTTTTGAGCCCCGAACCACACAGCGCACAGGTCCCTGGCCAGCCTCCGCCACTTGCCGGGAGGGGGTGGGGTAGAGGGGAGATCCACAGGCCTGACTCTGGGCCCCAAGGGTGCAGCTTGCGCACTGACGCTGGGGAAGTGGAGGGCAGCTGGGCCCCTCCACCCTGAGTCCACGCCCCGGGCAGCACACAACAGCCAAGGGCTTCCGACGCGCCCTAGCTGGGAGGAGGAAGGGAAGGCGGAGGCCCGGCTGTGCTCGAGCTCTCACCCAGAAAGGGGGTCCAGTGTTTACGAGAGGCAGGGGGAGTGTGAACGACCCAGAACCATCCATCCCCGCCCCGGACTGACTAGCTGGCAACTCCAGCCCCTAGCCATGGAGCCCCCGGCCCAGGACTGGCGGCTCAAGAGGAGGGGAGCCAGGAGCCTCGGGTGGCGCTATAACATCCATCCAGTTCTGCGGGAGGAATCCAGGGGTGCACCCGGCGCCTCGGGGGCCGTGTGAGCCAGTCAGCCGGCCGCACAAGCGTCCGTTTAGCTTCGCCTCCCGGGACCACTGACACTTGGTGATAAGGAGTTCTTCCGCAATCGGCTGTCCCCAGCCCCTAGTCACCTCCGGTGGACGTGACCACCGGATGCTGTGCGGCAAGGTGGGGGGCAAGGGGGTCTCTGCACTGCCTTTTCTGAGTCCTTCTCCAATGCGGAGCCACAATAACGTGCTTCTGTACGAAGCCCCGAAACTTTCTTTTGCAAAATCAGGTCCAGATGTTGGGCCTTCTAGTCTCTTTCCACAAGTCCTTCCTTCGGAAGGTAGGGCGTCCAGGCAGGCCACCTGGAGACATCCCCCGAAGGGCCGGCCTTCACTACACACCTGGGGCGGGCGGCGCGGTGCTCCCTCCCCCTCTCAGGGCAATCCCTGCCCCATGGCAAACAGTGTTGCTTTGGGCCAGCGGCTTAACACTGTGATCTCATCTGTAAAAGGAGGCCAACAGCAGTATCTAATTCATCGGGTCGTCTTGAGGATAATATGAGTTAATACTTAAAACACCTAGAAGGCCGTCTGTCCTACAGTGCTACAATGTGTCTGTTGTTAGGATTTGGGACTCTCTTACCTCTGGATAGGGACAGGGTAGGTGCCCAAAGGTCTATATGGAGTCAGGGGTTTGGGTAGGGAGGAAAGGGCACTATTGCTCACCCAAAAAGGGCCAGAAGGCAAAATGGGCCCAAACGGTCTCAACTCCACTTTCCCTGAAAGGCCTGCATGTGCCCTAGTGATGTAGGGAGGAACGCACGCTTTAATGGTGCTCATTTAGACTGGATTAATGCGACGCTTTGGCCGGGGCTCGGTCACCATTACCCACTGTCCTCTCCCGGAGGCCGTGGGTTAACCGCACCGGTGGAGAGGATCTCCAGTCCACTCTTCCAGGCCGCCCTTATTTGATGGCTCAAAGCCACCTCCTATAAATCAAGTCTGGGAGGTGCTGGGCAACCCCCACATCCTCTGAGGATGCACTTTAGCGGGAGTTGAACCCCGGTCCATGGCCGGGATGTGGCAGGCCTAGTTCCCGGGCTGTTGGTGAGCCTCGTTTTAAGGACACACAAATGCACCACTATTTATGTAATTAGGCTTGGTCAGATTTCTAACTTCAAGAAGCTTCCCATTTCCTTCGGAATGGGGTCTCCTGTGCGATGAGGAGGAGGTGGGGCAGAGACCGGTCTGAGGAGGCCTCAGCACCACTCGCTCCGCTCCGGGGTCTGGCCTCTCCTAGGTCACTCGTAATTCATTAGGTGGGACAGCCTTTTCCTTTTCAAAGACAACGCAAATGGCCTTTCGCTAACGTGGCTGCAGGCATCCGCCTAATCACTGAAATGTGCTGGCGGTGCGCTCTCGCTCTCGGTTGATCCTTATCGGAACTGTGCGTGCCAGGCTGCCGGCCCCGCGTGAGACAAAGACGCGGCTGACTCCAGGTTCGCTCCCGGAAGCCTCAGGGTCACCTATCGGGCTTCCCCTTTAGAGCCTCCGGCCCCCAAGCCGATGCCCGGAACACACCCGCAGCCCTAAGTCAGAATTCCAGTTCTCGAGCGCCACCCGGAGAGTTCACATTTCCCCTCTTCTGAGGCGCGTGGTGCGCAAGCGAGAAACGGAAGGTGGTGCAGCACACGTTTGGCTGGAGGGGGGTGGGGTGGGGAGCTTCCCCGCACCCAGCTGCACGTACACGGGAAAAGAAACAGCCAAGTGAAAAACGTGGGCTTTAAAAGCCAAAACCCTGGGCGATCCAAGCACAAACAATCCTAGACAGGCGTTTGCAAGGAGTAAGCAACCTCCAAATAGAAACACCTAAAATAAATCCCCTTTTAGAGTTATATTAAAAGTCCTTCAAGGTGGAGTGCAAAGGGGACCGCGCCTTCTTAAGGACACACACGAGCCGTGCCAAGATACATCGTCCTCAGCCCAGCGCCTCCTGCGCTACGTTTTAATGCCAGGCAGAAAGCGAGGTTTTCATTCCCATCCACTGATTAACCAGTTCTCCTAGTACTTATAACTGACTCAACGTGTACTCGATTAAAAAAAAATTGATCTCGCTTGAAAGATACATGGACGACCTGTATTTAGATAGGCTAAGTTCCCGCAGCTGTCTGACCCCATTTGTCTAGTCTCTCTAAGAATCCACGTTTCCCAGCCCGGGAAGGGGCAGGCGGCCCTCGTGGCTCCCCCTCCGGCGGTTTCCTGGCGAGGCGCCCATCCTCCCCAAGCACCGGGAACGGAGGCGGCCGCATTAATACTCGCGGGCAGCCTGCTCTGACCTATACTGTCATTTTTTCCATCGGTCAGAATCGGGCTGGGGGGGGGGGTTCTCCTCCGAGGGGCTCTGCACGGATCATTGGGTTTTCCCCGGCGAACTTAACACGGAGGCAAAAGGGGCAGATGGAAACCAGGCCTCCGCTGGCCGGGCGCGCGTAAGCGCCGCACTCTGCAGCTCGACGCAAAGCCAGGGCTGGATTTTCGCGGCCCGGGCCCGGCGGCCTCCCCGCGCCGGCGCGATCCTCTCTCCCTCCGGCTGAGCAAACGTGCTCTCCTAATTCCGCCCCGGAGACAGCAGCTGTGCGGCGAGAGCAGGGGGGGTGGGTGGGGTGGGGGGACTGCAACTTTTCCAACAGAAAGTGTATGCGCACAGGAGAGGTGAAGGCCCACCCCGATTCTGTGCACGTACCGACACAGCATCTAATCAGTGTCACTGCCAGGAATACGCTTCCGCGGCGGGCGACACCCCCGCCCCCGCCAACCTGCAGGAGGGAGGGGGGAATGCAAATGGCGTCTCACGTCGTCCCAGACTCTGCCCAGCTCCCGCTGCCCCGCGACCCCGAGCAGACGTCGCAGCGGGCCAAGCGCCACCACTCTGGGGACGCGAACACGGTGGCGGCCCGCGCCCCTCTCCTGCGCCAGGGTCTTGGGAAAAGGAACTAGCACCACTCCCCGTTCCGAGGCCATTCCCCCGCCCCCACGTCCGGAAAAGACGCCCTTCCCCGACTGGGGGGGGGCGGGGAGAGGGGACGCGGGAAACTTTGCGAGACAACTGTTCCGAGCCTTCCTCGCGTGGCGCGGGAGAGGAACGTGGGTGGGTTTCCCGTTCAGGGCCTGACCACACTCCCCTACTCTTCCAGGCCTCGGACCTGAACCTCGTGGGCTACGGCGGCGGGGAATATATTAAAAGCCACTGGGCTGGGGGAGGACACCAAAGTCGGACGTCTTCAAGGGCTCTGGCGGGTGGCCAAGTTTGCGTCCTTTGCCTCCCACGCTGGAGTAGCGCGCGCTGCTTTGGGGGAAGCGTGAGACTCCTCACCCCTGGCCACGAGGCCACTCCTGTCTGCAAGGTGGGGCCAATGGTTTCTCTAAAGCACCCTCTCCCGCTCTGCGGCCGCCGCGCGGCTCGCACACCCCCGGGGAGTCCCCAGAGAGCCCCCAGAGACGGCCCGCGCCTTCGCTCGCCGGCTTTTCCGGGGGAGGGGGAGGCGTGTGTGTCGTGTGCACCACGGCTCCGGCTCGCACCCTCTGCGGAGCCACCTCGGCAGCCCTCCCCGGCCACGGCCTCAGCAGATCCCCGCCTGGAGTGACCCTGCGGGATGCAGGCTCCGGCACGCGGAACGGGGCGCCCCTGGGACGCAGGCGGGGATGGCGGTTCCGGTCGTTCCGGGATTTGCGTGCGAGAAGAAAACAAGGCCGGCGACTAGAGGAGCGGCGCCTCCATTCTCGGGGTGCAGACGCCCACGCAGTCTCCGCGGCGGTCCCGCCACCGCCACTCCGGCCTCGGGGGCCCGTTTCCGCACACCCCCACCCCCAGCAATTCCTCGTCCCGCCTGTGCCGCACCACGCGGAGCCCCGAGCACCCCGGCTCCCACACCAGCCCCCCTCCACCCCCCACTAACTCGCGCGCCTCCCTCGCCCCAGGCTCGGGGCGCCGCTCGCTGTCGGCGCCCCTAGCACGCCGGTTCTACCCTCGGCTGCGAAAACCGCCACCCCCGCCCGGCCGGGCCCTTGTCCCAGCCTGGCTCCCCCGCCAGCTGCGCCGCCACCGCCGCACGTGACCCGCCCCCGTCGCGGCTTCCGCTGAGCTGCCTGTTCCGGAGCACAAACAATTTCTGCTCTGACGCGGGGTCTCTCGGGCCCTGGCGTCCTCTCCTCCCTGCCCCCCCCCCCCCTTCCGGGTACGAGAACTCAAAACAACTCGCTGACCTTCGGGCCGACCAGCTCCGGCTTCCACCGACTCCGGCATTCCGTTCAAACCCAGCAGCGGCAGCTTCTAAGATTTCACTCCTCGCTGGGCTGGGGGGAGGGGGTGATTTCTCCAGGAGGGGGTGTCTCAGATCGAAAGAGCCACTTCACGCTCCTTCCTCTCCTCCAAAGTGAGTTTTTAGACTATCCGGAGGCCCTGGGGGAAACGCTTGCAGCCGCGCGCAAAGAAAGCACCCTCCCACCCCCACCCTACGCATATGCCGCCTTGACTAGTGTCTGACCCGATTTCCAGGGTCACGGCCCAGCGGCAGAGGGCCTGGCCAGCCTCGGAAATACCACCCAGCGGTGGGCTGTGGCACCGGGCAGAACTAGGGTGGGGTGGAGAGAGTGCGTTAAATAATTAATAGTAGCTCCCACTTCCGCTTTGTGCTGAGTATTTCAGAAGCTCTCCAACTTTGCAGATCAAGAAACTGAGGCGCAGAGAATGGCCAGTTACCGAACTAGCTCAGGGTCGCCCACCTAGTTAAATGACGTAGCGAGAATTTGAACCCGGTTCGCCCAGAGCCCACGGTGGTTAAACGTCCTGCTGTGGTGCTCACCTTGGAATCAAAAGTACAGACCCGTCTGCAAAACCTAGCCTTCGCTCGAGGGCTCTGTATTTTGCAGGAGGCGATGTGATTGGCGCATAGCAGACACTCCAATATTGGTGGAATGGATGGGTCCCTGAATGAGTGATTGACACAATCGCTGGTGGCCAGTGATTTTGGAGAAAACAGCCTTATTGTTCCAAGAGGATCGTCCTACCTTAATAAAACCTTTGTTTTTTGAGTGTTTGCAGCTAACAGGAAACTCTTATTCAAAAATATATTAACCTCCCTCCCCTCCCTCCCAGCCAATCAGCCTGGCAGCATTTGAACTTGCTGGGGCACATACCCAAGGCAGCTTTTACTTGCTGACAGCCATTTTTTTCTCCACCCGGTTCTTTCTCTGTAGGCTTCTGCACAGGGTCAGGCAGCCTGAACCTGCATTTGAAGTGATTCTCAACCTTTGGCAAGAAGGTAGCGTGCACCCAACGATCGCAGCTCACCAGCTTCCCTTGCACAGGCGGGTGGTGGTGGGCTGGGGGAAGCATATGGCTTGCAGCTCAGTGGTTACTTGTTGCAGTCACGGACCACATAAGGACCACTGCCATCGTGCAGGTAGCCTCAGTCACGGCCCTCACCTGCTGTGAGGTCATGTCTCTACCACGGCTGTTAGCTACCTTAACCCATAGCTCTGAGTTGCTGGTCAGTGGGACCCCATCTGCCATTGAGAGAGCTGCCCCTGGTGCTCTGCGTGGTCCCCCTCCTGCCCGTGGCCCGAGAGAGGATGCTATTAAAAAAAAAAAAAAGTCCTGGGGCACCTGGGTGGCTCAGTAGGTTAAGCGTCTGACTCTTGGTTTTGGCTCATGATGTCACCGTACGTGGGATCGAGTCCCGCATCTGGCTCTGCGTGGACAGTGAGGAGCCTGCTTGGGATTCTCTCTCCCTCTCTCTCTCCCCCTACTCCCCTCTGTCTCTCTCTCTCTCTCTCTCTCAAAAATAAACAAACATTAAAAAAAAGATAGAAAGCTTCACCTTTGCAAACAATTTCTCGTATACCTGGGTGGCTCAGTTGTTAAGCATCCGACCTGGACTCAAGTCATGATCTCACAGTTAGTGAGTTCGAGTTCCACATTCAGTGAACTTGAGCCCTGCATTGGGTGAGCATGAGCCATGCTTTGGGTGAACCCCACTTCTTTCTCTCTGCCCCTTGCTCACTTGTGCCCTCCCTCTCTCAAGAAAAAAAACAACAACACCAAAATCAGGGGCGCCTGGGTGGCTCAGTTGGTTAAGCGTCCGACTTCGGCTCAGGTCATGATCTCACGGTTCGTGGGTTCGAGCCCCGCGTCGGGCTCTGTGCTGACAGCTCAGAGCCTGGAGCCTGTTACAGATTCTGGGTCTCCCTCTCTCTCTCAGAAATAAATAAAACATTAAAAAATTTTTAAAAAATACCAAACCCAAAACTTGTCTATTTAGATAATCCAATAGAATGGACTTTTATATAGTCTTGTTATTCTTCTCGCCTCATTTTCTTTTTAAAATTTTTTTAATAGTTCATTTATTTTTGAGACAGAGACAGAGCATGAGTGGAGGAGGGACAGAGAGAGAGGGAGACACAATCTGAAGCAGGCTCCAGATTCTGAGCTGTCAGCACAGAGCCCAACGTGGGGCTCGAACCCACGAACCGTGAGATCTGACCTGAGCCGAAGTCGGACGCTTAACCAACTGAGCCACCCAGACGCCATTTCCCTCCTCATTTTCTGAACCTAACCAGTTGTCCCTTCTGTGTCACTAATTGGGCAAGCTGAAATGAGGACAAATTTCACTTCAGGTTCCCTGGAAGTAAACTTTCTCCTTTCCGATTTGATTCCTCCAGCATGTGCTGGATGCATCTGTGGTGTAAGTCATTATATGAGGCGGGACAGAGGAGGAAAATGTCTGGTCTCTGTTTCTGATTATTGATATAGCCTCCCCCCCCCCGTCTCCTTTCTCCCTTCCTCCTTCCCTCCCTTGCTGACAGTTGTCTACTTTGGCTCACGTCCCTAGGATTATTAACCAAGAAATGAAAACGTTTATTTTCTAAGTAACAGCTCAGCCTCGACTCTAAGGCTGGGGTTTCTGCAGCCTCTTTTACAGCCTGGTCTGGAGTGACCAGCGGGACCCTGTGACCTCAGCCTGTGGCCAGCCTGCCTGGCTTGGAAGCATCAGCTGATGTCCAAAGAGGCCACGGGCGTCAATCCCACGTGGCCGGATTGTAGCTGAGAACAGCCTTGCTTACCCCTTGTGCAGGGGGACGGGTGAGAAGTGATGCTGAACGGGAGGTTGGGGATGCTAATTTATTATCTGTGTACAGCCTGGGGACGAGAAAAGGCTCATAAAAGTGTTCTGGGCTGGTCATTCTGAATGTGAGCATTTATTTATCTGCAAAGCTGCCGAGCGTCCCTGCAGGAAGTCTCGGCCGCAGCAACCCCTGACTGCACAGACAAAAGTCCCCCCTTTACACAGGGCTGCTCTTATTGTTTCCAACAGCTTTGTGCTTTCCCTGGGGGAAGAGGAGAGTCGCATAGCGGGTTTTCTTCCTCTTTTCTCACGCTGCAGAGGAAGTGATGTTGTGGAAACGGTGGCATTCACTCGGCCTGCAAGCCGCGTCCGAGCCGGAGTTGGGAGTAGCTCGATACAGGGCGCGTTCCTATGGCTTGTATCCTCCAGGCCCCACGCAACCCAGCCGGGGTCTGAGCATGGGGCTGGCGGGCAATCACAGGCGGCACAAAGCAAGAAAAACAATGCTTGAGAATCATTTCCTGTGTGCAAGTGGCCCCTGGGAGAGGGACGCTCCTGACTCCTTGAGCCTGCTTTCTTCTGGAGTACTTTTCATTTTTTCTTCTTTTTAGGTTATTTATTTTGAGAGAGAGAGAGAGGAGAGAGAGAGAGAGAGAGAGAGAGAGAGCGAGAGCGAGAGCCCAGAGGATAAGCAGATAGAGAGGGAGAGAGAGGGAATTCCAAGCAGACTCTGCACTGTCACCGAAGAGCCCGATGCGGGGCCTGAGCCCGCCAACCCATGAGATCATGATCTGAGCTGAAATCAGGAGTTGGATGCTTAACCGACTGAGCCACCCAGGCTCCCCTCATCTGTTCTTTATTCACTTATTGGGCAATATTTCAAGATCACCCACATCACATCAGGCACTGTGCTGGGTCTGGGTGTGCCAAGGTAAGTGAAAGAGACAGACTGGGTTCCTGCCCTCACAGAGTTCACATTCTACTTTGCTTGGCACACAAATGGCATGGGATTGTAGTGTCACTGTCAAACCCTTTACGTACTGCATCCATGATATCTGTCCTTACACATCTGACTGCCTTCATTCGGTTCCCCTAGGACTCTTAGGGAAGCAATTGACCCCCCCCCCTCCCCAAGCTCACCTCCTCCATCTGATCATGCCACGCACTTCTTTAAAATCCTCCAAGCAGCCAGAAGGGGAGGGCCAAGGGGCTCGAGGGACGCCCCCTTCCAACTGAGTCAGCCTCCTTTAAAAAGATTTCTCAGAAGTCTTGCCCGGTGATTTCCACTTCCGGCTCGTTGGCCCCCTCTCGCTGCAGGGGAGGCCGAGTGATGTTACCTTTCAGGTTAGGTACGTTGCTGCTTCACATTCCCAAGAGGAGGGATGGCCATCTGGGTAGACAGCCGGTAGGCTCTGCTCATCTGCTCACAAAGAGTATGTGACAGGTAGTGTGATACCGCTTCGAGGGTGATAGGAGAGGGACCTTTTGGGGTCTGTTCCTGGTTCACATTCGGCTTCCCTAGGAAACGGCCTTTTATCTCCTCCCCAGGGCTGGGACGCCAGCAGCCTCTATGTTTCTGTAGCTGCGGGTGACGCCTGCCCCTGGCTGGGCCAGTTCTGTTCCTTTTCCCGAGCACGGCCGATTGAAAGAGAAAGCTGGTCAGTCAGGCCTGGGCTGGCTCCGCGGTGTGTGACCATGGCAGTCACACAGCTCCGTGCTCGGAAGAGCCCCATGCTCAGGGTTCAGCCCTCTGCGGTTGCCGTCTTGACATTCTGAATAATGTAATTTTGAATTCGTGTTTGGTCGGTGAAGCCTAATGTGACCGTGGAGCGTGAACTTGGAGCCTCTGCTTGGAGCCTCGGCTCACGTATGGTCTCACCTCTTGGTTTACCTCCCTGAGATGGGTTCTCAGAGGCCTGCTCCCCAACTCCCGGTGCCCCCAGCCCTGCCTGGCTTCCCCGATAACCTCCTGGTGGAGGCTGCTGCCTCCTTCCGCCCCTGGTAGGGATCTGGATGCTAACACTGGGAAGGTCAGGGTCAGTGTCAGGTGTGCACGGCATCTTGGGGTGGGGCAAGGAGGCAGCTCTCCCTGCCCCTGGCTGGGGCCCTGCCTTTTCATTTTTTCTGGGCCCTGCAAGTTACGTGGTCAGCCCTGTCGGACCGTGGGGCCACTTTGTTCCAGCCTGTGTATGCCGGGCCGGGGACAGCCGGTCTGGAGAAAGGCAGAGTATAATAAAGATGTGCAGCAAGTAACAGTGTCTTCAAAAACATGGGGCCCCAGAGAGGGCAAAGAGGAGCTCTTGGAGGGGATTTGGTACCTGGCTCCCGCCCCCAGGGCGACCTGGAGGGGCTTTCGCTCCCCTTCTGTTCCTTGCGCTACTGTGAATGGATTTCCCTGATTGCCAACTACAAGTTCCCCAAAGCCTCCCCGCCCCCAGAGAAAGAAAGCTTGGTTTGCAGTTCATAGTATTGGGCTCCAGTCCCAACTTCGCCATTTCACTAACTGCGATATTGGGCAAGTTCGTTTTTCTCTCGGAGGGTTCATTTGTTCAACCTTAAAAAAAATGACTGGACATAATGGTGTCAACATTGTAGATGGCCATGGGGATTATCTGTTCGGGCCATTTCTTGTAAATAGAGGGATTTAAGGCACAAAGTGTGCAGGACATTTAGAGCGAAATGACTTCCTTCTCTCACTGGTTCCTCAGTACTTAAAAACTGCCTGTTTGAATTGGGAAACTCAAGTGGTTTAAGTAGGGTGGGGGCGCCTGGGTGGCTCAGTCAGTTGAGGGTCCGCCTTCAGGTCAGGCCATGATCTCATGTTTCGTGGGTTCAAGCCCTGCATGAGGCTCTGCGCTGACAGCTCAGAGCCTGGAGCCTGCTTCTGATTCTGTATCACCCTCCCCTGCTTGTGTGCTTGCTCTCTCTGTCTCTGTCTCTCTGTGTGTGTGTGTGTGTGTGTCTCAAAAATAAATAAATAAATGGGGTGCCCGGGTGGCTTAGTTGGTTAGGCGTCCGACTTTCGCTCAGGTCATGATCTCGCGGTTCGTGGGTTCGAGCCCCGCGTCGGGCTCTGTGCTGACTGCCAGCTCAGAGCCTGGAGCCTGTTTCAGAGTCTGTGACTCTCTCTCTCTCTGACCCTCCCCTGCTCACACTGTCTCTGTCTCTCTCTCTCTCCTAGAAATTAAAAATAAATAAATAAATAAATAAATAAACAAATAAACATTAAAGAAATAATGTATGGTCGAACAAGAGGTTTGAGATCCAACAAGGTCATAGGTTTGAGCACTAGATAGGTTTGCTTAGCGCATTTCCATGACGGAAGACTGGACACGTAGGGTAGGTATTCCACTTACTTGTCGCTGCACAATGAACAGCCCTCAAAGTCAGTGGTTTAAAATCACAATCGTGTCACAACCATGATTTTGTGAGCCAGGAATTGAGGCAAGACCAGGATGGGTGATTCTTCTGTTCCGTGCGGGATCGACTAACATGTCTCAGTGGTACTAGGTGGTGGATGTTGGAAAACCCAAGTTGGCTTCACATATACGTGTGGCCTTTGGCAAGGATGATCAGGAGGCTAGGCTTAGCCGGGACTGTAGAATATGGCGCCCATCTGTGGCCTCTCCAGCATGGTGGTCTTGGGGTGGTAGTACTTCTCATATGGTGGCCCGGGTCTTGCAGAGAGTGTTCCAAAAGAATAAGACTATCTAGAGGGCTCCTTCCGATCTAGCTTGGACATGATACAGCCTTGGACATCGCTTCTGCCAATTCACTTAGTTGCAAGAGAGTCACAAGTTCAGCCAGATTCAAAAGCAGAGCACATGCAAGGGTGTGAACACCAGGAAGCATGGGTCACAGGGGCCATCTCTGAAGCCTGGCCATCAGAGTAGACCGGCCACTCATACGTTTGTGCTCTTGGTCCTGGGAGGCAGCATGTGAGCACCCAGATGGAAGAGCTCAGATCCGTCCTCATCCATCATCAGAAGGGTTCTGGGGGATTCTGAACGAGGAGCAGGAGATGGAAAGACTCTTGGGAGCATTAACCTCTGCAGAGTATCTGAGAGCTAAGTCCTTGGGCTTTGGGTGTTAAACCCTAGTCCTGCTTCAAAACCAGCCTCTCAGGCTCTTGAACTTACAGGAAAAAATCTCAGATTCCTGTGAGGGAGTTACTATAATTATCTCCATTTTCTATATGAGGAAAAACTTAATTAAATTGCCCAGGGACGCCTGGGTGGCTCAGTCAGTTAAGCATCTGACTCTTGATTTCTGCTAGGGTCATAATCTCATGGTTCGTGAGATTGAGCCCCATGTCAGGCTCTACCCTGACAGAATGGAGCCTGCTTGGGATTCTCTCTCTCTGTCCCTCCCTTGCTTGCACGCACATGGGCACGCACGTGTGCACTCTCTCTCTGCTTCAAAATAAAATAAACTAAAAAAAATCGCCCAGAGTCATAGCTAGAAAATGGTACAACTGGAATTTGAACTCAGATATATCTAATGCCCAAATAGCAGGTCAGTGTAGAGTTTACAGTTCTAAGTAACTTTCCCAGGGTCACCCAGGGAAATCAGAAATACAGTTCAACACCCATTCACGATATAAATGCTTGACAGGCTTAGAAGAGAATGGAAATTCCTTAGTCTGATAAAGAGTATGTACACACAAAACTTACACCAACCGGCATACTCAATGGTAAAATATTGAAAGCCTTCCCTCCTGAGATCAGGAACGTCTGCTATCACTCCTTCTAGTCATTATTATTCTGGAGGTCATAGCCAGTGCAATAAAGCAAGAAAAAGAAATAAAAAGCATCCAAAGTGAAAGGAAGAGATGAAACTGTCATTCACAGATGCCATGGTTGTGCACATAGAAATTAAAAACCAACAACAACAACAAGCCTACAATCCAACTATCAGAATGAATAAGGGAATTCAGCGAGGTCACTGGATTTAACGTAGGACTCTTGTGAGGCTTTAATGAAAAATTTATATCAGAGACTAAACCCCTACCTATTTCAATCTCACAACCACCTCTCTTTGGCTTGTGGCACTGGCGACACTTCCTTCGTGACATTCCCTTTACTCTGACTTCCTTGACACTATCTACCTTTTGTGTCCTGTCCTCCCTTCGGCCTAGATTTCTCTCCCAGCCTCCTCTTCCGGTATCTGCGCCTACAACGTTGGCTGTGCTCAGAGTTCTGTCCACAGGCAACGCTGTGGTGAATACAGCTCCGTCATGGTCTACACGGATGGTACCTCCCACGATTGTCTGACACCCTCATCATTCCTTCCCTGGACTCTCTCCCTGACCTGGTCCTCGACTCTCCCATCTCTTGTATCTTTTGTCCCCCACCCTTTTTTTTTTTTTTATTATGGTAAAATATTCGTAACAGGAAACTTACTTCTTCCTACCTCCAGTCTTGCTCCTTTCGCATCCATCTGTCACACAGCCCCCCGGGGTGACCTTCCTAAGATGCAACCTTGATCTTTGCCATCTTTCCTCTGTGTAAATTCTTTCAAGACACCCCGGTTAGGTTCGGCATCCTCTGAATGGTACAAGTGCCCTCCGTAATCGCCAGCCCGCTCCCTCCTAATGTGCACCATCCATGCTCTCTTGCTTCCGTTCCCGTCTTGATTTGGGTACCTCCAAAAGCTGACCCTGAGCCAAGGATCTTGGCACAGATGAGCAGTGGTCCCAGGAAGCACAGTGAGAGAATGGGGATCGAGAGAGGCCAATAAAGGGCGCATTGGCAAGCAGGCTACTGATGCGGGCAAGGGGGCTCGCTCCCGCTGATGCCTCTCTGGGATCCTGTGTAGCACATCCCTTCGCACTGTCCCAGTGAGGGGTTGAGGAAGCTGGAGTACTTGTCCCCCAACCCCCATCCAGGGGTGTGCTGGCAAACCAGGTCTCGGGGAGGACAAAGAAAGTCCCAGTTTGTAGTGTTTCCCAAAGGCCGTGATACATAGATTCCCACCGTGGCTGAGTCTAAGCTCGCAATGGTTGAACAATTGGTCTGCAAATTTTCTGAGTATGTCACAGTCAGGCTCTCCGGAGCTAGTACCACTGCTTCAACACACCCCTGCGCTCATTCCGCATTAGTCGAGGGTTATTTCTAGGAAGCCAAGCACTTAGGATCTGGCCACACATATGGCGGCCAGCTGAGCATGCTTCGGGGGCCAGAGAACACCCTCTGATGGAGTTTCAGGAAGTCCTCATTGTACGTGGGAAGTCTTTCCAGGTGTCTTCCGAGCTGGGTGGAGGGACATGGGTGGGGCACCAACAGAGCTTGCTCCTTGCCGGGCTGTTCCCCTGGCTTGGAATGCCGGCTCCCTCCCAGCCTCCCACGGGGCTGCTCATCCTTCAGTACTCGGCTGCGGTGTCACCACCTCCGCGAAGCCCTCCCTGCATTCGCTCGCACCGTCCTTGCTCTCCTCACAGCCCCAAAGCATGCCCCTTGGCTTGTGGATTGTTACCTGCCTTTCTCCCTCACCGGACTGCAAGCTGCCACGGCCGAGGGTGTCATCTATCACTTTCTGTAACTTCAGGGCTCAGCCCAGTGCCCAGCACAAGCCTAGCTACTTCCTCAACACATAACTCATCCCGCCCCACCTGGCACACAGTAATGCTCGCGTCGAATTAGCATGCTCCCCCGCCTCTATTTATACAGCCACCGCTCAATCAATCAATTGGTCCCTCTATGGCTTCATTGCTTATTCCCATCCGTTTCCAAAGAGGACTTTAGGCAGCAAGCAGGTGCTTCCTTTCCCGTGAAGGTGTGAGCGACCATATTTTCTGAAGCAACGATCAGGACACGTGATCCGACACATGTTCCAACACATGGTCTGACAATAGAACAGAATATTTTAAATCACCACCGTCTCGGAAAATCCGGGCTGCGTGGCTCCGTGTAGAAAAGAGCCAGGAGCCACGGCCTCATAATGCATACCCAGAACAGGCAGGAGTTCTGTTTTAAAGACCTCTGTGATTTGAAGAGCAGCATGTGAAGATAGCTGAAGAGAGAAGTTGATTTCCGTGGCACTCTAGCTGGAGTGATCATAGGGAGCGGGGAAAAATTTGTGGCAGAAACAAGTTCCCATTAAGACCATATGCTGTATTTCTAATCGATGGCTCTTAGAAGTAATTCCCCGACATTTCATTCATTTTTACTGCCTCCCCTTCAGGGGCAGGAAGAACAGCGTTGTTAGCCTGCGTTTATAGATGAGGGTATTTAGAAACAGAGAGGTTAAATGGTTCAGCCCCAGTCACAGAGTGAATCAGAGACACCGCCAGCCTTGAATTCAGAATTCCAACTTGAGCTTCTGTGCCAGGATCCCTCGGGGCACATTTCCTTTCTCATTTGCATAAATCATCAACATTTTTTTCCAAGCTTGTGCTGAGAAAGCCCCTTTTCAAACAGTGGAAACTCCCTTTGCCTTCTGTTGCCTTAGTTTTATTTTGTGAACCAAATTCTTTTACTTCAACACGTAGACTCGCTATTTTCCCTTCCGTCGAGCCCTTTTCAAGAGAGGTCGTGACCTTTGCTTATAGATGCAGTGGAAACGAGGGAGCCCAAATGAAATAAAACAGATGATCTGGAGACCGTATAAAGCGTAATTTCAACTAATGTTCAAAATCCCTTGCCGTTGATGATAAATCTTGAATCCTGTCAGGTTATCAGAAAAACAAGAGCAGCTTACGCGGGACTACCAGTGTTTGGACCCTGTCGGGTGTCAGACGTGCCTCTAACTTTGGGAGTAGATTCGTAGGATTAGAAATAAATGTCAGTTTGGAAATAGGTAGGGAGTCATACCTGAGATTAATGGTATGTGAACTTGGAGTTCTAATCACCAGCGTAATTACATAATTACTCACAATCCTTTCACATATTTAAGGAATTCTTAGCTCATGACCTCATCTGTCTGATGGTCCTTAGGTGACTCTGGTATTGAGGTTTCTGGGCATGAGCTGCGTTTCCTGGATTCCCAGGTCAGCACTTAGCGCACTGCTGACACTCACGAAATCGTAATAATCCTCTTGAAAGTGAAAACACATGCAATGCGTTTGGGAAAAACTTCCCCTCTCTGTCAAATACGTTAGATAATCAAGAGAATTTATGGCTCGTCGGTTGAACCGTTAGACAAAAAGAAGTTCTGTCTCTTCGAACTCTTCGATAAAATAAAATTCAGCGTAGAGGACAAGCTTTTTGTCTGCATGGTGTAGTAATTTATTTCATGACTTATCGTGTTGGTTAGCTATTGGTGCAATAATGCTGTGTAACAAAAGGCCTGCTCCAATGTCTCCATGTTCTTCTCAGACCAGCAGTATTCTCTGCTTACAGTAGATGACCAGAGTTCACGTCAGGCCAAATGGTGCAAGCACATTTAAAGCCTTTTCTGGCACGGTATCTGCTCACATTACATTGACTTCAAGCAAGTCGCAGGGTCAAGTCCAAAGTCAGGGGGACAGGGGAACACAGCACCCCACAGAGGGAGAGGGACGGGCAGGGTGATGAAAGTTTGCCGAACAATACTCTGGTCTCTCGCGATTATCATCCCTAACAAAGCTGAATTGTGCCCCTTCAAATTTCCTATGTTGAAGCCCTGACCCCCAAAACCTCGGAATGTGACTCCATTTGGAAATAGGGCCTTAAAAAAGTGATTATGTTAACAGAAGGCTGGGAGTGAGGGCCCTAATCCAATCTGACCCGTGTCCTTATAGACATGGAGAGACCCCGGGAGCCAGTGCACACAGAGAAAAGGCCAGTGAGGACACAGCGAGAAGGTGGCCTACGGCCAGCCAAGGAGAGAGGCCTCAGAGGAAAGGAAACCTGCCGACGCTTTGATCTTGGGCTTCCCGGCTCCGGTACCATGAGACGTGACTTTCTGTTATTTGAGCCCCCCAATCTGTGGTATTTCGTTATGGCAGCCCGGGCAGACTAGTCCAGCCTCTAAACCCCTTGTGGGTGACTTGGGGCTGTGTCTTACTCATTGTATTGTCCCTTCTGCCCCCATGGTACTTAGCACACTGTATCTTTGGCAAATAAATGACATCTCCTCTCAGTTTCAAAATTAGCAATTACTTATATTTTATTTTTAAAAAAATTTGTTGATCGGGTTTCTGGGCGGCTCAGTTGGTCAAGCGTCCAACTTTTGGCTCAGGTCATGATCTCTCGGTGAGTGAGTTCAAGCCCCGCCATGGGCTCGCTGCTGTCAGCATGGAGCCCGCTTCGGATCCTCAGTTCCCCCCTCTCTCTGCCCCTCCCCCACTCCTGCTTTCTCTCTCAAAAATAAATAAATGTTAAAAATAAACAAACAAATAAATAAAATATTTATTTTCAAAGAGAGAGAGAAAGAGAGAGAGGCCAGTGGCAGATGGGCAGAGAGAGGGAGAAAGAAAGAGAATCCCAAACAGGCTCCATGTTGTCAGTGCAGAGCCCAATGTGGGGCCCCATCTCACATACAGTGGGATCATGACCTGAGACAAAATCATGAGGCCCACACTTAACCCACTGAGCCATCCAGGCACCCTTCCACTTCCTTTTTAGAAAATTCTGGGAAAGGTCTCCAATTGGCCAGGCTTTGGTCACATGCCTACCCCTTGAGCCACTCGCTGTGTGTGGAAGTAGACTCGGTCTAGCCTAGCTTCTGTCTAGCTTCCTTCGGCGACGGTAGGTATGTCATGACTGTTAGCCATGCCAGAGGCCCCACAGCTGAAGTTGTTCACCGAAGGGGAGGGGAGTATCAGAAGAAGGGGTAGGAGAATGTGTTCTGGACAGACCAGAGTAATTAGCTACATTATATCAGCTTGACTTTATTTGGTAACATTTTTTTCTTTTGGAGGTTTAAGATAGAGGAGTGCTTCAGTGGCTCAAGCTGTTATGCTTGGGGCTCTTGATTTCCACTCAGGTCATGATCTCCTGGTTCATGGGTTTAGCCCCATGTCCGGCTCTGCACTGACAGCACGGACCCTGCTTGGGATTCGCTCTCTCTGCCCCTTCCCTGCTTACACATACTGTCTCTAAATAAATGAATAAACATTAAAAAAATAAAAAGACTGGGGACCAGGCTATATTACCTACAAGCTGTGTGACTTTGCCATTCTGAGTCTAATAAGAATATTTTTCATACTTCTCCGGCAAGTTGTTAACAGCTTGTTAGAAACGCTTCTCATTTTGGCCACAGTTGACATGGGGTCAGTCATCTCTTGGAAGCAAGGACTTCAGCGTCCTGGTCCAAGAGATACACCCACACACGATAGTCACGTAAGTCACATATGATGTGCGTACACACATATGGAATACATATTTTTCATCTATTCCAAAAAATAATGAAACTTTTGTTCTTTATGGACAGCCAGTATTTGTTTTTTTTTTTTTTGTTTTTTTGCTGCCTAGAAATATTCCTAGGGTCAATATTCTCTATCAGAGATTGGCAATCTTTTTCTGTAAAGGGTCAGAGAAGAACTATTTTGGGCTTTGTGGGCAGTGAAAGCAGCCACAGACAATATATAAGCGAAGGGGTGTGGCCGGGTTCCCAACAAAACTTTACTGACAAAAACAAGTGGCTGGACAGATTTGGTGCACAGTCTGGAGTTCTATAGAATCTATAGCCATACTGTTCGATGGAAATACAATGCAGGCCACATATGTAGCCGCAGGGAGAAGAGATGTCTCCTGAGCATCAATTCCCAATCCTCCTGTGGCAGAAGAAGGTATCCAGGAAGAGTTTCAGAGATACATGGATGCTGGAAGAAAGGAAGTTGTGACAGCCCAGGGAACCGTCTCCAGCAGCTGCAGTGAACTCAGGTTGAGGGGAGAAGGAATGGGCATCAATAGTGTCTGCCTCAGGAAGCAAAGCCGAGGAGGGAACCTCTGCCTTGGGAACCAGCACAGTGAAGCGGGGAGGTACTAGGGCATAGAAGATAATACAACATTGCTCGATCAAGACTTGCCTGAAGCCAGATCTATCTCTGGACTCTAAGGTCATAGGAACCAATATATCTCCCAATTGGTATTGAAGCCAGTTCCGGGGTGGGGGGTGGGGGGGTTTCTATGTCTTCTAACAGAAAGCAGTTGGTACTGCTCTGGGAATTAAACAGGTTAATTATTCCAGCAGGTCTTAGGTGCTGAATGCTATGAAAATTGAGACTGGCAGAATGGAGGGGCAGAGATTCTCATTGAATGTTCCTTAGCCCTTCTATATCTGATAGGAAATTACCTCACCAAATGAACCCAACTTTTGTTTTTATTATTTATTTATTTATTCATTCATTTATTTATTTATTTATTAATGCTTATTTATTTCTGAGAAAGAGAGAGAGCCAGCAGGCAAGGGGCAGAGAGAGAGGGAGACACAGAATTCGAAGCAGGCTCCAGGCTCTGAGCTGTTAGCACAGAGCCTGATGGCAGGGCTCGAACTCACAAACCACAAGATCATGACCTGAGCCGAAGTTGGACGCTTAATCGACTGAGCCACCCAGGTGCCCCTTTTATTATTTTTAAGTGTATTTAGTTTTGAGAGGGAGAGAGAGTGCAAATTGGAGAGGGGCAGAGAGACAGGGGGACAGAGGATCCAAAGCAGGCTCCATGCTGACAGCAGAGAGCCTGATGTGGGGCTCGAACTCACGAACTATAAGATTATGACCTGAGCCAAAGTCAAACACTTAACTGACCGAGCCACCCAGGCACCCCGAACCTAACTTTAAAAAAATTTTTTTAATGTTTTATTTATTTCTGAGAGAGAGAGAGACAGCGTGAGCAAGGGAGGTTCAGAGAGAAGGAGATACAGAATCTGAAACAGGCTCCAGGATCTGAGCTGGAGGTCAGCACAGAGCCCGACGCGGGACTCGAACCCATGAACCGTCAGATCGTGACCTGAGCCGAAGTCGGACACTCAACTGACTGAGCCACCCAGGCACCTCTGAACCTAACTTTTAAAAACATACAGGGGTGTCTGGGTGGCTCAGTTGGTTGAGTGTCCAACTTCAGCTCAGGTCACGATCTCACGGCTCATGGGTTCGAGTCCCGCGTCAGGCTCTGTGCTGACCTCCAGCTCAGATCCTGGAGCCTGTTTCAGATTCTGTGTCTCCCTCTCTCTCTGCCCCTCCCCTGCTCACGCTGTCTCTCTCTCTCAGAAATAAATAAAACAAAAAAATAAATAAATAAAAACACCCTGGGGACACCTGGGTGGCTCAGTCGGTTAAGTGTCTGACTTCTGCTCAGGTCATGATCTCGTGGTTCATGGGTTTGAGTTCTGTGTCGGGCTCTGTGCGGACAGCTCAGAGCCTGGAGCCTGCTTCCGATTCTGTGTCTCCCTCTCTTTCTTCCTCTCCCACTCAAGCTCTGTCTCTCTCTCTCTCAAAAGTAAATAAACATTAAAAAAAAAATTTTTTTTAAACACACCCTGTATCAGTAGTGAAAAAGGATTTAAGAAACGCTGACGAGTTTGGGTAGAACCCGTTTCTGAACTGCACACGGCAGTGTGGTCACTGGGAGGCCCAGCCTATTGGCTGAAATGAGGCGTAAACATAAACCACACCATCAATAAAGGGAATGTGGTATATGTACACAATGGCGTACGAGTCAGCCATAAAACAGAGTGAAATCTTCCCTCTGCAACAACACGATGGACTTTGAAAGTGTTCTGCTAAGTAAACTAAGTCAGAGACAGACAAATACTGTATGATCTCACTTATATGTGGAATCTAGAGAGAGAGAGAGAAAAAAAAAGCACAACCAAAGGAACAAAACCCCAAGCTTAGACATGCAGAGAACAGATTGGTGGTTGCCAGAGGTGGGGAGTGGACAAAATGGGTGAAAGGAGTCAAAATGTACAAACTTCCAGTTATAAAATGAATAAGTCCTGGGGATGTAATATACAGCATGGTGACTATAGTTAATAATACTGTACTTTATACTTGAGAGTTGCTAGGAGGGGCATCTGGCCAGCTTAGTCAGGGGATCATGTGACTCTTGATCTGGGGGTTGTGGGTTCGAGCCCCACACGGGGTGCAGAGATTACTTAAAAGTAACATTTTAAGGGGCGCTTGGGTGGCTCAGTCGGTTAAGCATCCAACTTTTGGTTTCAGCTCAGGTTACAATCTCAAGGCTAGTGGGTTCAAGCCCTGCGTCGGGCTCTGTGCTGACAGCTGGGAGCCTGCTTGGGATTCTCTGCCTCCCCCACTCTCTGCCCTTCCCCTGTTTGCACTCTCTCGCTTTCTCTCTCTCAAAAATAAACATTTTTTTAAAAAAGTAAAATAAAAAAAAGTTGCCACGAGAGTAGATCTTAAAAGTTCTCATCACAAGAAGTTGTGTAGCTATGTGTGGTGATGGATGTTACCTAGATTTATTGTGGTGATCATTTCCCCATATGTACATATATACATGTATCGAATCATTAAGTTATACACCTGAAACTAATATCATGACATGTCAGTTATATCTTTATATATTAAGAAAGAAAGAAAGAGAAATAAGAAAGAAAGAACGAAAGAAAGAACGAAAGAATGAAAGAAAGAACGAAAGAAAGAAAGAGAAGAAAGAAAGAAAGAAAAAAGGAAGGAAGGAAGAAAGAAAGAAACCACACCATCAGTACAAGAGATCAGGGCAGTATAGTTAGGCTGGCTTCCTAAATCCCCATTTCAACTCCCTTCTTGCTGACAGCTCTTCAGAACAAGGTGGCCAGGGCTACAGACCCAGATCAGGAGGGATAACTGTGGGTAGGGACAGCCAAATGCCAGTGGGAGGGCCTATCCAAGCTTATTTAAAAAATCTCCAGAGAAGGGTGCCTTGCTGGCTCAGTTCAGAGCACGCGACTCTTGATCTTGGGATTGTGAGTTGGAGCCCCACGTTGGATTTAGAGATTACTTTTAAACCAATCTTAAAAAACAAAACAAAACACCAAAACGTTCAGGGAATCCAAGGGAGATCATACTTGGTTGGCTAATCGATCGGGACCCAGTTCTTGCCCCAATCATCGATATAGACTATTGACGAGTAAGAGTGTCCAGATCCCAATTCCAATTTGTGGGGGGTGCGGGGGTTCTTACACCAACAACAAGCGATGGTCGGCACACCACCTGGGCGTCCTATCATTCAACTCGGTTCTGACACTGCCTCGACATCAGATTCCACGGGTTAAGGGCTCAGTCCTACAAGACTGCTACCCCGCCCCCTCCTCCCACCGACTTCAGACAAGTCCAAGTTGTCATCTGTGCTTCTGACTAACGGGGTGTAGACTGGAGGTTCCAATGACCCCCCTCCTTGGGTTCGACTAATTTGCCAGAGTGGCTCACAGAACTTGGAGAAACATTTCACTTACTGTATCGCTGGTTTATTATAAAAGTATATAATTCGAGAAGAGCCCGATGAAAGAGATGCAGAGGGGTGAGGGCTGGGGAAAGGACAAGGAGCTTCCATGCCCTCTCCAGGCGTGCCACTGTCCCCCCATCTCCACTTGCTCAGCAACCCGGAAGCTCTCCAAATGGCCTTTTGTTGGGGGCGGGGGGGGGGGTTATGCAGGCTTCAGTACCCAGGCGTGATTGATCGACTCATTGGCCATTGCTGACTGAGTCAACCTCCAGCCCCCCTCCCCTCCCCAGCGATCAGGGGGGTGGGACTGAAAGTCGCAACTCTGTAATCACTTGGTTAGTTTCTCCTGACCAGCCCCCATCTTTAGGTGATCCAGGGCCTTCCAAATGTCATCTCGTTAACATAACAAAAGACATCTTTATCACTCTCGGGCTTAAGAAATTCCAGGGGTTTCACAGCAAGTCTTCTTGGATTCTACCGGAAGTGAGTGAGGCATCAGAGATTAAACAATAATCCCCAGCATCACGATGGCGGAGATCTCACATTTCTCTAGGACTGGAGTGGTCACCAAGCCCCTGTCACTCACCAGACAGCCTTACTCTCCACGCCTTGCAGGTCGTTGATGGCATTCAAAAAACAACCATTGTTAACACATTTCCTTTTGCCTTCCCAGCAAGAAACCTAAGCGCTAGTATTATTTTCCACTTTTAATCACGGCTTGACAGAGATGGAAAGTTAAATCATGTAATTGCTTTTGTGTTTTTCAGTTCTTTTCACTATTTTGGAAAAAAGAAATAGTTCAATGGATAAAATGTGGGTTTACACCAAACCCCAAGCATCACGAGCGTTAATGGCAACCATGTGTTATTCCTGAGACCATGCACCTAATTTGTTCGAGGCGGGGAAAAAAAAATAGTCCTGCTCAGTCTGTACGTGGACTGAGCCAAAGAGTTCCCAAGACATGTTTGGGGACCGAGAGCTGTTTCAGGTATTTTCAAGTTAAAAAAACCAAGCGCCTATTTTGTAAAAAACTTCAGATGTCGATTACAAGAGGAATATTTGAAGCAAGATTGCTTTCCCAAAACTCTTGAGTCATAAAACATCTGTCTCAGAATTGGAAGGCTGGGGATGCCTGGAGGCACATCTGGCCCATCGGCCGCTGCCTTCTGTCTGGATTGTCCACAAAGCGACTAGGCCAGCATGTGACCCTCTGAGCAGCTCCTTGGCGTGTGCCCCCCTCCCCACACCCGAGCAGGTCGGGGCTCTCCACAGCGCACTGATGCGTCCCCTGCTCCCTCATTGCCAGAAGGCCTGGGACGGGGCTCGGGGTGTGGCCGAGACCTCCTGGATTCCAGGGCCGGTGACTTTATTCTCCTCGATCATGAGTTCCTGCTGCAAAGGCCGGGGCAGGCTTAGTCTTTGTGTATGTGAGTGCCTGCTCACGGGCTAGGATCAGGGCTGTGGCAGGACAGGTCCCAGCCCCCCCAGCTGTAGAGCGGGTAGGAATGTGTGCTTGGTCACAAAGTCTGGTAGGCAAAGACTAATGCTCTTTATTTTCCTGAAACTGAAATTGCCTTGGCCCTTAAGTTCAAGCCACCTCAAGTCCTAGTTTAAAGGTAGTCCCCTTTCTGGGTGGACTCGACTCTTGTCACACCCACCTCCTTCTTCCCTTCTCCCCAGGGGCTGAGCAGGGGCGTGGCATGAGAAGGGGGCCCCTGACTTCCGCCCTTCGGGGAGTCTATCTCTAGCTGCACACCAAGCCGCCGCAAGACTCAAAACAAGGGTGGGGGCTGGGTGGGGGAGAGAGGTGGAGTAGGGGGAGGGACAGAGAGAGGAAGAGAGAGAGAGGGAAAGAGGGAAAGAGGGGGATGGGGCACCTGGCTGGCTCAGCAGGTTAAGCTTCCGGCTCCTGGTTTCGGCTCAGGTCATGATCTCACGGCTTCATGGGTTCGAACCCCACGTGGGGCTTGGTGCCGATGGCGCGGAGCCTCGAGCCCGCTTCGAGTTCTGTCTTCTCTCTCTGCCCCTTGCCTGCTGATGCTCTCTCTCTCTCTCTCAAAAACAAATACACATTAAAAAAAAGAAGAAAATAAATAAATAAAAACGAGGGAAAAAGAAGGGCAAGGAAGGGAGAGATGGGGGAGTAGAGGGACAGAAAGAGAGAGAAGCCAATCTGCCCTTCACGATCCAGTCCTAAGAAATCACATGGCATCAATTTTATCGCATTCCGTTTGTCAAGATGGTCCCAACGTCCTGCCCAGACTTCAAGAGGAGAGAGAAATAGACTCACCGTCTCTCTTTTTTTTTTTTAATTTTTTTTTAATGTTTTATTTATTTCTAGGAGAGAGAGAGACAGCGTGAACAGGGGAGTGTCAGAGAGAGAGGGAGTCACAGACTCCGAAACAGGCTCCAGGCTCTGAGCTGGCTGTCAGCACAGAGCCCGACGCGGGGCTCAAACCCACGAACCGCGAGATCATGACCTAAGCGAAAGTCGGACGCTTAACCGACTAAGCCACCCAGGCGCCCCAAGACTCACCGTCTCTTGATGGGGGACGGCAAGGTGGTTCTGGAAGAGCGCATGAGATCATAAATACCGCGGGGGCCACTTTCGAAATACAGTGTGCTGTACCCTCTCCTCTCAATGCATTTACTGCTGACCTTTTTAGAGCTGCCGTGGCTGCCCATCTCCGGGATGGGGGAGGTCTTTAGAGCTCTATTTTCCAGGCTCGAACGCTACTGGCCTCCAGGCGTCCTTGACCTGTAGCTCCTCTGTGACTCTGGTGCCATGTTGGATGTGAGTGAGCCTTTCCTGTGCGGCTTGCAAACTGGCCCCGGTACCCATTCCAGCCTGCAGAGAAGAGGAAGCAACAAGGAAGGGTTAAGGACCCTTAATGGAAATTGTATGCACCCCTTCATGTTACACCCTATGGGCCAGAACTTTGTCACATGGTCACATCTACTTGGGAAATGGAGACCTTATTCTGGCAAACCATCTGCTCAGCCAAAAATTGCAAGTTACTTATCAAGGGAGAAGGGAATAATGGATTTGGGGGAAGCACTCTTACCTTTTTTCTTTTGTTTTAAGTGTATTTATTTATTCTGTGAGCGAGAGAGAGCGGGGGAGGGGCAGAGAGCGAGGGAGAGAGAGAGAATCCCAAGCAGGTTCTGTGCTGTCAGAGGGGAGCCCGACTCGGGGCTTGATCCCACGAACCTGTGAGATCACGACCGGAGCTGGAATCAAGAGTTGGACGCTTCACCGACTGAGCCACCCAGGCACCTACAGGGAGAACTCATATCTTGACAAGAGGCGACAGTTAACCTGAGAGCTTCAGGGTGAGTCAGAGCTGATAGTGACAGAAAAGGGAAGGGTATTTTAGGCAGAGGGAACAGCAGAAACAGGGCTCCCAGGCAGGAAACAGCTTGGCCTGTTCAGGGAACAAGAGGATGACTAATGAAGGGTGTGGCATGCGGCGGTGAGGACGGGTACACAGGAAGACAGAGACGGGATGAGAGGGAAGTTGCTCAAGTACCAGATCCTGTGGGCCATGTTGGCCAGGATAAGGAGTTTGGATTTTCTTCTAGAACCCATTTCCCAACAGACTCTTTGACGTTGACAGTTTCCACAATTAGCAATTTTTCTTTTTTTGGTGAAAAAGCCCATTCAACATAAACATTTATTGAGTGCCTACCGATGACAAGAAACCAGGAGGCATCGTGGGGAGGTAGGGATATAGCTTGATATTTGGAGCATTAGCATGTAAAGCTATTTATTTATGTATTTTGAGGGGAGGGGGAGGGGCAGAGAGAGAGAGGGAGAGAATCCCAAGCAGGCTCCACTGTCAGCACAGAGCTCAAAAAGGGGCTCGATCCCACAAACTGTGAGATCATGACCTGAGCCTAAGTCAAGAGACACTTCACTGACGGAGCCGCCCAAGAGCCCTGGAGTATTAGCATTCAGAAGGTACTCGGTTTGGGCGGTTTACTAACTGAGTATCCCTGGACACATTGCTTAACTTCTCTGAGCCCCAGATCCCCCTCTAAAGTAATGTTGTGAGTTTTAAACAAAATAATGCACGTGCAAGTTCATGGTGAACTCCAAGGAACCATATATGTGTTACTGTTATTGATATATCAATAAAAAATCGGTGTAACTTAGCTCATCACATTCTTTTGGGAGTGCCAGAGGGCCTGAGGATAGGCGGGGTAGGGGAGAGCGTGAATATGTGGACACGTGGATACGTGGATACATGGGTGGAGAAGGAGCCAGTAGGGAGAAGGCTGATAGGAGGGGGCCCTGAGGGGTTGAGTTAAAGAGGGACAGCGGGAGACTTCCCCTTTGTCACTCCGGCAATGAATGTTGGCCATAGCAGGCACTAGTTTTATTTTTATTTTTATTTTTATTTTTTATTTTTAAGAGAGAGATACAGACAGGGTGAGCAGGGGAGGGTCAGAGAGAGAGGGAGTCACAGAATCCGAAACAGGCTCCAGGCTCTGAGCTAGCTGTTGGCACAGAGCCTGACGCGGGGCTCGAACCCACGAACCGTGAGGTCATGACCTGAGCCGACGTCGGAGGCTCAACTGACTGAGCCACCCAGGCACCCTAGGCACTAGTTTTTTTAAGTTTAGTTATTTATCTTATTTAAAAAATTTTTTAAAGAAATATTTATTTATTTTTGAGAGACACGGAGTGAGAATGGGGGAAGGGCAGTGAGAGAGGGAGACAGAATCCGAAGCAGGCTCCAGGCTCTGAGCTGTCAGCACAGAGTCCAACAAAGGATCTAACTCAAACCTCGAGATCATGACCTGAGCCGAAGTTGGAGGCTTAACTGACTGAACCACCCAGATGCCTCATGTTACTTATTTATTTATCTCTACACCCAACATGGGGCTCGAACTCACACCCCTGAGATCAAGAGTCACATGCTCTTCTGGGGCACCTGGGTGTCTCAGTCGGTTAAGCATCTGACTTCGGCTCAGGTCATATCATCACAGTTCATTGGTTCGAGCCCCGCGTTGGGTTCTGTACTGGTGGTGTGGAGCCTCCTTGGGATTCTCTCCCTCCCCGTCTCTCTCTGCTCCTCCCTCATTTGTGCTCACTTTCTCAAAATAAATAAATAAAGTTAAAAGAAAAAAAAGTCACATGTTCTGACTCAGCTGGCCAGGCGCCCCCAGCAGGCACTATCGATGTCCATCTCTGTGTGCCCTCAGCCTGCCTGCCGTGGGCTGTTTCTGGAATGCCTACAGTGCTCTCCTCTCTTTTCTTCCTGGCCTTTGAGCTTTCTTTGGCATCAGAGATCTTGCTGTAAGCATGCAACGTGAGAATGCCACGGAGTTAGCACCATGGGGTAACCCTTGACCTGGCCTCCCCAAGCTGGATGTTTGGAAGGTGGGGGGAATGTGTCCTGAAGCACATCGCGCACAGCCTCTCATGGGGTTGGTTTCTGGTGGGATCGAGCCTCAGTTGCTCCAAGTGGTAACTTGCTCATAAACAGCCCCCTGATTCAGCTTCCCTCTCAGTCTCACTTCCCCCCTCCCTCACCATACTTCCCGGGATCACCTTCTGAATAAGCTACTTGCACCCAAACCTTCATCTCAGTCTCTGCTTTTGGGGAAACCTCAGCTGACCTCATTCCCAGCCCCCTCCCCTGATACATAAGGTGGTGAGGCAGAATGCTTACTTTCCTGGGGCCCTTCCCAGTTATAGGTGGCTCCTACACCAAAGCCCTCTGGAAGATTTTGTGGAAAGCTTTCACTTCTGCATAAAAGGAACAGATATCTTTGGTGCTGCCCCGCCTCCTCCCGCCTCTGTGCCTTGACCGTGAATGTGTTCTTGGACCCTCAGCAGCCATTTTGAGGCCCGAAGGAGAGGCGAAGAGAATCACAGAAATGCTGTCCCTGATGCTTTACGTGTTGAACCCACGCCAAAAGCATCCAATTCTAGAGTTCCTCTTGGGTGAACAGAATAACCCTTATCTTTGTTCAGGATGCTCTTCGTGGAGTTCATGGTTATTTGCATCGTAAGAGAGAGAATCTTAAGCAGGCTTCTTGCTGTCAGAGCAGAGCCAGATGTGGGGCTCGAACCCATGAGCCGTGGGATCATGACCTGAGCTGAAACCAACAGTCTGATGCTCAACCGACTGAGCCGCCCAGACGCCCTGCAACTTCTTTCTTTTTGATTTCAGATTTGCAGAGAGCGAGCTCTGAAGGAAAGTGAAGAGTCCCCTCACGTGTCTTGGACAGTCCCCTGGTTCCCCCGTGATCTGCATTTCCTCCTCACTGTCTGGCTTGTTTTTGAGAGAGTGCAATCCCGCGAACACCAGGCTATGGCTTCTTTGGGGGGAACGGTGTGCACTTGTTGACTGGTGCTTACTGAGAGCGTAGGCTGCTCTGGGCTGGGGGAAATACCCAGGAAGCAGATGACCTGCTCTGTCCTAAAACAAGATGCAGTCTGGACGGGAAGGCACGGGGGAGCCACGCAATAGCAGAGAGGCACTGTAGCATGGGGATCGCTAGCAGTTGCTCTAGAATCAATCGCCTGCATCGAGCAAGGTACTTAACCTCTCTGTGCCTCAGTCTCTTCCTCTGTGAAATGGAGAGAATAATTGTACCCGCCCCTTGAGGTCACCGGTGCAGATTAAGTACACAGCTATGATGACAACCATGAAAGCGGCGCGCTCATTCTGCATCTCCCTGGTGCCTGCACGTCCTCAGCGGTGAGAACGGGCTCTTTCTTCACACACCTATTCGTGAGTACTCAGTACACACCAGGCACCTGCTGGGAGCCAGGGGCGCCGTGGCAAAGCAGACGGGTGAGGTGCCCGTCTTCATGGTCTAGCAGGGAAACTGACATGAAACTCATCACTCCTGGGACAACGAAGGGCTCCAGGCAGAGAGCCCAGCCGAAGTCCAGGCCTTGCAGTGAAAAGGGAGTGGGTCCTGGAGCCAGAGGGGCGGCTGTCAGCAAAGGCTGGAGGAGATCCAGATCCTGTGGGCCTGGAGGGGTAGGTGTAGATGGGTGCTCAGTGTCAAACAGCAGTGATTTGGACCAGACTGCGGGGGAATTCTGTCATGTAGGCAGACACAGGGCGGGGCGCAGGAGAATCACACAGCATGCCTCCTTTCGGCCTCTGCCTTGCCCCCTTCCCGGAGGCTCAGTGGAAGGATCTGGGGCCCCCGCGGGAGCCAGGCGGCGGTCCCCTGCAGGCAACAGTTCTGATCCAGCCGTGTAGGGAGATTAGCGATGGAAGATTAATCTCTCCTTGTCATTTCCCCAGCGGCCTTAAGCAATCTCGGGAGCAATTTTCCTTGCCTGGAACACCGCCCTCGGGAAGCTGGCGGTGATCTGCTGCAGCGCGGCGGCAGGTGAAGGACAGCCCTCAAGTCCCAGCTCCGGAGCCGGGTGGCGAGGCAGAGGGAAGTGTGTCTGAACCGTCGTCGCAGTCCTGTAATGGACGCTGAACAAAAGAGAAGGGAGCTTAGGCATCGCTTTGCTGTGTGGGTTTTCCATGTGGCTGAGGAGCGTGAAGGGCGCCTGAAAATGGGGGGGGGGGGGTCCCGGATTTTTGGTGCGGGTGGCCACCTGGAGCCGGAGCTTGGCAGCCTTTGCCCTCTAGTGAGATCTGTTTTCATAGTCACTGCTGTGCCTGGGAGGGAGGGGTGCTGAATCCAAGGGCACTGTGTCGAGTCAGGGACCAAACCGCACTCCAGCAGAGAAGTCTGAGGTGAGACCTTACGAAGGACTTCCTGTGTCCCTAAGGATTGTCTTCAATCTGGATTTTGATTGGAGGCTTTTGGATGAAACCCAGAAAGCTGTTGTTTGGGATGAATTTGCTGGATCTGAAGACCGGGACAGGGTACGTCCTACACAAAGGTTGTGTGTTTCTAGGCCCCCAAGAAAGGCGGTGGGTGACCGGCAGCCCCTTAGCAGCACCCCCTGCTCAGTCATTCATTCATCCATTGCACCCCTATTGGGCACAGACTGTGTTTAAAAGGGAGCTCCGTTAGGGGTGGCTCAGTCGGTGAAGCATCCGACTCTTGATTCCGACTCAGGTCATGATCTCACGGTTCGTGAGTTTGAGCTCTGAGTCGGGCTCTGAGCTGACAGCAGGAAGCCTGCTTGGGATTCTCTGTCTCTGCCCCTTCCTTGCTTGCCTTTTCTCTTTCTCTCTCAAATTAAATAAAGAAACATTTAAAAAATTAAAAATAAAGTAAAAAGAGGGCTCCACCAGTGTGACCTTGGATGTGGTATCAACCTCCCAGACTCCACTGTTACATCCCTAAAATGGGCTTAAAACGTCTTCCTCACAGGCAGGTGAACGATGGCTGAGCTAACATATGTAAAGCAGGCAGTACATATGGCCATCAGATGGGGTGCCTTCAGCTGCAAGGAACCGAAGACCCCACGTAAAGTGGCTTAAAAAACGGGTTTATACCTCACAAGACAGGGACCCTTGGAGCCAACGTGTTCCCGGGTTGGTCTAGCAGCTGAGGGGCTTTCCATCTCTCTGCTCTGCTGTCCTCGGCTTGTTGGAGGTGACTGTCCTCGTGGTCTAAAGATGACTAAAGCAATTCCAGGCATGATATGTTTGGCTTAAAGAAACTGACACTTCCTGGGATGCCTGGGGGGGCTCCATCAGTTAAATGTCTGACTCTTGACTTCGGCTCAGGTCATGATCTCGTGGTTCGTGGGTTCGAGCCCAACATTGGCCCCTGTGTTAATAGTGTGGAGCCTGCTTGGGGTTCTCTGTCTCCTCCTTTCTTCCCGTTCTCCACTTGTGCTCTCACTCTCTCTCTCTCTCTCAACAATAAACTTAAAAAAATGGGGGCGCCTGGGTCGCTCAGTCGGTTGGGTGTCTGACTTCGGCTCAGGTCATGATCTCACAGTCTGTGGGTTCGAGCCCCACGTTGGGCTCTGTGCTGACAGTTCAGAGCCTGGAGACTGTTTCAGATTCTGTATCCCCTTCTCTCTCTGACCCTCCCCTGATCATGCTGTCTCTCTTTCTCTCTCAGAAATAAATAAAAACATTTAAAAATTTTAAGGAAAAATGGATACTTCCTTTTTTTCGAGTGTTTAGTGGATTTACTTCTAGTCTCCTTGCCTGGGACTGGGTCACAGGGCCGTGCTCAGCCCATCTCGGGAAAGAGATATGAAGCCACCATTGGTTGGCTTAGACCAAGCATGATTCACGGCCCCCAGGACTGGGGAGGGATCACCTTCTCTGACCACAGTGAATGGTGACCACTAGAACGTAATTTAGGCTTGGCCATCAAGGAAGACGGAGGGAAGTTGGGGGCACAGAAGGACAGAAAAGACCCTTGGGTAAGCAGTCCATAGTCTTGGCCACAGTTACCCACCTACCTATCTACCCACCTATGTTTTTATTCTCAACCATATGTCATATTTCCATTAAGAGAGAGTATGGGGACACTTGGCTGGTTCAGTGGGTAGAATATGCTCCTCTTGATATTGGAGTTGTGGGTTTAAGCCCCACGTGGTATGGGGAGCCTCCTTAACATAAAAAAAATTAAAAAAATATGTTTCTTGTGGGAGATAAGATGTATTTTATTTTGATTATTTTATTTTATTTTATTTCATTTTTGAAGTGGGCTGTTTGCCAACATGGGGCTTGACTCACCACCCTGAGATCAAGACCTGAACTGAGATCAAGAGTCAGATGCTTAACTGACTGAGCCACCCAAGTGCCCCAAGGTGTTTTATTTTATTTTATTTTTTGATTTTTATTATTTTCTTAAGAGAGAGTATAAAACCTTGCTGGCAGGAACCCTGTTGATTTTTCTATTCCCCAGCCCCGGTCACATAGTAGGCATTTTATAAACATTTGTTACTGATGATGATATACATCAGTAATTATGAAATCATAGAGCAATAGAATTCCCACATCTTTCTTTCTTTCTTTCTTTCTTTTCTTTCTTTCTTCCTTCCTTCCTTCCTTCCTTCCTTCCTTCCTTCCTTCCTTCCTTCCTTTCTTTCTTTCAGGAACTTCAGGAAACATAATTCTATATATATTTTTTAAGTTTGTTTTCATTTTTTTAATGTTTTATTTATTTTTGAGAGAGAGAGAGAGACAGCGTGAGCAGGGAAGGGTCAGAGAGAGAGGGAGACACAGAATCTGAAGCAGGCTCCAGGCTCCGAGCTAGCTGTCAGCACAGAGCCCGATGCGGGGCTCAAACCCATGACTGTGAGATCATGACCTGAGCCGAAGTCAGACGCTTAACCGACTGAGCCACCCAGGCGCCCCTAAAGTTTATTTTCAGAGAGAGTACACACATGTGCAAGAAGGGGAGGGGCAGAGAGAGAGAGAGAGAGAGAGGGAGAGAGAGAGAATCTCAAGCAGGCTCCTCACTGTCAGCGCAGAGTCTGATAAGGGGCTTGATCTCCAGAACCCTGAGATCAAGACCTGAGCTGAGATCAAGAGCTGGACACTTAACCGACTGGGCCACCCGGGCGCCCCTAGGAAACATAATTTTTGAAGCGGCTCTTAAACTCTTACTGTGAAATTTATCAGGAGAGAATGATCAAGGAGGAGCTACTACAGAGGAATAAAGGTATGATGTTGTCTGGCGACAGGAAGTCGGGAGAAAAGAGATAACCAACCTACATCTAAGGGAATATATAAACGCACAGACTTTTTTCTCCCTTTTGGCCCAGCTTTCCTTTCCTGCTTTACCAAAGTAGTCTGCATTGAGAATCCCCCCACCTCCCACCCCCACAGTAAAGCAGTTTTACAGTTAACCGAACAAAACAATAGTGGCACCCAGTGGCTAGAAGCGTTCATCGGGGAACAGCAATTTCTTTTTTTTTGCTCGGTTCTCCCAAGCAGGGCCCCACTTAAAAATTAAACCACTGAGTCACGCATTGAAGGGAGTGTCTGTTCCGGCAGTGTTCTGTTTCCCACGCCTCCTTTCCTCTTAGCAGCGGGGAAGGTTGAGACCAGTCTTTCACCTTGGAGCCCAGAACCGGGGAGGGAGAGCGCCTCTGGCACAGTTATGGGGTTTGTTAAAAGCTTATTTATTTGGTGTTCTCTCTGGAACGGAGTGAGTGGACTTACGTGTATTGCTGGCGTTCCCGGTCTTTCCTCCAGAGGACATTTCCCCCTAGATGTGCTGATGTCTGGTCCTTACTAGACTTCAGGAGACAAGGGATCCAGAGGAAACGGACCTCTGCCAGTTAACAAGGTGACCAATTAACGAACCCAGTGAGGGGGAGCGTGAAAAAGTCCATATCGAGCTTTGGGTTTCATGGTTAGTCGTCCAGCAGCCAGCAAGGAGAACACGTGCCTTAGGCCAGACCGGTAACTACTTAGTCACTGGGTTTTGCAAGGTTCTAAGTCCTATTTCTTAAAGCCGCATGGACTGTGTTTCTGGCTCCGAAGGAAAGACAGGCTCAGGTTACACACTGTTGTAGGGAATGGATTGTTTCATGTTCCAAACAAGCTAGAAGATGTCCATGGCATAGGCCATCAGTTGACCCTAAATCGCTCTTTCCCCCACTATTTATAAGTAATGGAATGCTCGCTGGGGCACATAGCCTCCTGGAGAAAAAATGCACCTCTGTTTCCCAGCTTGGTTGCAGTGAGGGGTGCTAGGTGATTAAGTTCTGGTCCACTGCCTGTAAGCGGAAGTCCTGCATGCAACTTCTGGGAAGTAGGACGTGTCCTGAAAAGAAGTGGACTTTCCGGGTTCCTTCTAAGACTGGCCTGGAATCTAGTCCTGATGGCCGGATCTCAGGTGGCCATCTTGGACTATGAGGTGGCATAGAATGTTCAAGTGCCAAGATGGAAGAAACACGGGTCCCTAAGTGCCTTACCAGTTCTGGGCACACGATGGCCAGGCTTTCCCCCTAACATTTTCCTACATGAAATGTGGTCTTGAACCGGCAAATTGGAATCACCCGGGAACTTGTTAGAGATGCAAATTCTCAGGCCCTGTCCCACATCTACTGAACCAAAAACTCGGAGAGAGGGAGCCAGCGATCTGTGTTTTGACAAGCACATGGGTGATTCTGATGCACTTTATAGTTTAAGAACCACTGCCCTAGACTATTAAACTTTTTCTCATTTTTTCCTATTAAGGTATTTTTCATTGATTTTTCTCCCTAAATCTATTAAGAAAAAGTATTTAGAGCTAGGACACTCCTTTTGTCTTGTCTTCTACTTATTTTCTCCTAGTTTAAGAGGAGATATTATCAACATCTATAAAAAGATGAAAATACATAAACTATGTGTAGTTGAGGGCATGACTCCTTAAAGCACAAAATTTATGCCCACCAAGAGCAAAACTGGTAGTACGAGCTAAAAATACTCCAAGGATACACAGGTTGAGCTCACAGAGGACACCGTGATGGTTAATTTTAGGTGTCAACCTGACTGGATCACGTGCGCCCAGATATTTGGGCAAACATTCTTCTGGGCGTGTCTGTGAGAATGTTTTGGATGACTCACATTTGAATGGTAAGACTGAGGAAAGCCAATTGACCGCCCTAATGTGGGTGGGCCTCGTCCAATCAGTTGAAGGCGCGAGTGGCACAAAAAGGCTGCCCCTCCGGGGAGTCAGGGGGCCATCTCCCTGCTTGACTGCCTTGAGCTGGCCTATGGGCGATTCATGAGGTCCACCTTCCAACTCGGACTGAAACAATGACTTTGAACTTCAGGGCTTTGAGCCTGAAGGCATCCAAGACTGGAACTATTTACTGTTGGCTGTCCTGGATCTCAGGCCTTTGGACTCAGACTGGAACCTTCGCTCTTGACTCTCCTGCCGGCTGCAGATCTTGGGACCTGTTAGCCTCTCTGAAGTCTGAGCCAATTCCTTATAATAAAACCTCTGTGCACGCATCCACCCACCCCTCCCTGCCCCCACACTATTGTTCCCGTTTCTTAGGAGAATCCTGAGCGATACAGACAGGCAAGCAGTGCGACAGAGATCAAAGACCAAGAGGCCCCTGTATTTGAAATGTAGTTCCATTACCGGCTAGCTAAGAAGTTGCTTAACCTTTTGAATCTCGCTTTCTACATTTGTCAAATGAGGCTAAATCATACCTTCCATTTTAAGGGTGTTGACAAGATTAAAGGAGACGATGTTTGTGGGACACCTAACACGGTGCCTGGTCAGAGTTAGATGTTCCGTAATTGATAACAATGACAAAGATGATGATCGTTATGGTAATGATGAGGAGGCCAGATCTGGAGTGACTGAATATGAGAGGGGAGATATGGCCTGACCCTTTTGTTTTTATTTATTTATTTTTATTTATTTTTAATTTTTTTTATTTATTTCTAGGAGAGAGAGAGACAGCGTGAGCAGGGGAAGGTCAGAGAGAGAGGGAGACACAGACTCTGAAATGGGCTCCAGGCTCTGAGCTGGCAGTCAGCACAGAGCCCGACGCGGGGCTCGAACCCACGAACCACGAGATCATGACCTAAGCGAAAGTCGGTCGTTTAACCAACTAAGCCACCCAGGTGCCCCTTTATTTATTTATTTTTAAAAAATTTTACTTTTTCAAGTAATCTCTACACCTAATAGGGGGCTCCTCTGAATCTTTTAAAAAATTTATTATGTGTTTATTAATTATTATTATTTTTAATTTTTTAACATTTATCAATTTTTGAGAAACAGAGAGACAGGGTGTGAACAGAGGAGGGGCAGAGAGAGAGGGAGACACAGATTCCGAAGCAGGCTCCAGGCTCCGAGCTGTCAGCGCAGAGCCCGACGTGGGGCTTGAACCCACGAACTGTGGGTGACCTGAGCCGTGGTTGGACACTCAACCGACTGAGCCACCCAGGCACCTTTATTATTTTTTTTAATGTTTATTTATTTGAGAGAGAGAGGGAGAGAGAGAATTCCAAGCAGGCTCAGCACTGTCAGCACAGAGCTGGACATCGGGCTTGATCTCACGAACCATGAGACCACGACCTGAGCTGAGATGAAGAGTTGGACATTCAATTGACTGAGCCACCCAGGTGCCCCCGAATCTTTTAAAATAATGCTTTATGGCTGGCATCTTTCTCAAAAGCCATCAGTCGGAGTCATGTCTGAGATATCGTCCTTGTCATTATTATGCATCGTTGTCCACTTCCTCCACTGAAGCAAAGTGAAGCTGCTCCAAGTCAGTTGTGACCAAAAGACTCCTGCAGATGTGCCAGAATGTGGCTTGTGAGGTCACTTACACAAGTCAGGGTAGCTGTCTTTTTTCTAAATTCAATTTTATTGAGATATGAGTGACCTATAACATTGTGTAAGTTTAAGGCATACATACACCACGTTGATTTGATACATTTATATATTGCAATATGATTGTTAACACCTCTTTTAAAAATTTTTTTTAAAGTTTATTTATTTTGAGAGAGAGAGAAAGAGAGAGCGAGCAAGTGAGTGAATGTCAGGAGGGACAGAGAGAGGGGAGAGAGAGAATCCCAAGCAGGTTCCATGCTGTCAACGCAGAGCCCCACGTGGGGGCTCGATCTCACGAACTGTGAGATCATGACCTGAGCTGAAATCAAGGCTTGGATGCTTAACTGACTGAGCCACCCAGGCGGCCCAATTGCGAACACTTCTCTCATGTCCCATAACATAATTATGTCTCTTTTGTGGTGGGAACAATTAAAATCTAGTCTCAGCAACTTTGAAGTGCACATTACTGTGTTGTTGTCTATGCTCGCTACGCCGGGTATCGCAGCCTTGTGTGGCTGGCTCTGGGAGATGCCAGCTGCCATTTGTAAGGACGTCCAAGCAACCCTATGGAGAGTTCCACATAGAGAGAAACCAATCTGCTGGCACCACCTCACCAGCCACGTGAGTCCCCTACCACGTAAGTGTATCTTTCAGGTTCCAGAGTTCAAGCCTGAAGCCCCAGACATCACGGAGCAGAGATGAGCTGTCCCGACTGTGTCTTATCTGAATTCCCAACCCACAGAAATCAAGAGCTGTAATATGTTGTTATTGTTTCTCAGCCACTACATTTTGGGGTGACTTGTTATGCAGCATCAGATAACTAATGGGGGGGGTGCTGAGTTCCCTCAGAGCCCGGCCACAGGCCTCACAGCCACCAGTCTGACAGGAGGAGGTCACAAAGGGATCATCTAGTCCCCTCGAATAAGTCCCTAGTACCATTACATTTAGGCCTACTTTTAAAAAAATATTAAATATTACATGAGGTTTTAAGATGCTGTCTAAAAATGAAAACCTGAAAGTACTTGAGAACTAATTCATAATCCAGGAGGACAGAGCCCTGGGCTGGAGTTTGTATCAGTTAGAATTAGGCTTGGATATGAGGGATTGGAAATGTTAAATAATGATCTCTTAGGAAAGGGAGAAGTTTACTTCTCTCGCATATAATTCTTTTTAAATTTTTAAAAAAATGTTTATTTTTGAGAGAGAGAGACAGACAGACAGACAGAGTATGAGTGGGGGAGAGGCAGAGAGAGAGGGAGACACAGAATCCAAAGCAGGCTCCAGGCTCTGAGCTGTCAGCATAGAGCCCGAAGCGGGGCTCAAGACCTGAGCCTAGGTCGGATGTTCGAGTGACTGAGCCACCCAGGCGCCCTTACTTCTCTCACATACAAAAGACATCCAAAATAGGCAAACAAGAGCTGGTACAAAGCCATCAGAGACTCAAGCTCCCTCAGTCTTGTGGCTCTGACATTCTCAGCACGGGTTGTGTCTAATGGCCCAAGAGGGCTGCAGAAGCTCCCGTCATTATGTTTGCCTTCCAGCCTGCAGGAAGAAGGAAGGGATGAAAAGGTGCACACAATCTCTCTTTAAAGACACTTCCTGGAAATTGCCTCTGAAGTTTCCGCTTATATCCCATTGGCCAGAACGCAGTCTCATGGTCCATGCAACTGTAAGAGACGCAGGGGTGTATAGACTTTGCTTCAGCAACTGTATTTCCAGAATGATTATTGGGGGATTCAGAGTTCCTACTCCCACCTTGGATCAGTAGGTATTAGTCTCAACTGAGAGTGACTGCAAACTCTAAAAGAAACCCCAGTGGCTTAAGCAAGAGGGAAGCCTGGTCCCATCAAAGCACGTAGGGAGGCATCCCAAACCAGTATGGTGGCTCTTCTCTGTGAAACGCTCCTGCATCCAGGCTCTTGGTCAGCTTCCTCTTATCTGCGGTGTGTGTCCCCCATTCCTTCCATGCCCTCTCTGTCCCTCTGATGACAGCTTCTCTTCCACCTACCTATCACTGCAGAGCAAACTACCCTAAAACTTAGGGGCAGAAAGTAAGCAGAATAACAGCGCCCAGATTCTGCCAGCCAGGAATCTGGCAAGGGCATGCAGGGGACAGCTTGTCTCGGCTCTGTGATGTCTGGGCCTGCGTAGCTGAAGGTCAGGTTCAGCTGTGACTGTTGACGGAGCACCAAGATGGCAGCCTCAGGCTGAAGGGATGTGCTCGTTTCTGGAGGCCAGAAGTCCAAGATCAAGGTGTCGGCCAGGCCAGGCTCCCTCTGAAGCCTCTAGGGGTGGGTGCTTCCTTATCTCTTCCAGCTTCTGGTGGCCCCGGGCATTCCTTGGCTTCTAGATGTGTCCTTCCAACCCCTGCTCTTGTGTCTGCGCGGCATTCTTCCTGGGTCTTCACATGAACTTTCCTTTCCTTCTGTGGGTCTGTGTCCAAAATTTCCCTCTTCTTATAAGGACACCGGTCAGATTCGATTAGGGCCCCCCCTTACGCTAGTATGACCTCATCTTCACTTAGTAACCATAGGTTTCAAGGACCCTACTTCCTAAAAAGGTCACCTTCTGAGGTTGTGAGGGTTAGGATTTCAACATAGCTTTTGGGGAGGACATAATTTAACCCATAACGCAAGACCTCTTACTTGATGGCTCAGACTCTAAGAGCAAGTGTTCCCCCTCTCCCTCTGCCCCCTCAAGCAAGACAGGATCTGCATGGCTTTTTCTTATCTGGCTTTGGAAGTCAAAGAGTGTCACTTCTGCCCTTGTTTGAAATAGTCAGAAGCCCGTCCGTCGGGGGCGGGAATCCGAGCCAGCTCGGGCTGCTGTAACAAAATATGACAGATTGGGGGCGCCTGGGTGGCTTAGTCGGTTAAGTGTCCGACTTTCGCTCAGGTCATGATCTCGCGGTTCGTGGGTTCGAGCCCCGCGTCGGGCTCTGTGCTGACTGCCAGCTCAGAGCCTGGAGCCTGTTTCGGAGTCTGTGACTCCCTCTGTCTCTAACCCTCCCCTGCTCACACTGTCTGTCTCTCCCTCTCCTAGAAATAAATAAAACATTTAAAAAAATATATGACAGATTGGGTGGCTTAAACAACAGAAATTTGTTTTCTCCCAGTTCTGGAGGCTGGAATCCCAAGATCAAGCTGCTGGCAAATTGTAGATGGCCACTTTCTTGCTGTGTCCTCACGAAGTCTTCCCCCTGTGCATGCAGACAGAGTCCTCTGATGTCTCTTCCTCCTCTCATAAGGACACCTGTCCTATGAGGATTAGGGCGCAGCCTTACGACCTCATTTGACCTTCATTATCTCCCTACAGGCCCTGTCTCCAAGCACAGCCACATTGCGGGTTTATTATTTCAACTGATGAATTTGAGGTCAGACACAATCCAGTTCATCACAAAGTGCTTCGGTGTGGCTCTGCGCATCTTTGCTGTTTTAATCTCTACCTAGAAGAGATGGGTTTACATTTGAAACACACTAGTGAAGAATGCACACCTCAGGGACGGTTAGTTAGCATTTGAAAAACCCGAATCAGAAGCTGCAAAGACAACTACATCAAGGATCACATCAGCGAGGGCATCAAAGATCTAAATCCGTATCTAAATCTATATCGGAGGGTTCACGCATTAGCATTTAAATCTGTGGGAAATAAGTTTTCGGGCATAAAAGAAGCGAAAATACCCTCGTGTGTGGTCCTTCGGCTGGTCAGGTTCATAGACCCCGTTCAGACAATATACTAGCACCTCTGCCATTGCCTGAATGGGGTCTGTGAGCCTGACAAGCCCAGGGACCACACACGAGGGGGTTTTCATGCGCCATTTCTGATTCAGTTGGAGGCTGGCTATGATATTTGTTTTTAAATGATATTCAACACAACACCTGGTAGTGAGGTTGCGAGAGGCGGGACCAAGAGCCTTTACTTGGTTCTAGGCCAGGGCTCTTAACCGGAGGTTCAAGGATGAAATTCACAGGCTCTGTGAATTGGATGCGGGAAGAAACAACATCTCCGTTTTCATCAGCTTCTCGCTGAAATTCAGCATTTCCTTCGATTGCGAACCTAAGCAACAAGCCTCAGTAGCGTTAGCGGTACCTGCGACCATCACCAATGGGAATCACATTCCCATTGTCGCAGATATCTTGAAATATCACTTATGCTCATCAGCACTACGAAATGATGATAGTTATTAGATCTGCCACAGGAACCTGTTACGAAAGAAAGCACATGAATATCTGTATCACAAATTCGTTTTAATAATTTGGTGATGATTTAAATGCCATTGGCTTCCTTTGCAATCCGCTGCATTTATTTACCTTTAAGGGCCTCTGTTCTGGAGGCTTCTGCCGTTCATCAGAGAGTCCCAATATACGGTGTACACTCAAGACCAGGCTTGTCATTAAAATGGCAGTGATTGGAAACTCGTATTTCAAATTGTCTCTTGATATTTTCAATTTGAGGGCCGACTTCATCTCAGATCTGATTAGATTATAGTTGTTGTTTTGCCTCATGATGTGGCTGACAAAGAGCTCAGACTAGAAGAAACATCTGCTCTGCCTCCATCTTGTTCGGGAGTTCTTGTATTATTAGTATTCTTTTTAACACATGGTTTCTTTGCAGAAATCTTTTTAAGCCCTATGGCTCATTTGGGAGTTAGGTTAAAACTAGGTCATATGATCAGTAAATCCACATTGCCAGGCACCTGTAAACTGGAATGCATCACAATATGCTGCCAGTGGGGGAGGAAGTTGGCCTGGCTTCCTGTTCTCCTGGTCACACAGGTGCCACGGGTGACCAACATTTACCGTTGTCCTGGCTGAGTAAGGGCATTCGCAAGTGGCCGGCTGCACGGTAAACATAGAGACTAGTCACACTGATTTGAATCTACAAATGAAAAGAAATGAATCTCGGGGCGCCTGGGTGGCTCCGTTGGTTGAGCGTCTGACTTCGGCTCACGTCATGATCCCGCAGTTCGTGAGTTCGAGCCCCGCATCGGGCTCTGTGTTGACAGCCCGGGGCCTGGAGCCTGCTTCAGATTCTGTGTCTCTCTGCCTCTCCCCCTGCTCGTGCTCTGTCTCCCTCTCTCTCTCAAAAATAAATGAACACTAAAAAAAATTGAAAAGAAATGAATCTCCATTAATATTTACCTTATGACTTTATGCATGTTTTTTAATCCTAAAAAATAAGGGAGAAACTAAAGTTGTCATTGCACCACAGCCTTTGGTATTAGCATTTTTGACAGTCACATGACACAATAAATTCATGTGGCCTTTACCAAAGCCCCTAGGGCATATGTTTTTTTTAAGTTTATTTCTTTATTCTGAGACAGAGCATGAGCAGGGGAGAGGCAGAGAGAGGGAGAGAGAGAGAAAGAATCCCAAGCAGGCTCCACACGCAGAGGCCAACACGGGGCTTGATCCCACGAACTGCGAGATCAAGACTGGAGACGAAATCAAGAGTCAGCCACTTAATTGGGGCTCCTGGGTGGCTCAGTCAGTTAAGCATCCAACTTCGGCTCAGGTCATGATCTCACGGTTTGTGGGTTTGAGCCCCGCATCGGGCTCTGTGCTGACAGCTCAGAGCCTGGAGCCTGTTGCAGATTCTGTGTCTCCCTCTCTCTCTGACTCTCCCCTGCTCATGCTGTCTCTCTCTCTCTCTCAGAAATAAATTAAAAAAAAAAAACATTAAAAAAATTAAAAAGAGTCAGCTAGCTGCTTAACTGACTGAGCCCCCCAGATACCCCTCCTCCTAAGTGGTATTTATTCATGCATTAATTTTGTTCACTCATTCATTTATTTGTTCATTCTACAGGTATTTATTAAGCACTGCTTCATGCAAGATTCTGCTAGGTGCTCAGATTCTTTTCTTTTTCCTTTTTTTTGTTTATTTTATTTTTTAGAGAGAGAGAGAGAGAGAGAGAGAGAGAGCATGCGCATGAGAGGGGCGGAGAGAGAGGGAGACACAGAATCTGAAGCAGGCTCCTGGGTCTGAGCTGTTGGTACAGAGCCAGACGCGGGGCTTGAACTCACGAACTGTGAGATCATGACCTGAGCCGAAATCGAATGTTTAACTGACTGAGCCACCCAGGCACCCCTCAGATTCAGAGATGAATTCCCTATACTCTCCACCCTCCCTCGGCACAGCCTGAGGGGGGACGGGCAAAGCAAGCAATCCTGGGACTCAGACAAGGCTGCCGATGTAGGTGGATAGAGGGTAGGAGGGCACAAGGGCTTGGGGGCTCTGTCTGGAAGCAACCCCTCACCTGGCTGGGGGACATGTGTTTGGGGGTGGGGTAGGGATACTGGAGGGGTCCGTCCGCCAGAGTCCCAGAGGAGCCCACGGTGGGTGTGGGAGGGACAGTAGTTCATCATGGCTGGTGAGCATGCAAATGAGTGACAGGCACCAGGGTGAGGCCACAGCCCGGGCCACAGGGATTTGTCCTCCTTTGAAAGACCCTTGATTATATCATGGAGTCATGGGATGGATATTTTTGGAGGGTGCAGGGATTTTTTTTTGGGGGGGGGAGCGCCTAGACAAGACTTGTTATTTATCTCAACCTGTTGAGATACTTTTCCATCCCGATTAGTCCTACATTTTATACCTGTGGAAAACTGTGGAATGGGACTGTGAGATCTCGGTCAGGTCACTAACGACAGCCAGTCCCACTGAAGGGAAACGTGGAAGGTGACAGACACTTACCTGCACTGTAGCTCTGGGGTGGGGCCGGGACAGAACAGCTGAACCACTTGCTTTCCATTCTGGTGTCCTTTTGACTTTAAAAGAACCACTGAAAGAGATACTATCCGAGTTAAAATTTAGTCCCCGGCCATAAAACATATCATGCCGTACTCCGATGTAACAGCAAAGTGCTTCCCCATAAAAAACGAAAAAGGAATCTGTGTCATCTAATTATACCCTAGCAAGCTTTTGTTCGATAAAACAATGACCATTGCCAATCACCAGCTTCCCTTCTACCCATGCTTGGATCCAGACATTTGGAATTTCACACCGGGGAGACTCTGAGATCATTTGATGATGGAGAGTTTGAACTTTGATGATTCTATTCCCTTTTTAGTGTGATAAAATTGGCCTAGATATTTTTGCCTTTCCAAATGTGCACGGGGATGTGGCTGCTGGTGGAGGAAGGCAGAGGCGGGATCTGGGCCTTTTCATCTTTGCATGGAAGATCGGAATTCAGGCCAGGCTGTAGTCACTGAGCTGTCTTACCACCTTCCGGCTGCCTCGGTTTAAGGAGGTTGCTGAAGCCCATAGTCTCCCAATTTACTAGGTTTCTCACGGGGCGTCTGGGTGGCTCAGTCAGTTAAGCATTCGACTTCAGCTCAGGTCATGATCTTGTGGTCTGTGAGTTTGAGCCCGACATTGGGCTCTTTGCAGACAGCCTGGAGCCTGTTTCAGATTCTGGGTCTCCCTCTCTCTCTGCCCCTCCCACACTGTGCTCTGTCTCTGTCTCTCTCAAAAATACTAGGTTTCTCACTGTGTCCAAACAGCTTAAGACCTTGTTGGCCATGGCCTCACAGGAAGCATCTGAGCAGCTCCCATCTAGGGGGGGTCACTCCCTGTGATCAGTGCTCAGTGGTAACCCTGTGTCTCCTCTCATTTTGGAGATTCTCTCCTCCTCTATCTTCTATGGCATCCCCAGTGCCCGGGATGCCGCATTTCCTCTTTCTCAATTTCCCCCAACATTTGGTGTCTCATCTCCTCCTGCAGCTTTCTGAGAAAGGATGCATGGGCAGCAATGTTTTGAGACCTTGCATGTCAGAGAAGTATTTTTCTATGCTCACGCTTAACTGATAGTTTGGCTGGATATAGAATTCTAAGTTGGATTGTTTCCCTTGAGAATTTTGAAAGGCAATTTTTTTCCTCTTTTTCCCCAAATTTCAGGGTTGCTATGGAGAAGTCCAGGGCTGTACTGGCTCTCAATCCTTGTGTATAATACACATTTTCTCTTTAGAAGCTTTTAGGGTCTTTTTCTCCAGCACTCTGAAAGTTCATGATGGTAAACATTTATGTGGGTCTATTGTCATCCACTGTAGTAAGGACAGAGGAGTGGGGGAGAGAGAGAAGCGGGGTTCATCCAACGCGGGCCTTGTGTTCACCCGAAGCTGGGCTCAAACTCATGAACTGCGAGATCATGACCTGACCCAGAGTCAGATGCTTAACCAACTGAGCCACCTAGGTGCCCCAACTTTCAGTCTTGTAGCCCCGCTATAAATTAGTCACCAAACAACCCTCTGCTTTCCAGCCTCCAAAGCTCTTGCCTACTTTTTCCTTTCCTGTTCTCTTCATACTCGCAGGCAAATGCCTTTTAAAAATCCCTTTACTGCCATTTTCATGAGGTTTGGGAATGAAGCAGAGGAATGAATGTGTGCATTCTATCCTCCATCTTTAACCAGACATACCCTTCTTTTCTTTTCTTTTTTTTAAATGTTTTATTTATTTCTAGGAGAGAGAGAGAGAGACAGCGTGAGCAGGGGAGGGTCAGAGAGAGAGGGAATCACAGACTGAAACAGGCTCCAGGCTCTGAGCTGGCAGTCAGCACAGAGCCGGACGCGGGGCCTGAACCCACGAACCGCGAGATTATGACCTAAGCGAAAGTCAGACGCTTAACCGACTAAGCCACCCAGGCGCCCCCGTACCCTTATTTTCTAAAAGTGTTCCTTCCGGGGACGAACAACCATAAACCATCAATGAGAAAGTAGGGTTTCCAGAATTGCTCCCTGCCTTGTCTCCGTAATCTGTGTCAGGGCTGAGGCTCTGGCTGTGTGTGGGCGCCTCTGGCTCCCCCTGGGTAAAAGGGAAAGGGGATCCAGGGCCTACCATTATTTTGGCAGAGTAACCTTCTGAAATTAAGCAGTGTTTTGCCTCCAGGGAGGTGTTCCCAGCTCGCCTTCACTCTGCCTCGCACACCTCTCTACTCGCCCCTCCCTTCTCCTGACCAAAGACACTGGCATTCCTGCCCCCTCCCTGCCTGTTCTCTCACACCAGAGGGTCTCCTCTTTCCCCTTGGCCTTGGAAAGTCTCACCACACCCCCAAGTTCAGCTGAGGTGCACTCTCTCCCTTTAGGCAGCCCCTGCATGCGTCAGCTCCTCTCTTTTCTCTGATGTCGGCATCACGCGGCTTAGCCCGACAATGTCAACTTCGTGAGGAGAAGGGTCATTTCCAGTCCCCTTTCTGGGCCCAGCATCATGCTGGAAACACTGGATGTTACATAGATATTTCTGATTGGTTGGTGAGGACGTACCTTACTCATCTCTTATAGTCTTTATTAGTAATAATAAATTAATGCATTAGTTCATGATATGTAATGTATATTAATACATATATAAAAGTGAAAAGCAGTGTGCTTGGGGTGGCTCAGTTGGTTAAGCGTCGACTTCAGCTCCGATCATGATCTCACGGTTCGTGAGTTCGAGCCTTGCGTTGGGCTCTGTGCTGACAGCTCGGAGCCTGGAGCCTGCTTTGGATTCTGTGTCTCCCTCTCTGTCTCTGCCCCTACTCCACTCGTGCTCTGTCTCTCTCTCTCTCTCTCAAAAATAAACATTAAAAAAATTAAAATTTTTTTTTCAGAAATCAAAATGAATCCACCAATATGATCCTAATCTGTTCTCGTTTACCCACGTTCCCTTTCAAAGTCCTCATAATCCACTACTTAAACAATTGAGGTGAAATTCACACAACATACAATTAACCATTTTATTTCATTTAAAATATTTATTTATTTTTGGGAGTGCGCAAGTGGGGGAGGAGCAGAGACAGGGGCACAGGGGATCCAAAGCGGGATCTGCACTGGCAGGTTGACAGCAGCAAGCCCAGCTTGAGCCCATGAACCGTGAGATCATGACCTGAGCTAAAGTCGGACGCTCAATAGACTGAGCCACCCAGGCGCCCCAACAATTAAGCATTTTACAGTGAACAATTCAGTGGCATTTCACATATTCACAATCTTGTGCAGCCATCACTTCTGTCGATTCCAACACATGTTTTTTTTTTTTTTTTTTTTTTTAAAGTAGGCTCCACACACGGGGCTTGAACTCACAACTGTGAGATGAAGACCTGAGCTGAGATCAAGAGGCAGACACTTAACCGACTGAGCCACCTGGGTGCCCCTCCAACATATTTTCATTGTCCCTATTATCCACTCCTCCCAGCCCCTCATCTGCCTGATCCAACTTTAAAGAAAATTAATTTTTTCATTGTATAATATATATAACATAGGCTTTATCTTTTTGTCCATTTTTAGGTGTACAGTTCAGAAGCATTAGGCACATTCACAAGGTTGGGCAATCATTACCACAGTCCATCCCCAGAAGCTTTGCATCTTTCCAAACAGAAACTCTGCACCCATTAAACACTAACTCCCCATCCCCCACTCCTACTAGGAAACACCGATCTACTTTCTGTGTCTAGGGATCTGACTATTTTAGGGGCGTCATATAAGTGGAATTATACCGTATTTGTCCTTTTGCAACTGGCTTGTGTCACATTATTTCCGGTCACACCCTCAAGCTTCAGCCACGTAGCATAGGTCATAGGTCAGAATTGAACTCCTTTTCAGGGTCAAATAATATTCCATTGTATCCACATTTTGTGTATCTGTTTATCCGTCTGTGGACACGTGCGTTGTTTCCACCTTTTGGCTATTGTGAATAGTGCCGTTATGTATTGTATCCATGTGTATCCATTTGAGCCACAGCTCCTTAATCCACTTTTAACATAGTTGCAACCGTACCCGGACCCAGTTTAGGGCTGGGATATTTTGTTTAACGTTTCATCACGCCTGCCTTCTTCCAGGTTGCCACATGGTCTTTATAATCACCCTTCCCAATAGCTGCTTATAGTCCGTCCAAGTAACTCCATATTCACAAAGAAATGCAGTGCCAGCTTAGACAAGTTCTTACAAGCCTCTCCACCAGTGTCTTTGGGAGGTTTGGAGCGGGACACATTTGGAAAACGCTCCCTTGGAGATCAGCCTGAGCCTGGAGCAGGATACCTCTCGCCTCTCACCCCCGCCGCCCCCCCATCCTCCCATCCCCCACTCATCAAAGCTTCAGGAAGCAAAAGGAGACATCCGATTCCTGAAAGCCGATAACAACAAGCTGCAAGACACAGAGGAGTTTCTCTGATGTTCTATACTGAAGAAGGGAGGGGAAAGCCCGGCGAGCAACAGAGCAGAGGTGCGTTTCCGTGCGGTTGCTTTCAGCCTCAGTGTGCAGCTGCGAGCCCAGCCAGCAGCCTGCCTGGCCCTCGCTACCTCTGCCTTCACCTGCATCCTTCATCGGTTGTGCACATCCTTTGGTGACCCTCACAATGTACTGGAATGCCACTTCCCCTATTTGCCTTGGCCCCTGTCAAATGTCATAAGTTACACTCATGCTCCTTCTGGGTCTGGGGGGCTGGGAGGGTGGCCAGTAGCAACAGAGGAGAAAACAGCTTTTTTTTTTTTTTTTTTTAAATTTTTAATGTTTTATTTATTTTTAGGAGAGAGAGAGAGACAGCGTGAGCAGGGGAGGGTCAGAGAGAGAGGGAGTCACAGGCTGAAACAGGCTCCAGGCTCTGAGCTGGCAGTCAGCACAGAGCCCGATGCGGGGCTCGAACCCACGAACTGCGAGATCATGACCCAAGCGAAAGTCGGACGCTTAACCGACTAAGCCACCCAGGCGCCCCGAAAACAGCTTTTGATGACCCAGGGACCCGCTGCTGACAGCCTGGGGTGGCCGGTAGGGAAAGAAAGTGTTTTGTTTGGCTTTGTTTTGTTCACGCAGCCTCCTCTCCCAGCCCTGTTCACCTTTACAGCATCAACCAAAGCAACAAAGCAGCTTAATTACGCTGCCTTTTAAAACTTTGAACTAGACAGGCTGGATTCCTTATGTTAAAATCCTTTCCCTCCTGTAAGAGCTGAAAGGAGCTTCCCTGATCAGTCTGCTTTTAAAACCCTCACACCAAGCACAGAACATTCTATAAATACCAAACGTGAACCTGGAGTTTAACCTTTAATTATTCCCGCCTCCAGCTTGACCTCGTGATTCCACCATCTTCTTTCTGTGCCTCCGTCCTCTTTAAACTCTGTGCGGAGCTCGATCAACCTTGATAACAATAATAAAAAACAGATCTCCTTGGGAAGACTTTCAGAGCCATCTGAAAATGAATAGGAGTCGTAAAAGTGGGTGTGATCTTTGCAGAAACGCTTGGCTGGTAGCCTGTTTTGTCGCATTGATGCCAGAGGTTTGTATTGGTTTGATTTTCTGGCATCACTGCAGTGGGCCCCCGAGCAGGTAAAGCCTATATACCGACTTGGCCGTGGTGTCCGCGACGCATTTGCTCTGAAGACCTTAGTTCAGGTTATCTGCATAACGAAACACCTTCAAATTAGTGGCTCGAAACATCAATCATGTATGTTGCTTACACATCTGAAGTCTGGGCGAGGCCAGTGGGGAGAGCTCATCTCTACTCCACACAGCATCTCTGGGGTGGCTCGACTACTGGGGACTGGAGGCATCGAAGGCTCGTTCACTCACAGATCTAGTGCTGGTGCCGCCTGTTTGCCGGGGACCTCCCCTGGGGTTGTCCACTGTGGCCTCTCCATGTGGTTTCTTGGCTTCCTTGAAGTATGGTGGCTGGGTTCCAAGGGTGCATGTCCCGAGGGAACAGGTGCACGTTTGCATAGCATTTTTAAAAGTTTATTTATTTTGAGAGAGAGTGCGAGCGGGGAAGGGGGAGAGAGAGAGAGAGAGAGAGAGACATGGAATCCGAAGCAGGCTCCTGGCTCTGAGCTGTCAACACGGAGCCCGATGCGGGGCTTGAACTCACAGACTTTGAGATCATGACCAGAGCCGGAAGTGGGATGCTCAACGGATGGAGCCCCCCAAGAACCCTGGCATTTTCATGACTTGGCCCCAGAACCCCCATGGCTTCACTTCTGCTGTCTTCTCTTGGTTGAGGTAGTCACAAAAGCCTGATCAGGTTCAAGGGAAGGCGAACAGAGATTCCATCACTGGAAGCGTCATCATTGTTGGAAAGTCAGCGTCACCTTGAGGAAGAGCCTGTGGGAGGGGACAGACCGGGTGGCTCTGTTCATCTGCTGGGGCCGCCATAGCAAAATCCCACAGGCCAGGGGGCTTAAACCATGGAAATTTGTTTTTGCACAGTTCTGGAGGCTAAAAGTCTAAGATCAAGGTGTCGACAGGTTTGGCTTCTCCTGAGGTCTCTCTCCTTGGCCTGCACACCTGTTCTCCCTGTGTCCGCTCACGGCCTTTTCTCTGTGCACAAGTCTCAGGAGTGCCTTCCTCTTTAAAAAAAAAAATTTTTTTTCTTTTAATGTTTTATTTATTTCTAGGAGAGAGAGAGAGAGACAGCGTGAGCAGGGGAGGGTCAGAGAGAGAGGGAGACACAGACTCTGAAACAGGCTCCAGGCTCTGAGCTGGCAGTCAGCACAGAGCCCGACGCGGGGCTCGAACCCACGAACCGCGAGATCACGACTTAAGCGAAAGTCGGACGCTTCACCGACTCAGCCACCCAGGCGCCCCAGTCTTCCTCTTTTTATGTGGATGCTAGTCTTAATGGGTTAGGGCCCCACCCCTATGATCTCACTTCACCTTAATTACCTCCTTATAGGTCCTGTCTCTGAGAAGACAGTCACACTGCAGATTAGGGCTTCAGCATATGAATTCTGGGGTAGAGGGGACACTACTCAGTCCATAGCAGCGGCCATTTGGGAAAATACAGCCTGCCACAGGCCCTTAGCTGTTTCTCTCTCTCTCTGTCTCTCTCTCTCTGAGTCTCCCAGCCTGAAATCATCCTTCTCAAGTGATAAGTGGGTTAAAACGACACTGTCGACCTGCAGGTGAGGCTTCAAGAGGCTGCCCGTGAAGGTCTTTCCTTTCATGAACCAAGTGCACCTGCCCGGTCCTGGGGTATGGGAATGTTTGGGGACTGGAACATAATCCTCACCTCAAAACTAGCGGCGCCAAACAGCGACAGCAGACCCTCCGGCAGGCAGTTCAAACCTTGACCCCTGGGGGGGTTCTGTACGGTGTCACCTTGGCCAGGCTGCGGCCGTGTCTCCCCAAATTCCCTTCCTTTCATGGCTCCAGATCAGAGCCGGGCAGAAGGGAGCTCTGCGCAGCTTCCACTCCTCTTTGGTCATCGTGGTTAGATGCGGTGAACGACAGAAGGTGCCGGAAGGTGCCAGCTTGTGCTTACTCTCTCCTGCCCTGCATGCAATTCTGCTTCCGGACTGCTGGCCCTGCCGCACCACAGCCACGCCATGCCGGGCCGAGTGCCAGGTGTAGAGGTGTATCTTCCACGGGCTTCTCCCCAGGCTCTCCTTCATGACCCTGCTCTGGCAGCCTACAGACTCGCGTCTAAGCCTCCCACGTCCCCTTCAGACCCTTCCTTTCCCAGACTCCCCCACATTCGGGCGGTCTTGCCCCGTCACAAAGCCCTCACTCCGGTGCGCTGCCCGGAGCCAGATTTGCGCGATGGAGGGAGAGGAATCTAGAGCGTTCAGAGCAGAGTTTCTGGTTGACAGCGAGGCACGCCTTGTCTCCATGCCTTGAATGGTGGTGTGGGGGATGGGGCAGGCCAACAGAGGCGTGCCCTTTGCAAGGCCAGGAGGAGGCCGTGGGCTGGGCCTCTGATCCCTCGGTGGGGGCCCCCGGGCACCGACTCTGCCTCTGCACTCTTGGCTCTGGAGGGTGCTCAGCCAGGCCCAGCACTGAGGTGTGGCCTCACTTTTTCCATGACATCCCGTCTCCCCGATGTTTCAGAACCAGTGTGAGCCCAGCACAATGCTCGAAAACCCGTGCCTCTGTACTCTGTGCTTCGAGGGGATGGGTCACTCAGTGCTAACACCACCATGATTCCATAACATTAAAATGAAATGAATGCACCAACAAGTTCATAAATCCATTTGATATGGTGATTTCTTTTTTAAGATTTTATTTTTTAAAAAAAATTTTAGGGAGAGAGAGAGAGTAAGTAGGGGAGGGGTTGGAGGGGAGAGAGAGAGAGAGAGAGAGAGAGAGAGAGAGAGAGAATCCCAATCAGGTTCCACGCTCAGCATGTAGCCCAACGAAGGGCTCGATCCCACGACCCTGGGATCATGACCTGAGCCAAAATCAAGAGCCGGGCGCTCAACCTACTGAGACACCCAGGCGCTCCTAAAGATTTTATTTTAAAGTGATCTCTATACCCAATGTGAGGCTCGAACTCATGACCTCAAACAAGATCAACAGTTGCATGCTGTACCGACTGAGCCAGTCAGGTGCTCCCTTTTCTTTTCCTTTTCTTTTCTTTTCTTTTCTTTTCTTTTCTTTTCTTTTCTTTTCTTTTCTTTTCTTTTCTTTTCTTTTCTTTTCTTTTCTTTCTTTTCTTTTCTTTTCTTTTCCTTTCTCATTTCTTCTTTTCATTTCATTTTGTCTCTTTTCATTTCTTTTCTTCTTTTCTCTTCTTTTTTTGTGAGTTGACTTTCAAGTGGTCTCAACCCCAACAGTGAAACGTTTTTAGCACATCCCCCAACTATACATTTATTTAATTACTTATAACTCATATTCGTGTGCTAATGCTTTCTGCTAAGATCATAAGGCCATCTGCCTGGGTGTGAGGTCCATTATTAACAATACAAGTCAAAAAGCCATATTTCAAATTATCTTCTTGTTAAGTGTGACTTTTCTTTAAGTTTATTTATTTTGAGAGAGAGAGAGAGAGAGAGAGAGCGAGCAGGGGAGGGCCAGAGAGGAGAGAGAATCCCAAGCAGGCTCCGTGCATGACCTGAGCTGAAATCAAGAGTCAGATGCTCAACTGACTGAGCTGCCCGGGAGCCACTAGGTGGGAACATTTTAAAATGAACTAGTTCTTAAACTAAGAGAATTGTGAGCTCTGCCAGTTTCTTCCTAGCTTACGCTTCCACTTACAGCACTTTCTTTAAGCCACGGTTTCGTTAGAAGAATCATTTCAAGCCCCTTGTCCGTCCTTTTGTGATGATTAGTTTGGGTAGAGTGACATAATATAATCTGTAAGTTCCCTCAGTATGTTACTGATAACAGGCCATTTGCTGAAGGTGAAAAATCATTTGAAGTGGATGCTGTCCAAATTATGGGACTGCCACTCTTGCCTTAGCATTCCTCACCTGTCACCCTGGATGCTGGGTGTTGACATCCAGCCCAAATAAGGCCCTAAGGTCAGTTTGCATGTTGCATATCGGTCACTGTAATAGTCATCTCTTACCACAATAATGCTGCAGAACAAATACTCCAAAACCCAGTGGCTTACAACAATGGGCCTTTATTTTTCTTGCTCGTGGTCCTGCAGGGCTGTGGGGATGTGATTGATCTTGGCGGGGCTTGGCTATTTCAGGCTGTAGGTTGGCGGGGAGTGGCTCTAGGTCACAGTTGTTTTTTTTTTTTTGCTTTGTTTTGTTTTTTGAAGTGGTTGGCATCTCTATTGCTTTAGAGGTGGGGGGCAGGTGCTCAGGGGCCCTTGGTGGGAGGGGCCACTTCCTTGTCACCATCACAGGTTTCTGGCTACGAGGGATGGCCCCGGCCACATGAATGTAAGCCATGCAGAGATCTGGGCAGTACCTATTCTTGTGGATCCTGGGCCTGATGCTCCCAAGGGTGGCTGGGGCGTTCTTGTGTAGGGTGATCCACAGGTAGCAGGTGGTGGGTTTTCCCTGAAGGGATCTCAGCTTCATGACCACCACAACACCTTTGCCATTAGCCCCAGGCTTCACACCCACAAGGGAGAGTTGAACCAGCCTGTTGTCGTCAAAGGAGCTGGTGCCTTTTGGCCCAATGGTGAGCAGAGGAACACGGCTTCGGACCCCATCCCCAGCCCCACAATGATCAGAAGAGACCCTGATCTCTTTGGCCATGCCATACCCTTGCCACCACATCTCACAGTCTGCTGGGTGGGGGGAGAGGGGGCGGGAATCTATGCCGTTGGCTATAACTTGTCACGGGGGCAAACCTTCACATCAGTTTTACCACCTGTGAAATGGGTAACTTCACCTTCCATTAATGGGGTGTTGTGATGTTCAGTGTTTGCCAGAGGAGCCCCAGAGGAAAGGGCAGAATAGATCTTACTCATGATTCTGGAGGACAGCCCTGCCTTTCTTGTTCATGCTCAGGAGGGAGTCCAGGACAAATGACTGAGCTCACACAAGTTTGTGTTCCAACGACCCGGGCAGAATGGGCCAGCGTGTACACATGCTGCAAATAACCTTAACACTTTACGGGAGCGTGCGAAGAGGCAATTCTCCTCGCAGGCGGCCCCATAATGCTGGCCCAATTCGGTCCTGAGCGATGTGGCCCACATGTGCTCCTGCAACCACAGGGACAAATGTCCCTTCTGCCATGTCAGCAATTTCTGTTCTGACATAAATTATGCACGGTCCACTCATTTCATTAAGAAATTACATCTCTGGGGGCAGCTGGGAGGCTCAGGCAGTTAAGTGTCCGACTTCAGCTCAGATCATGATCTCACGGTTCGTGGGTTCAAGCCCCGCGTCAGGCTCTCGGCTGTTAGCACAGAGCCTGCTTTGGATCCTCTGTCTCCCTCTCTCTCTCTCTACCGCCCCCCCCCCCGAAAAATAAATAAACATTAAAAAAGAAAAAGAAATGACATTTCTCATGTGGCGTGTTGGGTTTCCAGAGCTGAATAGAAAAGCCTGCCTGTGGCTGAGGACGGCCAGTTTCCCTAAAAACAATCATACTCCCGTGAACGTGGCCATGGGGGACAGGACGAGGCCCCAGCAGCCACATGCCATCGTGGCCGACGACGATGACAAAGCTGTAACAGAATGATCAGCAGCTTCCTTTCTTTTTCCCCAGCCCCGTGCCTGGTGGTGGAACATTCCAGACATCTGGAATGATGACCAGTTAAATGCAGTCACACACAGATTTCTTTTCTGTGGAAATATTCTGATCTGAGACCCAGGAGGGCAGGGATATTGGGTAATTGTCGTCCTTGCAATAAACATATTATGGAAGTTTATAAACTCGGCCTATCCCTTGGCTGCTCTAGGCTCCTGGTGGGCCTGGGATGGCTTTGATTTTGAAATCACTTAGACGATAGGCAGACTTTCCCTCTCCTTACATTTGCCAAGCAATCTGATAAACACATCTGTGGCAAGTCCTGTTTTGGCTAGTTTGGGGCCGACTGAGGGGTAGGGCACTTTTTATGAAATAAATACATACATACAAAGTATGCACGTGATCCAACGGGAAGAAAAGAAACTATCACAAGATATTCTGTGCACACGCCATCTCATCTCCCTTCGAGACAGAAGAAATTCAAATGAGCCTCTGCCATTAAAACTCTGATTATCAGAAACTTCGTTTTAATCAGAGCTTGCCATAAACTCTGTGTGCTCAGCTGACTTGTGTGTTTAACATTCTCGATATTCTACGCTGTTCCAATTATCCAAATTTTTCTTAAATTCAATTTCCCAGGGCCTTGTGGTGTTCAGCTAATCAAGCTTTAACTTTTTAAAAAAGTGTTTATCTCTAGGCTCTATATACACGGCTGTGTATATATACACACGGGGCCCCAGATCTGGGAAGACGTCGGGGTGCTTTATAGGCAGAGCCAAACGCACCCCCGCGGTGTGGCACTTTGCTGATGAAGAGGCGACCCCGGGGCCATGGAGAATCTAAACGGCGCCAGTGCCCGTCTTGATGGCTTCGGTGCCCGGCGTGAACATTTCCACGCTGCCTCCCCTCGCTACCCCGCCCCGACCCTGGGCTCTAGTCCCGCCCACGGAAGGCAGAGACGTGCTGTGTGGACAGATGCTTAGGCTCCTTGCCTGCCTCTGCCCCCTTCTCGGTCGCTCACAGAGATTAGCCTCCAGGAATGTGGTTAGCACACACTGAACTCATAACTCAAGCCAGTATATCACAGCACACAATCGCAGGAAATACCACATGTCATTACAACGTGCACGCTCACGCGTCGGTCCCCACACATGCTACACGTAGCAGCACGCACATGCACGTCTTGCGCCCAGACACAGGCTGCCATCCGGCGCCGGGAACTCACGGCAGGTGCCCTGCAGACCGTTGGGTCCCAGCGGTGAGGGGAGAGGATCCACTTTTTGGTTTGTTTTCCTCGCTGTGGCTACTTTGCTTCCCATTCTAGGCTCAGCCCACAAGGGTCAAGAATTGTGAAGAAAGTCGATCTTGGCCTCCTTCCAGGCACCGGAAGGGTTGGGGCTAGAGATTGTGTTATTTCAGTGGAGGGAGGGGAGGCCAGCTATTGCCCGCCTCGGATCCGGAGGGGCTGCAGACCCGGGGAGCCACGCCAAATGTCCCTTCAGCATCTGCGCATGCCGACAGAGTCCCTTTGCCCTTTGAACCAAGCTCTTTTCTGCCACTGGAATGTTCTCTCCCCCTTTCTCTGCCTATTGAAATCTTCCCTTTTCCTCAATGCCTCGCACAAGCCCCACCTCCCCTGAAGAGGCCAGCTGGAAATGATCTCTCTCTCATTTCAACTCCTTGAAGGCTTTATTTTCTATAGCACTCATTGGACCCAAAGTAAACACTGCCATTGGGCGTTTGGGGGTTTTTTGTGCACGTAAGAGCAGGGACTTTGTTTTGTACTTCTCTGCCTCCCTATGGAGCCTCAGTGCGATGGCCTGCACATAATAGACAGTCAACAAATGTTTGTGGATGATGATAATAATACTAACTGCTACCATGGAGTACCTACTGTGTGCCAGGTACCTTATCTAGATGGTTCCATTTGACCTTTTTAGTTTTGATGCAGTACATTTTATATATGCAGGGCTTTAATACGTTCTCTTTGTAAAAACTTAAAATTTAATACGTAGAGTAAAAAGTGAACGCCTCTTCCAGTCCATTCTCTACCTGCTTTACCTCACCCCCTTATTTCCCTCCCTAGAGATAACCACCCTTAATAGTTTGGTCTACGTGACCTTTGTCTAATATACACGTACATATCGCATATCACATAATCTCTCTAATCAGGAGATTAGATATATTATATATATATCACATATTACATTATATATTATATATAATGTTTATATTATATATGCTCTCTGATGATATATATATCATGTATATACGTAATGTTTCATTATATATGTGTGTATATGTGATATATATAAGATATACATACATATAGTTTTATATATATATATATACACACACACACACACTATGTGTGCACTAACTCACAGTTTAAACTTCACAAAAATCTTTTTTTTTTTTTTAGTAGCCTTTACATCCAGCATGGAGCCCAACATGTGGCTTGAACACATGACCATGAGCTAAAGACCTGAACTGAGATTACAAGTTGGACGCTTAACTGACTGAGCCCCTCAGGCACCCCTAAACTTCACAAAATCTTAAGAGGAACATTATTATTAATTGTTTTATTTTAATTTTTTTAAGCTTATTTATTTTGAGAGAGAGAGAGCATGAGCATGAGCAGAGGAGGGGCAGAGAGAGAGGGAGACAGAGAATCTGAAGCAGGCTCTGTGCCGTCAGTGCAGAGCCCAACTCAGGGCTGGGATCTCACTGTTCGTGAGATCATGACGTGAGCTGAAGTCAGGAGTTGGGCACTCAACCGATTGAATCACCCAGGTACCCCTGTGATTCTTATTTTAGATTTGAGAAACATTAAGGCTAAGAGAGGTTAGTTAACTTTTCGGAGGTCACACAGGTAGAAAGTGCAAGAGAGCTAAGACTTGAACCTGGCTTCTGCTCTCATCTGAATGATCCGTGGAGCGCCAGTGTCAGAACACCTCGGGGGCTTGTTCAATGTGTAGATTGTCACCTGCCTCTCAGTCCTGGGTAGCAAGCTGCCAGGGGTGATTCTGATGTACGCGGAGGTTTATAGACCCGTGTATCTGACGGCATCCAGACTGGTCTACCCCAGCTAGAGGGACAGCGAGGGGGCAGCAGAGTGGTGGCGTAGCCCTCACGAGCCAGGATACCTCGGTTCAAATCTCGCCTCTACCACTTCCAGCTATTAACTTGGGCCAGTCTCCACTGTAAGATGGGGATGGTAACCGATAACACTTCATTCGCAGGGTTGTTGTGAGGGTTACATGGGATGAACAGATCTAAAGGGCTTAGAACAGCACCTGGCAGCACATGTTGTGGTTCTTAGATCAGGTCTTTTTTTATTTCTAGGAGAGAGAGAGACAGCATGAGCAGGGGAGGGTCAGAGAGAGAGGGAGACATAGAATTGGAAACAGGCTCCAGGCTCTGAGCTGGCTGTCAGCACAGAGCCCGACACGGGGGTCGAACCCACGAACCGTGAGATCATGACCTAAGCGAAAGTCGGACGCTTAACCGACTAAGCCACCCAGGCGCCCTGAGATCAGGTCTTTTCTGAAGGCACCTGCTTGGGTCTGCCGAGAGGGATCCAGTTAGGTTGAGCCTGTTCCCTGCCCATCTGTTCCAGTGGCTGGTCGCTCCAAGGAGCTCCGGAGGGTCCAGCTTCCTCAAGACGCATTTCCTTGTGTTTCTCCTACTTCTCTCTTGCTGTTGAATCAGCGGACAGCCCTTTGCGGACGCTGTGGTGTCCGGCGCCGCCCACGGAGCTTGTCCCCAGTGGAGCGGTTCACCATTTCAGTTTGCTCTCGAGAACTACTCTCTGTCCGCAGGACAGCCTGGCCCACAGCTGACGGCTCGGGCTTAGGTGCTTCCCTGCCCCCAGTGGGGGTGGTCTGTAGAACAGCACTGATCGCCACGGGGGATGTAAACTCCTGGCCCCTTCTGTCATGTATGCGGATGAATGACTCTATGTCACTTAGCCGAGGCTAAATCTCCATCTTCACTTTCAGCTTCTTCTCCTGCTCTACTCTGCTCCCTTCCTGTCTCTACTTTTTTCTCCCGAGAGCCCTCCCTCAATAATCCACTTGCATAAGAATCCGTGTCTGGGGCTCTGAGACACTGCTGGTCACCATGGCCCGCAATAATAACCCTCACAGCACAGAAAGACCGTTACCAAGCCATCGCTCGGCCTCTGTGTTCCCCACTTAAGTCATTAGCTCCCTCCCAGGGCCTGTTTTCTAGCCTCTCATCAGAGACTGGCATGGGGGGCGGGGGGGCGGGAATGATAAATGAGAGAGGGAGCAGTGGTTGGTGTGGAGCCAGGAACCGTGGGAAGGTCCCACTGAAAACTGAGTGTCCGGACCACTGGCTGGAGGCACTAATTGCCTCTCCTTCCTGCATAGGTCTGGAGCCCTGGACGCCTACAAAACAAAGTGAGTGCCGCTTGCCGCAGAGGCTCAATATAGTGAAGGCTGGACGCTTGGGACACGCAGGAGGATTTTCAGCCTGTTTTCACACTACGTTGTGGGTTTGGAGAGGCAGGAAGGCAGTGGAAATTTATACAGGCCACTGATGTAGGCCTGCCCTGGTTTGTTCTAGAAAGAAATGGCCACCAGTACCAGTTGTCCTGCCCACTGCCGTTTGGCCGAGCACTTCCTTGACAAATACCTGTTGACATCGGAGGCTTTGTGTCTCTTTCTGCAAGGCACTTCCCTGAATACTGTCTTCCCAGAAACCATTGGGTAGGCAAGTAATACTGCTATAATGTGGGGCGTGGTTTTGTTTGTTCATTTGTGTAAAGTGGGCTTCCTGCCCAACGTGGGGCTTGAACTCACAGCCTTGAGATCAAGAGTCGCATGCTCTACCGACTGAGCCAGCCAGATGCCCCGGGCATTTGGTTGTTAACTCCTTTTCTGAGTTCTATGGAAGAAGCAATCTACGGGCTGTTCCTTCCCTTCAGAGGCCAGAGCTGGAGAGGGCCTTGAAAGGGGATTGCAGATATAAATAAGGCTGCTTTGATTCTCTGTAAAAATTACATGATTTTTCAGTACAAAAGACAATACACTAATTAGGGCAAAATGTAAAGAAATGCAACTTTTTGCGTAAATTTTAGCTCCCAAATAAATGCGTACTCATCTTCTAATTTGTCTTCTTTGGCTTCGAGGGGAAACTTTAATTTAATCCCAACTATGTTTTGCTGCATTTTGAGAAGTGTCATGTCTGTACCCAAAGCAATCTATAGACTCAATGCAATCCTTACCAACATTCCAGTGGCATTTTTTTTAAAAACAGAAATAGAACCACCCATCTTAAAGTTTGTATGGAACCACAAAAGACCCTGAATAGCCAAAGCTATTTGAGGAGGAAGAACAAAGTTGGAGGCATCATGCCTCCTGATTTCAAGCTATACTACAAAGCCATAGTAATCAAAACAGTCTGGTATCACAATAAAAACGGACACATAGATCAAATGGAACAGAATAAAGAGCCCAGAAATAAACCCATGCACATATAGTGATTTAATTTATGGCAAATGAGGCAAAAATATCCAATGGAGAAAGGACAGTCTGTTCAGTACATAGTGGTGGGAAAACTGGGCAGCCTCACTCAAAAGAATGAGATTGGAGCACTATATTACGCAACACACAAAAGTCAACTAAAAAAATGGACTGAGGGGCCCCTGGGTGGCTCAGTCCGTTAAGCAACTGACTGCAGATCAGGTCATGATCTCAGAGTTCGTGGGTTCGGGCCCTGTATTGGGCTCTGTGCTGACAGCTCGGAGCCTGCAGCCTGTTTCAGATTCTGTGTCTCCCTGTCTCTCTCTGCCCCTCCCTGGCTCTCACCATCTTTGTCTCAAAAATAAATAAACATTAAAAAAATTTTTTTTTTAAATGGACTAAGGACCTGAAAAGAAGACCAAAACTCATGAAAGTCTTAAAAGAAAAACAGGCAGTAAGCTCCTTGACACCACTCTTGGAGGTATTTTTTTTGGATTGGACTCCAAAGGCAAGGGCAAAACAGGTGAAAATAAAGATGTGGGACTACATCACACCAAAAAGTCTTCTGCACAGCGAAGGAAACTGTCAGAAAATGAAAAGGCCACCTATGGAATGGGAGAAGACATTTATAACTCATATATCCAACAAAGTGTTGATATCCAAAATATACAAAGAACGCCTACAACTCAATAGCAAAAACCAAACAGTTGAATTAAAAAATGGGCAGAGAACCTGAATAGACACATTTCCAAAGAAGACATACAAATGGACAACGCTCACACGAAAAAATGCTCAACGTCACTCATCATCAGGGAAATGCGAATCAAAACCACAAGGAGGTATCGTTTCACACCTGTCAGAATGGCTAGTAGCAAAAAGACAAGAACTAACAAGTATTGGCAAGGACGTGCACAAAAGGGAACTTTTACGCATTCTTGGTGGGAATGTAAATTGGTGCCACCACTGTGGGAAACAGTACGGGGGCTCCTCAAAAAAGTGAAAAATAGAACTACCTTATGATCCAGTAATTCCAATTCTAGGTATATATCCAAAGAAAATGAAAGCACTAATTTGAAAGCTATATGCATCCCTATGTTCATTGCAGCATTATTTACAATAGTCAAGCTAGGGAATCAACCAATTCATGGATGGATGAATGGATAAAAACGATGTGGCATGTACGTACAAAGAAATACAGCTCAGTCATAAAAAAGAATGAGATCTTGCCATTTGTGACAACATGGGCCCAAAGGGTACGGTGCTAAGCGAAATAAGTCAGACAGAGAAAGACAAATACCATATGATTTCACTTATATGTGGAATCTACGAAACAAAACAAACGAGCAAACAAAACAAAACAAAGCCCACAGATGCAGAGAACAGATTGGTGGTTGCCGGAGGGGAAGGGGGCTGGGGTGGGAGGAGGGGGTCAAGAGGTACAGACTTCCAGCCATAAGATAAATAAGTCATAGAGCTGTAATGTATAGCAGGGGAACAATGGTCAACAACATCGTATTGCATGTTATGTAACTTTACGTGGAGGCAGTGGGGAGGCTAGACTTCTTGTGGTCATCATTTCACAGTGCATACGAATATCGAATCCTTATGTTGCCCACCTGAAACTAATAAAATGTTACATGTCAATTATACCTCAATTAGAAAAAATGTCAGGGCTGGATAAACCTTTCCAGCTCCCTCATAACCACGGGAGGATGTGGATGTGGTTTACGGGAAACTTGGGCAGACAGGATTGAGTTCCCATACACCCCAGTTTCCCCCATTGGAAGACTGGTTCAGTATTGGTACATTATTACTAGCCAATCTCCATAGTTTCCATTAGGATTCACCCTTTGTGCTTTACACTCTACGGGTCTTGACACATTGGTCATGTCACGTATCTACCGTGACAGTGTCACACAGAGTAGTTTCACTGCCCTAAACGTCCTCTGTGCTCCAAATATGTATCCCTCCCTGGGGGCCCCCAAACTCCTGGCAACCACCGATCTTTTTTACTGTCTCTGTCGTTTTGTGTTTCCCAGAACTTCATATAGTTGGACTCGTACGGCGTGTAGCCTTTTCCGATTGGCTTCTTTCACTTAGTTACGTGCATTTAAGTTTCCTCCATATCTTTTCGTGGCTTGACAGCTCATCTGTTTTTAGCATGGAATGGCATTCCGTTGTCTGGATGTGCCTGCCCCTTACTGTACACCAGACATTGATGCGAGCACTAAAAAGATTCAAAAGGGGCAAAGAATCAGTGGCTATCACCGAGGAAATTCTAGCCTGGTTGGGGAGAGAAGACGCGCACAGCCACACAGAGTCAGCTAATGATATTAAGCAGTCAGTCAGACGTACCGAAAGACACATATGGGACAAATAATGGCTGCAGCAGCTATGAGGCAGAAAGAGTTCGAGAAGTTTCCAGGGAAGAAGTGCAATGGGTCAGGGGCAGGGCGAGACAGAGAGGAGGGAGAGGGGATTCAGGGTGGCTGCGTGTGTCTCAACTTTTATCCCTGGGTCCTCTCCCCCAGGCTGTACACAGAGAAGAGAGAAGAGGGATATGATGGGCCCACGGCGTGTCCATTTCTCTGGTGGGAGGCTGTCCTCGCATGAGGAGTTTGGCAATTAGCTCGCAGGTGGATGAGCTCATTCTGTCTCTCAACAGGTGAGCCACTGGCGCCAGGGAGCTGGTGTCTTTATTAAGTTCCATCTCCAGGCAGCAGAGCCTCTCAAATCTTTAGCTAAACTCTGTGTGTGTGTGTGTGTGTGTGTGTGTGTAGGATAAAGTTTATTTTAGAAGAGATCGTTTTCTATATATTTTGTTGGTGGTGAGATAGGTACTAGGATACCAGAACATTTTTATTCCAGTCTTCATATCTTTTCTGCATTAAAAAACAACAACAACAACAGCATGGAGTGATTCCTGAATTTCGCATGCCACCACTGTGCATGGGCCATGCTGATCTCTGGATCGTTTCATACGTGCTGCCGAAGTGAGCACTGTACCACTTTAAAATTTTTGGTGTGGGAGGTGCCTGGGTGGCTCAGTAGGTTGGGTGTCTGACTCTGGCTTGGGTCATGATCTCGAACATGAGTTAGAGCCCCGTGTCCGTCTCTGGGTTGACAGCTCAGAGCCTGGAGCCTGCTTTGAATTCTGTGTCTCTGTCTCTCTCTAGTCCTCCCCTGCTCCACTCTGTGTCTCTCTCTGTCAAAAATAAATAAACATTAAAAATTGTTTAAATAAAATTTAATTAATTAATTATTTTAAAGGTTTATTTGTTTAAAAAATTTTTAATGTTTATTTATTTTTGAGATACACACACACACACACAAAACAAGTGCAAGCAGGGCGGTGCGCTCTGTTAGCTCAGAGCCTGATGCGGTGCTCAAACTCACGAACCGCGAGATCATGACCTCAGCGGAAACCAAGAGTTGGATGCTTAAACCCGCTGAGCCACCCAGGCGCCCCTAGATCCCTTTTTAATATAGTAAAATATACATAACATGAAGTTGACCATCTTAAGCATTTTTAAGTGTACACAGTGCACCGGCATTAAGTACATCCCTCCATCCATCTCCAGAACTTTTTCATCTTCCCTAACAGAAATTTTGTCCCCCTTAAGTACTAACCTCCCATCTCTCCCCTGTGCCCCGGCCCCTGGCAACTGCCATTCCCCTTTCTGTCTCTATGAATGTGACTACTCTAGGGACCTCATACAAGTGGAATCATACAGCATTTGTCCTTTTGTGACTGGCTTCCTGTTCTCCAGAGTGACTGCCTCCATTTTACATTCTCACCAGCAGGGCACAAGGCTTCCGATTTCACCACATCCCTGCCAACACTTTTTATTTTCCGTTGGTTTGTTTATTTGTTTTTGCTAATCGTCATCTTAACGGATGCGGAGCGATCTCTCATTGCGGTTTTGATTTCTTTAGCTAAACTTATTTGTCGGTGGGGAGTAAAGATTCCTGCTGTCAGTGGACTTAGCTTTGGGCGTTAGAAGACGAGCCTTAACCACCTGTGGCAAGTTCACTGGGGCCCGTCGTATCAGATATGTACAAAATGTTCAAATCCCTTGCACGTTCCTCATCTTCCTTCCTCAAGGATGAGCAGGACTATCACTTCATATGTAAAAAGTTCTAAGTATTTCAATGTGCACAGATATGCACATATAATTGTATTCTATCTTTTGTTGATTTATTTTTTATTTTATTTTATTGAGGTTTATTTTATTTTTATTTTTTTTAAGTTTATTTATTTATTTATTATTTTTTTTAACGTTTTATTTATTTCTAGGAGAGAGAGAGAGAGAGAGACAGCGTGAGCAGGGGAGGGTCAGAGAGAGAGGGAGTCACAGACTGAAACAGGCTCCAGGCTCTGAGCTGGCAGTCAG